>NC_087201.1:28001463-28048963 GCF_015104395.2 Macrobrachium nipponense | reverse complement strand
TGTTGATCACCCACCCTACAATCATCAAACATACCAAATTCCAGCCCTCTAGGCTCAGTATTTTTTTTTATTTTTTTATTCAATGTTAAAGTTAGCCATCATCGTGCGTCTGGCACCTACAGCAACAAAACAGACCACAACCTGGCCGTGGCTGAAAGTTTCACGGGGCGCAGCTGGAAGGGTCATGGGCCGTGACTGAGAGTTTCATATATTTATACGCTTCACAGACAATTCGATTGCTCAAAGAAAATTAGGCTCACTTTTTACTCGTTATTTTTTTATGATTTCATTAAACATATCGAAGACACTATCTCTGAATGAAATAGACAAGGAACTAAGAGCTTACGTTAAAGAAAAAAAAATCCTGTTACCAATGTTACCAGTGTTACCAGAAAGATGTATTTCCTTACGCACAATACTCATCTGCTTGGCCGAAACATATTAAACTTGGCCATGGTTGGACATCCTTGCTATCTGGCTCTACTAAAACGTATATTCTCTACAAAGAGGAACTTGATTTTCAGATCTGAATTACTTATAAGTTAAGAGGGCATTGTGCTCCTCATTGGATGAGTGGGTTGTGTGCTCGCATAGCTACTGATTTGGTAGCGAGTGTTCTCGCCCCACTCTGCCAACGCGGAGTCAGAGGAATTTATTTCTGGTGATTAGAAATTAATTTCTCGATGTCATGAGGTTCGGATCCCACAATAAGCTGTAGGTCCCGTTGCTTGGTAACCAATTAGTTCCTGGCTACGTAAAAATATCCAATCCTTCGGGCCAACCCTAGGAGAGCTGTTAATCAGCTCACTGATCTGGTTAAAGTAAGAAATCTTAAAGAGAGCATTGTGGCTATTGCAATTACATACGTTTCTGGTAAAAAGGTGACCAGTAGATTCTACTTATATATTTCAGCCTAAAAAGCAATAAAAACGATTGCTCACTTGGATAACACGATGATGAGGGTGGGTCTATTCCAGCTCTAATAGATATATCTAAAAATTATGTAATATCTAAAAATTATGTACTATGTATTAGAGGTACTAGACTTTTACCCTTCTTGTGGTCAGGTTGGCAACGTGACCTCGTTGTGATTATGGTAACCGGGGTTCATTTCTCGCTACCGGACATCATAATTTCTTAGTATTTCTTGCACTTGGATTGTCAAGGCTTTGTAGTGACTAGCGTATCCAAAAATGCGCGAAGAATTCGAGAAGTTACGAGGGCATTGTGGCTATTACAACTACATATGCGTGTGATAAAAAGTGCCCAGCAGATTCTACTTGTATCTGACTCAAGGCGGAAATCCTTGCAGCGGAAGCTACTAACGCGATCAGGAACTGTCGAACAATAAATGCGGCTCCATCCAATCTTACACATTTGGGGGAATCTGCAGAGAACCAGCGCATCCTCATTCTTGAGACGAAGCTAATTCGAATTTTGCATGACAATGGGAGACTGAAGACCCGAAGTGAATTACTGTTATTCCTGCCGGTGCAATTTAGATCTGGCCGACCTCCGTGGGTTTTCAACGCGGAAATGGCTGAGCTCAGCAATCCTCCCCAGTGTAATGGAGATGTGTTTTCCCAGAGTTAGTCGGCTTTGGAAATTATTATTATTATCATTATTGGAGAAAGAAACCCACAGTTATGTATAATAATATTCTTAAAAATAAACTGTATAGTTTTATCTTTAAATATATAATTTATACATCATATACATAACTGTGGATTTGTATCTCCATTTTAGGGCTGCTACTACTACTACTACTACTACTACTACTACTACTACTACTACTACTACTATACTACTACTATTATAGCAGTATTGACGATGAAAAACTGGTAAAAGCTGCGTACAATTCATTTGCATTCCGAGAAAGAATGAATTTAAATTATTTCCCTTTGTTACTGGATGGTTAGCAACACTTGGAGAGAACTATGAAAACGCCCAAATAAAACGGATTTTAAATACCAACAAAATAGTTACGTATGCCTATAAATTACTTGAAGTTACAGGCATGGGAATTTTGAAAACCGAGCACATAATTAAACCATTGCATAACAAAGACAGCCAGGAGATAGGGAAGCTCGTGAGATAAGTGGATTGCCTTTCTTATCTGTCTTAAGAAGAATTCAATTAGTCCTCACAAAGGTAATTTACGTTTGCGGCCTTGATCGTAATCACACATTATCACACAAACGAGATATTTATCAGCCGTATAATTACGATAGTCGATGAGGCGTTCTAGATAATTGCGTGATTTTTTTTTTTCTTTGAGTGGAAAATTTTTATTGTTTACTGTACGGCCTCTGGTTTTATAATTTGTTTCATTTTTGTTAGTTTACGGTATACCTTTTGGGGGGAAAAAAAGGAAAATTGGTTAGCTAGCGTAAAAGGATTATTGTTTGCGTATTTTACCTTTAGAAATGGCGCTAGACTATTTTCTTGGAAATATAAATGCGCGATTTGGCAATAAAAAAGGAGATGGAGCTCAGGCTTAGAAAAACAAAGGAACGAATTTTATCACTGTCATCTGAATTTTCTTATTTTCTATATTTGTTTCGTATACGTAGTATACAAATCTGCGAAAACCCATTTATCTTGACATATTATTACACTTAAAGTATGCCTCTCTCTCTCTCTTCTCTCTCTCTCTTCTCTCTCTCTTATATATATTATAATATTATATATTATATATTATCATATATAACTATTAGAATACTATTATATATATATAATATATATTACTAGTTTTAATATTATTTATATATTATGATAATATACTTATATGATAATATTATACATTAATATTATATATATATTTTTTTTTTTCCTCTTTCCCACCGCTATCCCTACATTAAGGGGTCGGTTGCCTGATGCGCCTTCTCCTCCACTGCCTTCTATCCAAGGCATCATCCTCCACCAAACCTCTTCTCATCATACCCCTTCCTTCACTGTATCTCCTCATCTCATTCTGTCTCCCTCTCGATCTTCTTCCTCCAACAGGTCCCTTCCATGCCTGATGTTTTAAGGCATATGGAAGCTAGTAGACTGTAGTCTCCTACATAAAGGACAACGGGAGGGAAACCCTTTGATCTTATACGCAGGACAAACAGTATTCTCTTATATGAAAGAAAACGTGATTTGAAACGTTTTTTCGCTTATTTAAGTGACAAGGGGATGCATAATGCTTTTATTATCTATTGAAGGAGGATTGGGAATATATATATATATATATATATATAAATATATATATATATATATATACTATATACATATACATATATATATATATATGTATATGTAACCTTCCAGATTTATCTAACCTTCCAGGGGTCAACCTCATTACTTTCCAAACACTTTATATATATATATATATATACTATATATATCATATACATATATATATAGATATATATCCATATATATATATATATATACCATATATATATATATATATTATATATATATTATATATAGATATATATATACATATACTATATGATATATAAATAATATAATTATATTATTATAATATATATATATATATATTAATATATATATAGTACTTATATATATATATATATATATATATATATAAAATATATATATATATATATATAATATTAAATGTTTGGAAAGTAATGAGGTTGACCCCTGGAAGGTTAGATAAACCTGCATCTTGACAAAGGAGAGGCCTATAGCTCGATAACAATGTGAGGAAGGGGAGAATTCCAGGTCGTTACCATGGAGGGAAGCAAAGTTTCCTAACCGTATAATCTCAAGCATTTCTCATTTCCACAAGAGCTCTTAGGAATGATATATATATAACCTTGCTGGTGCTTCTTGCTCTATGAGTGGAAGGTGGCCTCTTCTCTCTCTATCTTGAGTTTTTTTCCTTCTTTCTCCTAAATGTTGTACTATATGAGACCTGTAAGAACAGCGAATTACTCTGCACAGTGGTTTTTAAACTCGGGGGCGCGCACCCCTAGGGGAGAGTCAGCAATTTCCAGGGGAGTCGCGAGAAACAGAGAAAAAAAATTCTTTAATTATATTCGTTATTCTCTTAACAAGAGCGAGGAACTAATCTTCAGAAGTTTATGAAAAAATGCAAAAGTCTCGCCCTATAACGTTACTTTCCTATAGTCTACGATTCTAAAATAGACTCGTTGGGGTGGCCATGTTTTCCAATTATTTACCTCCCTCTCTATCCCTAGGAACCACTTCTCTTTCTCCCTCTTTTTTTCGTTTTCCTTTAAATCTGGGATGGAATTTTACTCATAGATGGAAGGGGTGCGTGGAAGGAAGGACCTTACTCTTAGAGGGGGCGTGGTCACAAAAAGTTTAAGGTACCACTGCTCTATAAAATTATTATGTGCCTGTCAGTATGCACAAGCTGAAGCAAGCACAGATGCCATTTACATCAAAATATATTGGATACGCAGATAAACGAAGATACATACGAGGAGTAGAGTAGGGCATGTGTAAGCACGTGCAGTTTAACCATTAAGAGCGTATCAAGTGTTGTTTCCCCATTGTATAAAGAGACATTTCATTATACACGAAGTTATTTTTTTTAAATACATTTATATTATACGAGTACCATGTCTTGATTATTTCCGGCAGTTTTCCCACGATGTCCTTGTCACATAAACCAAAAGAATGTAATGAAATCGAATAAGTAAAAAGCAACCAAATCTTGAAGTGGCGACTCTTCTTTTTCACAGGGCGTCCCTCTGCACAACGACCCCCTAGACGGAGTCTCGCTCAGTAAATCCAGTTTAACCCGGACCAGCGTCAGCAGAAAGGAGTCAGGTGCTTACACCTGCGCTGCGGCCAATTCCGAAGGCTCCTCCACCTCTAATACCATCCAGCTGGGGATCAAATGTGAGTCTTTTGAACATTTGTGGTACTTTTGCAATTCAAGAAGTGTCTTGGCGTTTTGGAAAGCTATGATGTTTTGAGTTTATTTCTTTTAAATTCGAGTTCATTACTGATGAATAATAATTTTGTAACAGCTTATAATTAGCGGCGTTTTATTAAATATGAAGTGATCAAATTTTGTTTATAATAATAATGAAGATTGACATTTCTGTTAATAGCTCTTTCTCTGGACATTGTCGTCTTTTGAAATATTCTGCAATCTATTTTCGTTCTTCTCTTAAACTTCATTCCCTTGTTAAAGTAAAATCTATTGACACTTCTCTTTTTCTACTTTAATTTTATCTGTTCTAAAAAAAAACTTTGTAGTTTTTCCTACCGTTCTCTATATTCATTTTTCTCCATTGACATTTCTCTTTTTCTACTGTAATTTTATCTATGTTATAAAAAAAAACTTTGTAGCTTTTTCTACCGTTCTATATATTCAATTTTCTCCCTTGAAGTCCCCATCTTCTACTTCTGGAACTTTTGCTGCTTTCCCCCATATCGTCCTTCCATATTCACGTTTCCTTATATCTCTTCCTACCTTCCTTCTATATTCCTGTGTCCTTCGTCGTTTCACCTCTTAAAAAAAAAAACTCCTTTTTTTCCATGCCGAATTTCACCTCCCGACTTCCCCTTCATTTCTCCAGATCTGCCTACGTGTGTGGAGTCCCAGCAGACGGTCTACGGTGCAGCCAGGCACGAAGACCTCCTTGTCCCCTGCCGGGTGTCTGCCCATCCTTCTCCGACGTCTTTCAGGTGAATTCGTCGGAAGTGATTCACTTTCTCAGATCAGTCGTCTTTTAAACTCGGTTTTGATTCGATTCCCCGTTTCGGAGCTTTCGACCCGATTTTAATCTGAATTCCAGAACTCTAGTTTATAACCGGATAAAAAAAAAAAAGTGATCTTCCAGATCTTCCAGTCTCCTTTGAATATGGTTTAGATTTCTTTTAATGTTTTCTTTTTCTCTATTCTGATTTCAGTTCTGTTTTAGTGTCTCCTTCATTTGATTTGGCTTCACGACTTGGCCCAAAATCTTCTCTTACCTTAGTTTGGTTCAGTTTTCCAGTCTTTCCCTTTTTCGGTCGCCTTTGATTTTTATTCCCATGAAACATTCCCCAGTTCAATTTTAAATTCCCCATTGAACCAATTTTTCAGTTCCATTTTATTCCCCAACTTTTCATTCCATTCCATTTATTCCCCAGTGAACCAATTTTCAGTTCCATTTATTCCCCAGTGAACCAATTTTCAATTCCATTTATTCCCC
Source organism: Macrobrachium nipponense (assembly GCF_015104395.2). Lineage (NCBI taxonomy): Eukaryota > Metazoa > Arthropoda > Malacostraca > Decapoda > Palaemonidae > Macrobrachium > Macrobrachium nipponense. Next base: position 28,042,772 of record NC_087201.1, on the reverse strand, counting down.
AGTGAACCAATTTTCAATTCCATTTATTCCCCAGTGAACCAATTTTCAATTCCATTTATTCCCCAGTGAACCAATTTTCAGTTCCATTTATTCCCCAGTGAACCAATTTTCAATTCCATTTATTCCCCAGTGAACTTTTTCATTCCAATTCCTTTATCCCCATGAACCATTTTCATTTCCTCCCCAGTGAACCATTTTCAATTCCATTTATTCCCCAGTCGATTCCCCTGCCATTTATTTTTCAGAACCAATTTCATTCCATTTATTCCCCCAGTGATTCCAGTCAATTTATTCCATTTATTCCAGTGAACCATTCCCCCAATTCCATTTTATTCCCCAGTGAACCAATTTTCAATTCCATTTATTCCCCAGTGAACCAATTTTCAATTCCATTTATTCCCCAGTGAACCAATTTTCAATTCCATTTATTCCCCAGTGAACCAATTTTCAATTCCATTTTATTCCCAGTGAACAATTTTCAATTCCAATTTATATCCCCCAGTGAACAATGTCCAATTCCATTTATTCCTGATCCCAATTTTTCAATTCCATTTATTCCCCAGTGAACCAATTTTCAATTCCATTTTATTCCCCAGTGAACCAATTTTCAATTCCATTTATTCCCCAGTGAACCAATTTTCAATTCCATGTTATTCCCCAGTGAACCAATTTTCAATTCCATGTTATTCCCCAGTGAACCAATTTTCAATTCCATTTTATTCCCCAGTGAACCAATTTTCAATTCCATTTTATTCCCCCAGTGAACCAATTTTCAGTTTCATTTTATTCCCCCGTAAACCACTTTTAACCTATTTTATTTATTAATATCTCTCAACCGGATCCTTTTAGACTAATTTAATGCATTCTTCATATAATCTTTAAATATATATGTAAAATTTACCTTCCCAGTCTTCGTTGAACGGTTTTTAATTGATTTTTCATTATATATATATTTTTTAGCCTAAATTTGATTTCCTGAATATATCTCTTTAAATCCGAATACGGCTGAGTTTTATATGTCCCTTCTGGCTCGTCACCCTTCCACCTAGCTCTGATTCAATTTGGCAGCCTTACCCTTTTAACCTGGACTGATTTTTCGTCAACCTTATTTCGACTTAATTTCCGATCTCCCTCTTTTAACCAGATTTCAATACACTCTAGGTCCATAAAAATGCCTTTGAAAGGGAGAGTGGGGGGCGTCATTCACTATCAAAGGTAGGCAGGCAAGCGCTCTTTTATGCAATATGGATTCGGGCCGCGTTTGAAATCTCGTTAGACATAGGCCTCTTTTGCGCGAATTTTCAGATTTCGAATCGCGGTTAAAGGTCGATGGTACGAATAATCGTTCGTTGAAATTACGGCTAAAAGAGAATAGGAACATTAAGAATTGACAACGCAGTGGCATAATGGTAAAAACATTAAGTATTACATTGCATATATTATACTATACATATATAAATTTCTACCATAACAGGTGGGCCATGAACAGTTCAACCGGTCTAGTAGATTTAGCCCTAAATCTATACAACAGCACCGGAAGAGCCAGCATCTTGAGGTATACGCCGAAGACCCACCACGACTTCGGGGATCTCCTCTGCTGGGCCATCAATGACCTGGGACTTCAGAAAGATCCCTGCGTATTCAGCATCATCCCCGCTGGTAAGGGAAATTAACTCTCTCTCTCTCTCTCTCTCTCATATATATATATATATATATATATATATATATATATATATATATATATATATATATGTATATATATATATATATATATATATATATATATATATATATATATATATATATATATATAGATAGATAGATAGATAGATAAGATAGAGAGAGAGAGATTACACAAGCTAAATATTGACCAACTTTGGACACTGCATGCTTTCTACAAGGCTTTAAAATTATTGCTAACCCGTAACGTAATGCCTGCATCTGAATCATCCGCGATCAAATTGGTCTCTTTACAGACCTTACCTTACCTCGATGAGAACAGCAACAAACAAACCCCCCCCCCCCCCCCCCACCAAAAAAAATATAAAAATAAATAAAAAAAAAAAAATTTCTCTCCCCAACAGCTAAACCGGAGGCCGTGTCCGGGTGCGTGGCGGAGCGCAACTCCACAATGCCAGCGTCCTACCTTGTGGTATCCTGCGTCCCGGGTTGGAACGGGGGTCTGAACCAGTCCTTCACCCTGGAGGTGCGGCAAGCAGCCCACGAGGTCGTCCTGGATGAGTTTCGCCATGCGGCAGAACCCTTCTTCATAATTACCGGGTGAGTGATAGTGGATAGACCACCAATTTCCGGACCGTGTTCGGAGCGATTAGAACTTGAAGACTGTGCCACACAGATATTACGAGTACATTTATCTCTATATTCATTTAGCGTATGATGGACTGAATGTGAATCTTTTTTTTTTTTAATTATCTGTTTTATAATTCGAATCTTAGTTATCTTTACATTTATTTACCGTTCAGTTCAACTAATCGCCTCTCCATATGATTTGGAAGAGATATGGGATGGTACGCGAGACCACCTGTAATTTTGAGGAAATTATTATGAAGCTAACAAGCTAACGGATCTGTGATGCATTTAAATGTTCTTTGGTGATTATTACTGGTCAGCTTCACTCATGACTTTAATGTCTGGTTTATAATGAAAGCCCCGATGGCATAGGATCATACATAAAGGAATTAACATGGAATTTTAGATTGGAGGGTACAGAGTATGTATTGCATTACACTAAAGTCTGCATGGAATGATACATATGTAAACTAGTTGACGACTGGATAGTTACATACACACACACACATACATATGATCATAATCACACTGACACTTGACTTATTTATATGCAACTTTACCGTAGAGAGAGGATTAACACCCAGTGTTTCAATTTCTCTGATAAAATATATATAAATATATAGTATATATATATATATATATATATATATATATAATATATATATGTGTGTGTGTGTGTGTGTGTGTGTGTGTGTATAAATTTACGAGTATTGCCTGAAACACATTCAATTCTTATTTATATATATATATATATATATATATATATATATATATATATATATATATATATATATATATATATGTTTATTTTTTTAGGGTGAAGCTGGGGATCGAATACACTCTGACGGTGACAGCCGCCAACAGCCGGGGTTCGAGCCCACCAACCACCATATCGTACACCGCCCGAGCCGCGTCGGCAGACAAGGTCGTTTCGCCCCACTCCCACAACCTCCTCCTGACGCTGGCGCCCTTCTTGGTGCTCCTCATGGGCGTGCTTGTGGCAGTATCCGCGTGTGTGGGCGTCGGTGTCATCATGGCTCGCAAGGGAAGGCAGAGGAAGAACGGGGCACAGATTCTGTACGCGGGGCCTTTGAAAGATACCCACGATGCCCATGATGCCCACACGCTCATTTGCGTCAACAAAGGTAAGATGGTGTTGATATGTTGGAATGTTTTGCCGATTGGATAATAATATTTCTGCTTTTAGAAAAGGCGAATTTGTGATTTCCGTAGAGATTAGTCCTTCATGTCTGCTATACATGTTTCTATTTATTTATTATTTTTTTTTTTTATTTTGATTTCATGATGAGCTCTCATGTCACTGTATTCATTTGCATAATTGTTAAATGTCCACAAACACTGTTACAGTAACATTCGTGTACGTACGGCTGCATTTGTTCAGAGAGAGAGAGAGAGAGAGAGAGAGAGAGAGAAATGATTTAGTAACCAGTTATTCATTTCTCTTTTTTTTATTTTATTTAAAAACGAATAGAATAGAAAGGATGTCTAAGGAAATGTAAGTTGTGGTTAAGTGGTAATTTTGCCACGTTATCGATTCTTTACGGGACTCTAATGAAAATATTCGGAGGCATAAACATGACCAAAATATGATGAGGATATATTTTTTTATCTATTTTTTATCAATTTTTTTATATCCCTAATAGATACCAACAGCTGAGAAACGCGACCGAAAAATGTGTAAAAGAACAAAATTCACTAAAATTTCTTCAAATGGCTAAAAGAAAAAACAAATAAAATATAAACAAAAAACATTAACACGACGTAGCAAGCACAAGAGAAAAGTATTGTTATGTTCCTTGTAATTACCATTATTCTCTCTTATCGCCATTTTCTCTTCTCAAGTAATACTGTCTCCACAAGGACAACATCTCGGGAGTGTTAATTACAAAAATTTCGGCTTAACAAACAGTAAATGTTCTCCTTTTACGAAGTCCGCTGAGTCACCTTATTTTCCCCACTCATTTTAACTTCAAGCCTTCCCACTGCTAAATTTACTTTCTTTGTTGGTACATTTTCTTGCTTTAATTGGATGCAGGGTCCCGAGGAAACAAACACTGACAGAGATGCAGTGCGAAGCGTTGATATGTGATAAGAAAAGAGATTTGTTAGAAGCTTTCAAGAGGTTCACAATGAGAAGGGAATTACAATTGCTAAGATTTTTGCAGTAGGGAGGCGGAGGACATAGGGTGACTCTTGTGTTACTGAAGTGTCTCAGGCTAGAGAGAGACTAGATCATGCTTGTTCTCTAATGTTAAGAGCAGAAGACTTTAAAAAAAGAACTTGAGAAACGAGGAGAAAATCAAATATGGGATGAAATGAAAGTATATACGAGAATAGTCTTTATTACGGAAGTTCAGTTCAGTACTCGAGTCTACAAATCAGCGAGAAAAGTTGGAGCTATTAAGAGGATTTTTGCGATATTAAATATAGAAGAAACCGGAATGGTGATAAACTTGAGTGTACAAAAACTAAGTATAAGTTAAAAGAGGAGAATCGGAACATGTTGAGCTATACGAGCAGGTTTGATGTTGGTCCGACGGTTTCAATAAACAAATAAAACAGGACGCACATCCATTCTCACGTCAGCCAGTCAATGTAAATGTTTTTTTTTTTTTTTTGTCTAATACTTTTGGACCATCCTGTACCCTGCACGTTTTCGATGTTCAGTCCTTTTACCTTCCGAGATTTCCAACTCATATGCCCTTATTTCTCAACATATTCAGGTCATCTCGGTATTGATAAATGTCTTTCTCCTATATTAACTTTTACGAACCATAAAAAAATTAAATTAAAAAAATAAAATATTTTAACCAAAAGTTTTTTTTTCTACATTCACGTTGACCACCATTCAGATTCTTCTACATTGAATATAAGTAAAAATACTCTTGATAGTTCCATATAAGACTTTTATCATACATGCTTTCATCTCTTCCTATTTGGTTTTCCCCTTGTTTCTCAAGTTCTTTTTATAACGCCTTCTGCTCTCAGCATTAGTGAACAGGGATGATATATCTCTCTCTAGCCTAAGGCATACTGAACAGCACAAAAGAGTCGCCCCATGTTCCGGCCTTCCTTCAAAATGTTAGCAATTCCCTTCTTATTGTAAACCTCTTGGTAGTTTTTATCAAATCTCTTTTCATATCATACATCAACACACACACACACCACACACCACACACATATATATATCTATAATATATATTAGATATATATATATATATATATATATAGATTATATATGTTATATAATATAATATATATATATATATATAGAGAGAGAGAGAGAGACCGATAGAGAGGAGAGAGAGAGAGAGAGAGAGAGAGAGAGAGAGAGAGAGTTAAATAAAACAGGAAAAACGGGAACTATCGCCCGAGGGAGAGGAGCAGGTTGTCTGTCTTGAGAGTGACGAGATGTTATCAAAATTCTGAAACGACTGAATGACTGATTGATTTCAAATCACGCGTTGCAGATTGCGAGAAAGAGGAGCTGCATCAGATGCCAGAGAAGAAAGGTTCTCCGGGGTCGTTCTACGTGAATCCCGGGTCTCTTCTGAATAATGTAAGTGATCTCACACACACGAACACAATGGCAGATAGGTTACGCCAAAAGAGTTTTTTGAAAGATGAGAAAATGTACTCCTTCAAAGTGGTTTTCGTGAGTTCTTGTCTTGTCCACGCTAATTTCTTTATTTCCTCGACATTTTTATTTATTTTCAGACCTAGGAAAATGAAATTTATTGTGATTTTGTTTTTAAACTCATAGCGTATGAAATAACATGGTACTCACTACATGGATTCACGAGCACTCAGTCTGTCCTATTTAAGAAACTTGTATTGTGTTTAAATGTCATTCATTCCTCTACATAGTGAACCTCCTCTCTCAGATGAATATATGGCTCGATTCTATTCCATTCAGTTTCGGGAGATAGTAATCGTTCATGTAATTTTATTTTTTCAGTTGAAAAATGATATGAATAGAAAAATTTTAAAAAGAAAAAATTGAGAAGCAAAAATAACTGACACAAATGATCGTTGATATTGCTTTTATTAATCTGTTGTTGTCCAATAATCTCTTATCCAGTCTGGAGGCCTTGGCGCGCAGGAGACAGACGTCCTCCTGAGGGATCGCCTGGCACCCATGAACGGAATGGCCACGATGGTGGGGAGGGCGCCCCTAGCTTCGACGGACTCCCTCGGAAGGTACTCCACGCACTCTTCCATCTGCACGACGTCCTCCAAAACGTCCAGATCGTCGAGGGCTTCGTCCTCCACGGTGGCCTTGAATCCAGACTACCTGGCGAGGGAGGAAGCTGCCGCCGCAGCCGCTGCGGCAGCGGCCGTCGCAGGGGATTCTGCTTGCACGCCCTTGGTGGCTCTGCCCAAGGAGAGTTCCGTCTAGTTGTTGACGTCTCTTTTCTTTTCTCGTGTTCAAAAGGAAAGTGAATCGATCAATATATATATACAACGCGTATTTACTTCTGTGGGCATACATAAGTGAGTTTCTCAAGTGGCCAAGAAAATAAGAGCCATTAGGTGCCGCCAAGTGGTCAAAAAGGCGCTTACTTACTTGTCTCTCGGACCTGCTGCTGACGAACGCAAAATATACGTATTTCTTCATGAGTGAAACGGAATGAGATGCGAATATGTTTTGTTTCAAATCCGGTGAACAAAGTATAGCAAACAAAAGTGACAAGAAAATGACTTGATCTAATACATTGCTGTACCAGGACAAGCACTTGGAGTAGATGCAAGCGTCATTTTTCGTCTTCCCAATGTACTGCATTAAATGTGGTTTCGACGCTGAGGTCCAAGGGAGGTCATAATCGAGTTTTACTTCTGTGAAGTGTTTCAGAAAATTATTACTGGTGCTATTCCATAGATTAGAAGGATGGAGACAAAACAGGTGTAGAAGGCAGAGCAAAGGAAAATTCATTAGTGGGTGAAAAGATATATTTATTGAAGATGGCAGTTTGGTAAAACGTGAGAGTCAGAGGAAGTGCTGAATCTTTATACGAACTTAAACTATATATGTATATATATATATATATATATATATATATATATATATATATATATATATATATATATATTATATATATATATACATATATATATGTAATATATATATATATATGATATATATATATATATATATATATATCTGTATATATAACATATATATATATATATATATATATATATATATATATATATATATATATATATATATATGTATATATATATATATATATATATGAAATCACGGAAGTACGGCGACCATGACTTGTTTATTACGAAGCATTCCATGATTACATGTTATCCCGAAGACAATCGTTTAAATGTGCGGCTGATGAAGCCTAAACTGTGATTAATTTATAGCATGAAGCTAGTGGCGTCACAAAGCAATTTCCACGTGTTGTTTGAAGATATATAATAAGCTATAGATTCTTACCGTGCTTCTGCATAGGTGTTACTGTTATCATATGGGAGGGGGGGAGACCCTGATATAATGGAATGTTTGTGTGTATTTGCGAGTGAATTTATACATTGACACATATGTGTATACGTGCAACTGTCATATATACATGTAGGTGTATTGATTATATATAAACATATTTGCACGTGAGCTTGGATACGTGTGTGTAAATATAGTGTACTCTAGTGACGATATTAATGATGAACAGCAATTATATTTTCACCCTAAACTTCACTATTCATTCAGACAATGACCCTCCAGTTTGACTTGGAAAAATTTAAGAAAGATAGGCATTATATACTCTAAATATTTATTGTTAATGTAACACATTAACTCTGTTAACACCTCTGAGGTATATTTTATTCCCCCAAAATCTCTACTGTATTATAACTGCAAGCCAAATTACACTGCTGTGTTATTGTATCCCTTGACAATTACATGACTTGTCACGGCAGAGTTTGTGGTCAGCTTTTCGTATCCTTTCGGCCGAAGTTAATATTAAGTCGAAAATATTCGTATCTCAGAGTGGGTTGATAAGCTTTTATCATGCTGTCGATTTCGACGTGACATATCAGCACTGTAAAGAGACACCTCAAACCAACTGCATTATATTTCTACTCCCAGTTCGTTTCTCCTTAGATGTTTGGATTGCCGTTGAAGGTAACCTGAATTGTGTGTGTGTGTGTGTGTGTGATGTGTGTGAGTGTGTTCATGAGAAGGAAGGATTACATGTGATCAATCTAACTATTTCACAACACTATCCCTGAAGCTTAACATTATAATATATATACATATATATATATATATATATATATATATATATATATATATATATATATATAATATATAATTCATGAATTAATGTATATACGTGTGTGCATGGAGAAGTGTGTGTGTGTGTGTGTGTGTGTGTCTACGTACATTACTAAACAAGAATAAGAAGACACTGAGATTTGAACACTGATACACAATGCATAAAAAAAAAATCCGATTCCCTAAGTTTTACTAGAATTTTGTGAGGACATATCCGACGCTGAGGAGGGAGGCTGAAAAGGAACATCTCTCCTGGAATTTCGTCATAAATATCAAATGACCCGAAGAAGAAGGAGAAGGAGAAGAAGGAGCACATGTCAGTGAAGGTCGTCTACACATCTGGCAGGAAATTCTCCCGTGTAAAGAGAAGACATGGCGCAATTCTAACCACACCACTCGTTCTGTTTCGGGCGTAGGGTGGCTTCGGCTCGTGCTGATGGGTTGGGTGAGAGATTGGGAGGAGGGGTTGGGGATTACTGGGGAGGGGTGAGGATGGAGAAAAGAGAGGGGCGAGTCCCTTAGATGGGTGAACTCGTAAGATGGGAGATGAGATGTGAGAAATGTGATGACGGAGACTGGGGCTGTAAAGGAATAAAATGCCCAGTCCGATAATGAAAAAGAAATAAACATAAATATAAAATCTTGAGAGAGCGGGTTGACAGCCGTAAGGCAAACACGTTAAATAAGGGACGTTAAAAATAACAGAAAAAAAAATTAGGCACACAGAAATCATGATGGATCGTCGGCTACTAATCCATTTTTCCTTCAAACGCAAACAAAAACCCGGGATAAATCATCGAGGATTTTAAATGTTTCGACTGTAAAGCTTCCAGTGTAAAATAAAGCAAAAAAAAGGAGACAAATCATAGGAAGCCATAAAGGGAAGTACAAATTGAAAAGTTGCTCTCAGTGGAAGCCGCATTTCCTCGTGATGAATTCTGCCTTAACAATGGGACCATAAAAGTCAAAATCAGCTCGTCCCACGTAGATTTTGAAAACACTTCCAAGCCCACATTATTTGTTTTCAGATTAATTTCCTCATTACATTTAACAACTTTCTCCCAAATTTGACTAATTTATAGAGGCGTAGAGACGTGTAAAAGTAAATGATTCGCGTATTACCCTCGGAGTTTTTTTTTTTATTATTATTTTACGGCTCTAACTTAACCTTAAATAGTTCGCTTTTCGAGTGTGATATGTCAAGTGTGTACATCCGTGTACATCGCCGCACACAAACACACACATGTAATATATACATATATATATATAGATATATATATATATATATATATATATTATATATATATATGATATGCATGCATATTACAATTACTTTGGCATGTGATTCATTTATCAAACATATCCACACCCCGTCTCTTATTTTTCACCTGATTATATATATATATATATATATATATATATATAGTATATATATATATATATATATATATATATAGATATATATAGATATAATATATATATATATATTAATTATATATATATATATATATATATATATATATACTATTATATATATATATATAATATATATATACATTGAATGTACTGACGTGCTCGAAGTCTGAATGACAGCTTTCAGCCGACGACAAGTACTGCCCAAATTCGCTCCTTATCCACGCGCGACGCGGACCTGGGAACAAAATGCTGTCATCATCGAAAGTTGTAACGTCAATGGCCGATGTTCGTGCTGGGATGCGAGCGGCATTTGAACTTGGATTCCGGTGCTCTATTGGGTAATTTAGAGCATTACAGTTCTGACTGTCTTTCTCTTTGATGGGTCTAACTGCACTTATGGCTACACACTTGCTTTCGAAGTAGCGCCCTGTGTTTGCACGCGTTCGTATATACGTATATATGCTGTATGCGTTGACTTCGTGCAATGTGCATTTTAGTCAGTTCATATTGGATATAAGTGTGTGTGTGTGTGTGTGTGTAAGAATGTAGCCTACTATAAAATAATATTCATTCGAGCAGCCTTTCCTGCGTGTTAAAGATGATAGAAGAAGTGATAAATAGTTAAATGTAAACTTGTGCAATAATTAGACACAAGGTCATCTCGTGAGAAGCAATCACAGACATAAAGAGCCTTTTATAGACCTGCATCACGAAGGATTCTGAAGAATTATACTCCATCTTATTCCTCTCGTGATAAACAGGCAGAAGGAGAATGTATGACACTGAAACGAGGAGAGTTTAGCGAGAGAGAGAGAGAGAGAGAGAGAGAGGAATCCTTTCCATAGCAGGCAAAACGAAGGCAAAGAAGATCTGCAACCTCGAAAAAGATACACAAACTCTCGAGTCACTGACAAAGGGATTATTCATCTCCAAGTCGCAGCATAATCTCTCTCCCAATTTGCAGGGCGGACGATAATACGGGAGGCGGAATTCCCGAGCTGAAATAAGACCCTCTTCCTTTTCTGTGTTCCTCGGGTGCTTTGGTGTCATGGAAATTCATGTTTGTGGGGTACATATATAAATATATATATATACTACACACACACACACACACACATATATATATAATATATATATATATATATATATATATATATATATATATATATATATATATATATATATATATTCAAGCGGTAACATTTTACAAGTATATATTTGCTTTCACTTTGTATACTCTTTTGTACGTAGTTCGCGACCATGCGTAAGGTAAGCGCAGATCCTGAGGGACTGCGGGAGAATAAGTGCAAATATGGATCGAATTTTCATATTTATGCTTTCCTATTATTATTGAGTTTGACGAGGTTAAACAAGTGTGGCTGTGAATGACATGAAAGGCGATTTCCTTTTACGAATAATGATAAAATGTCACTCTGTTACATTTTTATTCTCAAGCATTTTCATTTCGAAGACTAACGCTTACTGAAGTAATTACGTTTTAGTTAATTATCTTCTTAGCTACCTTACTTTTTTTTAGCACTAAGCTGCTGGTCTGCACCAAGTACATTTAATATAATAGGAGCGATGAAATAACATCCTTAACACGAGCAACTTTTAATTAGCTTTGTTCTTTAACGTCTTGTACCTGTGCCGTGTCGTGACTGAATGGTATGGTATGGCATCTCACCACTAACTCATCACAATAGGTTTCAGTACAATTGACCAGTATTTATAACCTAAAGCGAAGACACTCTATTCTTTTGTACAAGTATTTCTGCTTTATCTTCTTTTAGATATTTTAGATAATGAGTTGGAAGATGTGAAACGAAGTGACGAATAATCAATAAAATGTGTGAATTATTGTCGTTCTTTTATTCCCTGACTTCAAAATATCCAGGTTAGCTTGGCAGAACTTGGGACTAGAGCAGATATCTTATGCAAATAATAGTGCTTATGGTAATTAAATACAATAACTAAAAATAAAAAGTTTTCATCTTAAGCATGAAGTTTAGTATAAAGCCAAAAGTCGAATGTCGCAGAATCCTATAAAAGATATTATAATCCGCATGAACAATGAGGCAAGTTATTATCAGATGCTGGAACATAAAACCTGGTTATGTCCTAAACTTCTTCTTCTTCTTCTTACGAGTCTTATGAAAAATGCATGTTATGATAATGATATTAGCCTGCAGGAGAAGGATATCAAGACTGTATTCTTGCAATTCGGTGGAAATGCTTAAAGGGAAGTTATGTATAAGGTTCCTTCTGTTCATTTTTATGTAGAAAATGACCAAGGGGCTTTTGAAGATTTTCCCTTTATAAATGAATTACCAGATACCTCGAAACAATTAATTAGATTCCGGTGTGGGGTCCTGACTTGGATTTGGAAGCCAACACTTTCTATTCCTCCGCATTATTGTTACTGCAACCTATTCACATTTAAAGGAAACGTGATTTTCTTTTCGTTTATCAGATAAACTGATCTTAACTGAACTGAATATAGAATGTAGGTCAAAGGCCAAGCATTAGGACCTATGAGGTCATTCAGCGCTGAAGCGGAAACTGACAGTAAAAAGTTCGAAAGGTGTAACTGGCGTGAAACCTCACAGTTGCACTATGAATGGATTTTTAGGAGAGGGTGGAAAGTAAAATGGAAGAAAGAGACTATGAAAGGAGGTACAGAAAAATAAATGAAAAGTATTGCAGCTCGGGGCCAAAGGCATGCTATAAAAAACCTTACTTAATTAAGTAATACCTACAGTGCACCGCACGAGGTGCACTGACGGCACTACCCCACACGGGATTTATGAGATAAAGGAAAGGACGACGGTTATACGAGTACGCCAATCACATTCTGGAATTGTTTATAAAAAAAAAAAAAAAAAAAAAAAAAGGATTTGCGAAACCACACCCGTCGATCTGGCAAAAGTTTGTTATCCCTTGCTGCCGTCCTCAGGATCATGGGAAGTTTTCATTTGCCATATATACTGTAAAACAGACTCACAAAGCCTTTGCCAGTGCGCAATCTGCAGCTTTTTAAGTTTTAACAGAGTATCTTTTTTTCTACCCTGAATTGTCAACACTTCTAACAGAACGCGGAAGGGAATTATAAGATAAAGTTCGCTGATTTATGAGATTCCAGAATTGTTGGAATTTCATCAAGGTCAAGATTTTAAAGCTGAAGCTGAAGTGTCAAACACGTGGTCCACGGACAGCGTGTGACGGGACCCGTCGCTATTGAGGAAGTAGCCCGCGGCCCACAGGTTCCTCCAGAGTCCAGCCGCACCCTGAACAACTGCCGGTTCATTACGCGTCGTCATCTGATTCCATTGGCAGGGCGACTGCCTGCAAGACGTGTTGTTACCAAGGAGTGGCGATAATAATAGCTGTCATCACCGCACACACACACACACATACAGGGCGGTATCAGCTGACCTGTCACCAAACTAACGTCTTCATTTAACACTCCGTCATGGCAACACTGCTGATGATATCGGCTGCTGATCGGCTTAATTCCATCTTATTCTACTGCATTCAAATAGACTCTCAGTTCCTACTTGAGCACTTATTCAAAAGCAGGAAGTGGAATTGTACACAATAATACGCAAATGCAGAAATAGCAATTAATGGTAAATATGTCCTTCGAGTTAGTATAGAATCTGATGAACACCACATTCTTTGAAAGCCTGAATTTCAAGTCAGTGGCCCCTCTGGGCTTGCTACATAGGAATCAGGTTCATCTTGGCACAGCAAACCAACGCACAGACAGTACATGAAACAAACTAAAGACCTGGCCAGCAATGAAACACGGCAATGGTCACAAAGGGGAGAACTCAAGAGGGAAACAGAAGGAATGCTAACAGCGGCACAAGATCAGACCCTAAAAGCCAGATATTTCCAAAGAACAATGGATGGAAGTAACATCTCACCCATATGCAGGAAATGCAACATGAAAGATGAGACCTTAAACCATACAGAAAGCCAATGTTCGACGCTTGCACAGATCCAATACAAAAAGAGGAGTGATTCGGTAGCAAAAGCCCTCCACTGGAGCCTACGCAAGAAACACCAGCTATCTTGCAGTAGTGAGTGGCCAGGCAAAGATCCTATCTGAACAGATAGGGTGATACGTGCCAATAGACCAGACTTGACGCTGACTGAGAAAATCAAGGAGGAAGTATCACTCATTGAGATGAGAAAGAAAGATAAAAAAAATCGATATGTATCAAGACCTGAAAATAGAAATAAGGAGGATATGGGATATGACAGTGAAAAAGTTACCATAATTTAGGAACACTGGACATGATCCCAAGTTCCCTGAAAAAGGGCTTGGAAAAACTAGATGCCGAAGTAGCTTCACGACTCATGCAGAAGCGTGTGCTATTAGAAACTGCTCACACATTGAGTGATGGACTCCTAAAGAGGCAGGATGCAACCCGGAACCCCACACTATAAAAACCACCAAGTCGAATGGGATGACTATGATAAAATAAATATATAAATAAAAGAAGATCATGATAATATGCTAATCCAAGTCAATCTCTTGTTTTTAATAGGCAGTATATAGCATATCACGCGAGCATACTTTAGAATAAGAAAAAAAACTGCTGTAAATATGCTATAAGCTTAACCTTAACAATTTATTGAAATAGCGATTCCTAAATTATAACTGAAAACTTGTGTAGTAGGAAAAAGTATTATAGATTCGAGACATTACATATGCTTGTTGTGATTTCTTAGAAGCATCCCCGTTCATACTACCATTGACTCACATAAAGGTTCCAGTTGAATCTTTATCTCCAAAAATGTTTCCCTGATTGATAAGTAATCATGTCTTCAAGGAAATTGTAAATAATAATAATAATAATAATAATAATAATAATAATAATAATAATAATAATGATAATAATAATAATAATAAATCAAAAATAAGTAAAAAATACGCCGTTTTCTATATGAGTCGCGGCCCACGATCATGACAAACTTTAACTATGAATAAAATAAAAACTACTGAGGCTAGAGGGCTGCAATTTGGTCTGTTTGATAATTGGAGGGTGGATGATAACATGCCGATTCGCAGCCCTCTGGCCTCAGTAGTTTTAAGATATGAGGGCGGACAGAAAAAGTGCGGACGAACAGACAAAGCCGGCACCATCGTTTCCTTTTACAGAATACTAAAACCACGACTGACAAAATTCCTACCTAGTCTGAACGTTGCACACTTGTGCTAGTCTTTCTTTAAAGAAGACCTTAAATATAAATTTAATTCTCATATTGCCAGTTATATGAAAGTAAGGAAAAATTCACGTCATAAGATAAATTAAGTTAGACCTGTGTACGTTGTACAAGGCGGCGATGGTAATGCAACTTGTTCCATCTGTATCAGCTGAATATGAAGATGGGTAGATACTTATTGCTAAACTTGCGTTCCGTGAATCCTCCTAAATAACTTTGAGACTTATTTTATACCACTACTCTGTTTCTGCCTTTATTAAATTTAGTACGACATCTTCCTCAGTCTCAGCGGTTAATATATATATATATATATATATATATATATATATATATATATATATATATATATATATCTAATTTCATGGATGGAGAACCAAAATCTGTGATATAAAACACGTCGTTAAGTTATTTAGGAGGATTCATGGCACACAAGTTTAGGAATAAGTAGAAATAAGTATCCATCTTCAAGTTCAGCTGATAATAGATGGTGGAACAAGTAGCATTAGTATCCTTGCGGCCCTGTACACCATGCAAAGGCCTAACCTACTTTAGCCTTACGACGTGATTTCTGCTTCCTTTCATATAACAAGCAATATAAGTAACTTGATTATTGAGGTCATCTTAAAAGAAAGACTATGTCGAATATGCAACGTTCAGACTAGGTAGGAATGTTGTCAGTCTTGTTATTAGTGTGTTTGTCATGCAATGAGATTGTGTTAATTTTACAATTAAATAATGATTTCGTGAAATCAACAAGATGAAACTCAAAAGGAATTACAACGAGTAAAAGTGAAGAGAAGAGCATTAAATTCTTTATACTTAATTTTTCTTATCATCGGATTTTGCATCATTCATGCGATCAAGGCAAAATAAATATTGTTCTCATATAATAAATTCACCCTGAATACGCTGGTGCTTTCATATTTTAGATGCGCGTGATATGTGAAGAGAAAATGAAGAATATGTCTTATTGTGTTGCACCCGTACTGACTCGGCCTGGAAAAAAAAAAAGAATCTCGCTTAGTTCTTTATTACTCCAGAGATTATTATCACATATCATTCAAATTAAAGTGTCTCATATCCCTTTCGCTCGAAAATATATTCATGTAAATAATAGAAAAAAAATATGCTGAAACCAACCTGGTTAAACTTAGGTTGAGTTAAGAGTGCGAAATCTGTCCGACGATTTCAAATTCTTCCCTGGACTGAATTTTCCCGCCGCCTGCCTAGATGCACCATTTGATCATTATTATTTTATCAGATATATCCAGACATACGGACATATATAATTGAAAATCTTCGACAGTCATTATTGTGATTCTGTGTATATATCTAAAGAAAATTTAATGCATAACAATATGGCAAATATTGCCGAAACTGCAAACTTCTCGTATGGTTAATTGACAATTGTCAACGGCTGCTCACCACTTTAGCCCAGAGAACCATCGCAGCAATGCTGCCTTGCAGACTGAGTCAAGTAACGAATGCAAGTTACTGAGATATATTCTTCATTTTCTGTTCATATATCACACGCATCTAAAAGCTGAAAGCACCAGCGCATTCAGGGTGAATTTATCGTATGAAATCACAAGTTTTATTTTATCTTCATCGCATGAACGATGCAAAATCCAATGATAAGCAAAAATAGGTATAAAGAATTAAATGCTCCTCTCTTCACTTTTACTCGTAATTCCTTTGTGTTGTATCATATTGATTTCAGGAAATCATGATTTAGTTGTACAATTAATGCCATATCTTATTGTATGACCAAAACTTTCGTATTTTGTGTAAAACGTGAGCTAAATGAAGAAGAAAAAAAACAATATTGCTAGTTTTTTTTTTTTTTTTTTTTTTTTTTTTTTTTTTAAGCTACTGACGAATGCATGAGACACTGAGTGAGCCGCCTACCTCTCGGTAACAGCCAATCAGAGGCCGCCAACCAAATGGCTGCTGAAAAGCAAGAGCCCGTGCCAGCACAAGGCTGGCTTGATCTTACTACTACTACTTACCCAAGAACCTACCTTGAGTGAATCTGCATTTTTAATATAACTCCCTTTTAAAAGAAGGCTTATTCATATGCAGGAAACTCACTCTCTCTCTCTCTCTTCCCATTCCTTTCCCAAACAAGAAACTGCCTATTTCATACACATGAAAACGATTCTATAACATTTTGCCTTTCCTCTCGCGTTCGTGTTGACTTGCATTTTCACCTTGCCGTTATTCTCAAGTGTTCTCAATCTTGACCAGTGAACATAGTTTATTTGCATTTGGAATCGAATGAAAGATATCACATACTGCATATGCTCTTTAATTGATAGAATTATCATCATAAACATACGGCTCATTCAGGTATGCAAAACGCGCTCTCTTTCTCTCTCTCAATTGACTGCCCCCTTCTTTTGCCACACACACAATAGGCCATTTTCACGTACGTACATGAAACAATTTAAAACTAATGTTCGTGTCTTTCTCTCTCGTTCTTGACTACACATAGGTCTAGGCCTAATTTCAACCTTACCAAGTCACCACTCTGTACCCATCAAATATGGTTTACATGCATGAGGAACCGAACGGAAAATATATTCATGCACTTTAACGGTTGATATACTTATGCTCAATTTTAAATGTAAAACAGGTAGGTAGATTAAACCAAACTAGCGGCAAGATGCTAAAATACCTGAGTCAACGGTAGCACTTGATGCAGAGGCAAACGTTGGTTCGGTGCGGATCCTCCTTCAGTTTTCTCACCTTTGCCGGTCCGTAGCAGTTGAGCAATTCATATCACCACGGCAACGGCGAATTCAGTCGCAAAAACCGCAAGAATTGTCACAAATTCACGAAAACTCCCGCCGAGCCGCTGCCATATGCGAGTGGAAGGTGCTGGCTTGATCAGGGGCCCGGGCAGTGTTGCCAACCTTTTGACACCATGAGATTCATTTACATTATCACTTGGCAAAGAACTCTCCTTGGCAAGTTGATTACAATCACTTTTTACACGTGTTAAATAAAATAAGTAGAGTTGTGTGACATTCATTAGATGGAAACCTAAAGCGGTCACTCTGTTATCGCATGCATTCGATGTGTCGTCAATCAAGACATCGCTCGACCGACTTCTACTGTTTCATAATTCGGCGGGAACTGGACAACCATTCTTTGGTGGCTCTTCATTGGTGGCTCTTCATTCAGCCATTATTATATAAACTTATATGCAAATGACCGATGATATAGGCAAATGAATCACATGATATTTAAAAAAATATTATATCTGATCGCCATACTCATGAAAAGAAAGTGGAGAATTTTATTCCACACTCGGCGTGGTAGACAGCAAAAAGAAAAAAAAAAAAAAAAAAAAAAAAAAAAAAAAACGTCAATTCTGCACCCGATCAGCGTGAAAATTTCCACAACGGAGGCCACATTTTCCAGTTAGCGTATATTTCCGGGAAATGATCCTTAGGCTGTGAAGGAAAGCAAATATTGTTATTTTATATTCCTTAGATTTTGCCGATGACTGAATGAATTTAAAATTCAGGAGGACGTGAAACTTGGAAGTCAGTGGTGTTGAAAGGGGGGAACACTGATCTCTCTGTCAGTGCTTTGCGTCCATCTTCAAATGACGCGGGAACCGCTTAAGTTGAGTAAGTGCTTAGTGCATCTGGCTATTTTTTTTTTTTTCTTTTCGCTCTCTATCTTGGTGATGGACGAATGGTACGCTGCGCAGTTTATAATTGCTGAAATGGGGACGGGAATTCTTCAAGAGAAAAAGGGGAGACATTTCACAGGTAAGCAATTGAAGCATACCGAACCTACCAGTTACTTTGTTCTGGTCAGAAATGGTTTCTCTGTTAACATGTCTTATATTTTCCGCGTATTATTTTGGCACATTAGTGCAGGGGCGATTGCAGTTTTGTAACCAGAATTTCATTTGTGTTATGAATGCCACGTGATATATAGTAACAATAATCTTGCAAGTTATTAAAAATGCTAAGTCATAAGTAGGCCTATAGGCGTCTCGTCCTTTGAAGATGCTATTGTGATACATAAGACCACTCTCTGTATTTGTCAGTCATTAAGGATTCTTTGAAGTAGATAGGATAGGCCTGTAGGATACTATACTACTGTTTATGCCATATTTTTTCCCGGTAAAGGTAGCGTTAAGGGCCTCATACACTGAACGAGTGTTTGTATCGTTCGCAAAAACATTGTGCATGGGCTTGTCTGAATGCTGAAGTGGCGGAGTTTCGTGTCTGAACGATCTCCGTGGGAATCTGTCAGACTGTCACAGTCAGGTTGCTGGCTTGCGACAAGTCTGTCATACACAGGTTCAATGTATGTGTTTGTCTGCCGATATAATGCTATCGCGCACATCTCTTCTAGAGATGATGCCTTGTCTCCCAGAGATAAAATCTTTGTTCAGACTGAAATCGTTGCGGACATCGTTCATACTGTCTGAATAGTGTGTGTGTCGATAACGACAATCGTTCAGACAGTCGTTCATACAATCGTTCAGTGTTTTTGTTTTGTTTGTATGGTGTTTTTACGTTGCATGGAACCAGTGGTTATTCAGCAACGGGACCAACGGCTTTACGTGACTTCCGAACCACGTCGAGAGTGAACTTCTATCACAAGAAATACACATCTCTCACTCCTCTATGGAGTGGCCAAGAATCGAACCCGCGACCACCGAGGTAGGACGCAAACACCATACCAACCACGCCACTGAGGTGCTCAATCGTTCAGTGTATGGGGCCCTTTAGGATGATAATCGTCTGGCAAAATGTATTTCATCAAACGTGGATTCTCGACGAAAGTCCGAGACGACGAAAGAAATCGTAGGAAACAATTATTTGATTCAAAGTGAAAAAAAAAAGCTGCATTCTTTATTCAAATTTCGTTTTAATTTTTGTTTTCACCAAATAATTTCTTGACCTAAAGTAATTCTTCTATTTAGATTAATCTAATCATCCTGCCAAAGCAAGAACAGTCTTTAAAATTGGTGATGTCAAGGAAAAGAATCTTGGCCAAGTTTACGCTTGGCCTAGCCCTATGACTATTGATCTGAAACGCATTTCTATTGCTTTGTCCATTTTTTTTACAATCATTTTATTCCAGAGAAATCAAGGTGACCTTTCCACAGTAATCCTTGTTTAACAATTCTCTTTAACTACCATTCCAAATGTTTAGAATAGAAGGAAATGGCATCACTGCTCTCGTCTGTCGTCGGGCTGTTCAAGAGCTATTGAGCATGGCGGGAAAGTGAGATCACATTTCGCTAGACATGTTTTCAAAGCTTTTGCAAAACAGTATTCCCGGAAATACCGTGGTAGCTAAACTTCCTAAACATGCAGTGTGTAATTTAGGCTTAGTGTTTTGCTACTGTAGTGTTACAGTACCAGTAGTGGTGTGTGATGGTATTTCGATAAGACCGCTCGAAGCCACACGCTTGGCCCGAAGACCGCCACCCCATGTTATTATTCTCAATGGCCGTTACCCGTTCAGGTTCAGCGGAGGGAGTGATCCCACGTTAATTGACTAGCAGTAGCTGTTGGTGGTGTCGTTTGCAAATTACTTGCGCTTACATATTACGTCCTGGATGGCATTTATTCAGAGTCCATGCCACGAAGTAGTTGTTCGCGTATGACATTTTGCTATCTATCTATCTATCTGTTTATATATACGTTGTGGCGGGATCACAAGCTAAAATACAATCTGGCAAAATCCCCCCACATAAACCTAATCACTCCAGCTGCCCAACTCAACCCAGTCACACTTTCCTCTTTACACCACAGCATACACGCAGGACACTTGATCTATACCTAAAACAAACAAACACACACACAGAAAACATGTACTTACCAACTCCAGATACTCCAGGGCTATGCTTTGCTGTCCGCCGGTCAAGGTCGCAGACACACTAACAACAACCAACCCCAAGAACCACAACCCAACCCAACACACAACAACCCAAGGACTGCCCCAACAACTCAACAACAACCAAGGAACAACAATCCACCAAACTCATAAATACAGCAAACAAACCAAGAACACAATCACAACCTCACACATAACAACAAAAAAACTCACAACACAACAAAAGACCACTGCACAAACAACACAAAAAAATCCAACCAGCAACAGTCACAGGCCAACAACTCTAAGCAAACAACGCCGAACGTTGACAACTAAATAACAAACAAAAACACACAACCTCCAGCTACATTTGACAATTGCAATGCCATTATTTACCGCCTCCAACCAACCTACTACCTATCACAGGCTCTCACAACCCCCAAGAACTGACTAAAAACAACTTCACTCAAAACACAAAACTCTGATCTCTAACAGCAGACAACCCAAGAAACTCACCAGCAGCAGCCAATACAGTCATTAACCATCTAACTACCAATTACTCTCTCTCTCTCTCTCTCACATACAGACGTTGTCAAATGGAACTCCATAACTCCTCCATAATGTCTATATACAAATCTGATGGGGTATTTGGAAGGCAAATGCCTACAACGAACAGCCCGTTGCTGCAGATATATATACATATATATATATATATATATATATATATATATATATATATATATATATATATATATATATATAAATATTATATATATATATATATTGTTACGAAGTGCCAAGTATCTGGTTACCTTGCATCAAATATTACCTCACCAAAAGCCAAACACCTGAACCCTCATAACACGTTTTAAACAACTGAATACACTAAAGGCAACAGTGATCCCTTAACACTTACCAGTATTGCAGAAAATCAGACTAAGTTCATTAAAACAGGTGTGAGGTAATCTTGTAAGTAATTAAATTAATCAAATGGGCATCACTCCTTCAACAACTTTCAAACTCTAAGTATTTCCCTGATTTCAGAAGTCTAAGTACTTTCCTGGTTCTAAGTCACTTCAAGAAAAAATTGAAGGAAAGCAAATCAATTACCACTCTATGTTTTCTACCTAACATAAATAATCATCATAATTATATATTTATATGGTGTAAGATAAAGAAAAACACTTATAAAAATTTTAAATACAAAAAATTTATTATTAAATTCAAAATTTATAAGTGAAATTCACAATATCAGGGAAAAATTACTGTTACTAGAAAACAAAAGTAAAGTTTAATTAATTTCTTGAATCAAAATTAAGTAAAATTAAATCAAAATTATTTTATCACAAAATTCAAGAAAATTAATTCAATCAAAATTCAAAAGTGTTAGGCAATAATTGAAAATTTGAAATTAATTCACAAGTGCTAAACAATAATAAAACTTGAAAAGAATTCTAAGTAAATGCAAATCAATTCACAAGTGGTTTAAATTTTAATTAAATGTGCAATGATAAAGCAATGAAAATAACTAAGTCAATTAAATTGTGAATGCAAATGAAAATATAAAACAAAAAGACACACTTCAATAAGAAAATGATAAGTGCACAAACAATGGAACAGACACAAACACAAAAAATATCAGCAATGTGTAAAAGTGTAAATCTTTTTCATAACACTGTAACCAACAGTTTTTTACCAAAAACCTTCGTAACAGACAACAGTTCCTATCAATTATTAGTTAAACACAATTCCTATCCGTTATTAGTTAAACACACTCCCTATCCATTATTAGTTATTCACTGTTCCTAACAATTATTAGTTGCAAAACTATAAAATATACAACACTTTACCTTGGTATACCAGTTTCTTTCTCTTTTGCTGCAGCTTGTATATTACACTTTCACAAAAAAAAAACAAGGCGCCGTACGAAATGTTTGTTCAGATTCCACAAAAGAAACTAAATAACACTAAATAAATTCTAAGAAATATCAAATATAGAATTCTCACAAGTTATGAGTGACCAAATTTACGTTACGTTAAAATAATCTCGATGTCGAGTGAGAGAGAGAGAGAGAGAGAGAGAGGGAGATCTAAAAAACAACTGCCTCGAGGTCTTAAGATCGAATGAAAATCTCTTCCTTTATGGAAATGACAGAGCAGATGTCTCAAAACGTTCTAGGCACGAAAAGCTTACTCGAAAGTTCTGAAATCTGACGCAATCCTTACACACATAATGTGCAAACATCCACGTGGGACTTGGCAAATACTACACGTACAGACAAGACTGCTCAACAGATACGTACCCAATTGAAACGGAGGGTAAACGATAATTAAGATTGACATGTTTTTGATGACCACGTAAAAAGAGTCGAGCTCATTATCAAACGCGCTGACAGAGCAGGGAAGCAAACGGATCTCGCAGACTCTCTAATCTACAGTGTCGACATAAAAGTTAAACATTTGCAGCTTTGAAAAGACAAAGATCTCTCTCTTTTCGTTATATCATATTCTTTTACAAGACGTTAATGCGAAAATCTGAAACACACATTTTAAAACAAAAAATCCTATTCTAAAGCTATCTAGGAATCTGAAAAAATGTTGCACAATCTACATGACATTTCAAAGAGGGGAAACATGCATTTTGAAAGTAGCTAATATAATATACCTACCCCCCAGAAGATTTTTTATCACGGTGTTGAATCCAACGATTCGCAACGAGATAAATTAATCAGCAACTACATTGTTTTTGCCACTAATGTGCTGCACTCTTAAGTTATACTGTTGTAGACACAAAGACCACCCTGGTCAGTCTTTGATTATGATTTTTCATTTCTGGATAAATGACAGTGGATTGTGATCAGAAAACACTAATATTTATTCATTCCTATTTCTATTCACATACACTTCAAATTTTTTCAATGCGGTGATTAAGGCTAAAGTTTCCTTCTCGATTGTCGAGTATACTTTCTGATGTTTTTTCAATTTTGTAGACATGAAGCATACAGGATGGTAGGATATTATTTTCATCTTCTTGAAGTAGAACAGCTCCAACACCACAGTCTGACGCATCAACTGTATCACAAATTCTTGTCGAAGTCTGGAGCTTGAAGTACTGGTCTTGAAGTTAAAATGGCTTTTTACCTTCTCAAAGGATTCTTGACACTCTGGAGTCCAAATAAAAACTTAGCTTTGGGACTAGTTAAGTCTGTCAAGGGAGCTACTACAGCTGAGAAAATTTGGGCAAAACGACGATAGAAACCAGCCATGCCTTAAAAATCTCTGTAGCTGTTTCCTGGTAGTAGGTGGTGGGGTAGCTTACAGATACCTTCTACATTAGCATTTACTGGAGCAAGAAGGCCTTTCCCAACTTCAAACCCAAGATACTGTACAGTTGCCTTTCCAAACTCACTCTTCTCTAAGTTGATTGTTAATCCTGCTTCTTGTAGTTTCTGAAAACTTTCTTCAGAATCTTCAGATGTTCTTTCCCACGTTGTAGAGTAAATCACGATGTCATCTAGGTATACACCTACTCCTTCTATTGATCCTAAACAGTTGATCCATCATCGTTGAAATGTTGCGGGTGCATTCATCAGCCAAAACCAAACGGCAGAACAGTATACTGATATAGTCCAAAAGGAGTAATAAAAGCTGACAGCAGCTTCGCATTCTCGTCTAAGGGAATTTGATAATATCCTTTCAACAAGTCTATCTTGGAAACAAACTTGGCTTGCCCAATATTATCAAGTAACTGATCTATAAGAGGCAAAGGATAATTATTCAGCCACACTGATAGAATTCAGCTTCCTATAATCAGTACACATCTAAATGACCATCTGGTTTCTTCACTAACACACATGGAGAATGAAGTGACTTGAAACTGGTTCTGCTAATCCATGTTGCAGCAAATACTCACTTCCTTCTTCAAAACATCTCGATGATACGGTGATAAGCGATAGGCTCTTTGCTTGAAAGTTTTCCATCTTCTTGATCTTGATTTCATGCTTGGTCAGATCAGTACGTCTAGGCACATCTGAAAAAATTTCTGAAAACTTCTAATTACGTCACTTAAGTCTTCACCTTGTTCAACACTCAGATGTTTCAGTTTATCTCCAAATTTTCCAAAATTGAAGAATTATTCATCTTGCTTGCAGCTCCCAATTCGTAGCCATCATCGTCTTCTGTAGATAAAGTTGTCTGGGTTACTGACACAGTTTTTCAGTTTTTTAGTTTCTGAGAAATAAGGTTTCAAGAGGTTCACATGTATCTTCCTTTGTTTTCTTCTTCTTTCTGGTGTATCAATCACATAAGTTCTATCACCTAACTCTGAATTATCTTGTAAGGACCTTGAAATTTATTAGTGAGGGGAAATCTCTTGACAGGTAAGAACACTAACACTTGTTGACCAATACTAAACTTCTTAGCTTAGCCTTAGCATCAAATCTCCTTTTCATTTTCTCTTGACTCATTTCCAAGTTTTCTAAAGAGATTTTCTAATCTCTTTCAACCTCTTCCTTAAGTTCTTCACATACTCTGCTTGGCTTTCCTCTTGATTTTCTTCCCAATTTTCTGCAAGAATCTTCAACGGTCCTCTCACTTCTCTTCCAAAAATCATCTCATTAGGTGAACATCCCATACTTTCTTGATAAGCATTCCTAACTTCAAACAACATAATGGTAAAACCAACATCCCATCTCTTCTGACTCAGAACAATACTTTGTCAGCATACTTTTCAATGTCTGGTGGAACCTTTCCAAGGCACCTTGAGTTTCTGGGATGATAGGCAGTGGATAACTGTTTTTGTTTCACTCCTAACAAATTCATCCACATCCTGGAATAACTTTGAAGTAAAGTTTGTTCCTCTGTCCACTTTGTACTATTTCTGGTATTCCAAACTTTGAGAAAAACTCCACAAGTTTTTCAGCAACTATCTTGGCAGATATGTTTCTGGATACCTTGTCACAGGACACATTAATGTCAACAAATACTCATTACCTTTCTTTGTCTTCGCAATGGTCTAACCATATCAATATCACTTTGCTAAAGGGTTCTCCTCTAAACTTCTATAGGTTGTAGGGGGGCTTTCTTGATGGTTTCATTCGGTTTTCCAGCTATCTGGCAGGTATGACACTCACGACAGAACCTGCTAACATCTCTGTGAAGTCCAGGCCAGAAAAAATATTCATGATATTCTCCACAGTCTTCCTGATTCCCATATGTCCAGACTCATGAGCTACTGCAACACTTGCTTTCTCACGGATATGGAATCAAAATTTGATGATATTCGCCCCATACAGCATCTCCTGGTATATCGTAGGTCTATACTTCCTCATCGCAAACCTTCCTTCAGATAGTAACAGGTAGGAGTTTGTTGCATCTCTTCTCGATCAACAACTCTGAAGAACAAATCAGTTAACGATGCACCCTCCTTCTTCTGCAAGTCCTTCAGCTTCTCTCTTGTCACTTGACCACTTCAAGGGTTGAATTCTCAATATCTGCTAACTCAGCTACTGTAGTTTCACTTCTGTCTTCAGCAACACTTTGACTACTCGGAGTCTCTTCAGGAACATCAGGTTCTTCTTCTTCGTCGTCGTCTTCTTCATCTTCTTGGGAAATCTCTTCTTGGTCAGCACTATGGGAAACTTCACTTCCCTGGAATAATTCTTCTAAGCACAAAGATCCTTCACTTGATCCTTCTTGGGTGTGTAAATCCTCAGTTTTCTTCACTTACAGTCGTAGTCCTCTTCATACTTCTGGTAGTTACGCAACTAGGAAACAGGTGGGGGTTATTCTTCTCCAACTCTTCTGTAGGACTAATCCTCAATGGTTTGTCCGTCACTACAGGACAAGGAATAAATGGCACACACCACCACTTCATTCCCCAACAAACATGTATACCTTCCCACAGATATGAGTCCTTTAGCAGGCAAAATCAACATTCCCTGTCACCAATTCACATGACAGGTGTAAGCGGCATATAGGAGTTACTTCCTTCTCCTCCTATACCCTTCAAATAACTGAATCTCCTGTGGAGACTCTTCTCCAACTGAGGGTGAGAAACCACGTACTACCACACTTTGGTTACTCCCTGTATCACGTAATATCTTGACTGGTACCTGCATACTTCCTTCTTGAGTTGACAGCATACCCTCATAGATATATGGCTTAAAAGCCTCCACATGCTTAGCCACTCACTGCTTGAGGTAACATTTCCACTGGTTGCTAAACATTCAGCTTGTTTAGTTTCCATTCTTGTCTGGAGTCTGATTCTTTCCCACCACGAACTTCGTAGTTTGTTTCACAACTTGACTAACTGGTTTTGACTGCTGTTGATTCCGGTACATTCTTGACTGTAGTGTCCTACTCTTCCACACTTGAACAGACAACATTAGGTTTCTGTAACTGTCTTGAAAAACTGGATGAGGATTTCACATTAATTTGCTGAGCTGTATTTCCTTGTGTACTCTTAGTAGTATCACTTGAAGGTTTCCCATTAAATTTGTTCCTGTTATTTGGATAAGACTTAAAACCTGGGCGTTGTTGACTCTGGTACTTGACATTGTATTACGTTTTGCTACTGATTATATTGTAATCTTCACTAAGTGTAGCAGCTTTGTCAAGTTTCTTCAACTTCTTCTCTCTCTTAAATAGGCTCTTATATGTTCAGGAATTCCCTTAAGATACTGTTCAAGAACAAGTAACTCTTCTAACTCATCAAAAGTTTTAACTTTAGCAGCTTCTACCCAACGTTTGAAACACCTTCTCACTTTGTAAGCATAATCTAAGAAGGTTCCCTTTCTCATCTTTCTTAAATTTCTGAATCTCTCATTGTAGTACTCTGGGGTCATCTGGTAAACTTGTAGCACACTGTGTTCAAGTACCTTGTAGTCTTTACACTGATCAGCTGTTAAGGCTAGATAAGCACTTCTCCCTTTACCAATCAAGACACTTTGTAGCAAAACTGACCATTTATCCTCTGGCCATCCCATACCTGAAGCCACTTTCTCAAAGTGATCAAAAAACTCATCTGGAGCTTCTTCAGTAAACTTAGGATTAACTTCTGTACTCTCACTAGATCAAATACAGGGTCTTGATTACCTTGGTTAGGGTTAGACGTTGTTACAGGTAATGTGGATCTAGCTCTTATTAATTTCCCTTCCATTTCCCTTTCATGTTGCGATTTCTCTTTCCTCTTTATTCTTTCTCTTTCCTCTTCTGCTGTTTTTCTTCTTCTTCTTCTCTCTTTCTTTCTTGTTTTTCCCTGTCTATTCTTTCTCTTTCAGCTTGCATTCTCTCTCTTTCAGCAAGCATTTTTTAGCTTAATCAAATTCTCTTCTGCTTCAATGCGTCTAAGCCTCTAACTCTGCATCACTTTTCTCTTTCTTTTCTGCTTGTTTATTTATGAGATCAGCACGTGCTACATTCAACAACTCTTGAGCCATTCTAACTCATCTTCATCAGTTATTCTACCAGAGTTTATCAATGATTCCATAGCAATACATCTTATTTTGCCTGTTTTACCATACTAGTAGACACATAACCACCACATGCCTCTGCTAAAAGCGCTCCACTGTGCTCTAGACAGAGTGGTT
The DNA here is from genome assembly GCF_015104395.2 of Macrobrachium nipponense. NCBI lineage: Eukaryota > Metazoa > Arthropoda > Malacostraca > Decapoda > Palaemonidae > Macrobrachium > Macrobrachium nipponense. Next base: position 28,014,062 of record NC_087201.1, on the reverse strand, counting down.
TCAGACAAACTTGGACGGAAGGAGCTGCTAAAAATTCCTGAACATTGAACTGAGCCATTTTCCTCTAAGTTAATCAATTTACAATTTCAATACAAATAAATGCAAAACAAACTATATGGTCACTCTCCTAACAAATATATTCCTAACACCACCAGTATATTCTAGAGTGATAATGAAATCTGCTTTCTTTCCCGGGTCTCTGGGCACCATTAAACAATGTTACGAAGTGCCAAGTATCTGGTTACCTTGCATATATTACCTCACCAAAAGCCAAACACCTGAACCCTCATAACACGTTTTAAACGACTGAATACACTAAAGGCAACAGTGATCCCTTAACACTTACCAGTATTGCAGAAAATCAGACTAAGTTCATTAAAACAGGTGTGAGGTAATCTTGTAAGTAATTAAATTAATCAAAGGGGCATCACTCCTTCAACAAACTTTCAAACTCTAAGTATTTCCCTGATTTCAGAAGTCTAAGTACTTTCCTGGTTCTAAGTCACTTCAAGAAAATTGAAGGAAAGCAAATCAATTACCACTCTATGTTTCTACCTAACATAAATATAATCATAATTAAATATATTTATACGGTGTAAGATAAAGAAAAAAAAGAAAACACTTATAAAAATTTTAAATACAAAAATTTATTATTAAATTCAAAATTTATAAGTGAAATTCACAATATCAGGGAAAATTACTGTTACTAGAAAAACAAAGTAAAAGTTAATTAATTCTTGAATCAAATTAAGTAAAATTAAATCAAAATTATTTTATCACAAAATTCAAGAAAATTAATTCAATCAAATTCAAAAGTTGTTAGGCAATAATTGAAAATTGAAATTAATTCACAAGTGCTAAACAATAATAAAACTGAAAAAAAAAAGAATTCTAAGTAAATGCAAATCAATTCACAAGTGTTAAATTTAATTAAATGTGCAATGATAAAGCAATGAAAATAACTAAGTCAATTAAATTGTGAATGCAAATGAAATATAAAACAAAAAGACACACTTCAATAAGAAAAATGAATAAGTGCACAAAAAACAATGGAACAGGACACAAAACACAAAAAATATCAGCAATGTGTAAAAGTGTAAATCTTTTTCATAACAACTGTAACCAACAGTTTTTACCAAACCTTCGTAACAGACAACAGTTCCTATCAATTATTAGTTAAACACAATTCTATCCGTTATTAGTTAAACACACTCCCCTATCCATTAATAGTTATTCACTGTTCCTAAACAATTATTAGTTGCAACTAATAAAAAATATACAACACTTTACCTTGGTATACCAGTTTCTCTCTTTTGCTGCAGCTTGTATATTACACTTTACACAAAAAACAAGGCGCCGTTACGAAATGTTTGTTCAGATTCCACAAAAGAAACTAAATACACTAATAAATTCTAAGAAATATCAAATATAGAATCTCACAAGTTATGAGTGACCAAATTTACGTTACGTTAAAATAATCTCGATGTCGAGTGAGAGAGAGAGAGGGAATCTAACTGCCTCGAGGGTCTTAAGATCGAATGAAAATCTCTTCCTTTATGGAAATGACAGAGCAGATGTCTCAAAACGTTCTAGGCACGAAAGCTTCTCGAAAGTTCTGATCTGACGCAATCTTACACACATAATGTGCAACATCCACGTGGGGACTTATGGCAAATATACACGTACAAGACAAGACTGCTCAACAGATACGTACCCAATTGAAACGGAGGGTAAACGATAATTAAGATTGACATGTTTTTGATGACCACATAAAAGAGTCGAGCTCATTATCAAACGCGCTGACAGAGCAGGGGAAGCAAACGGATCTCGCAGACTCTCTAATAACAGTGTCGACATAAAAGTAAACATTTGCAGCTTTGAAAAGACAAAGATCTCTCTTTTCGTTATATACATATTCTTTTACAGACGTTAATGCGAATCTGAACACACATTTTGAAAAAAAACAATCCTATTCTAAGCTATCTAGGGAATCTGAAAAAATGTTGCACAATCTACATGACATTTCAAAGAGGGGAAAAAAAACATGCATTTTGAAAGTAGCAATATATAATAATATATATATATATATATATATATATATATATATATATAATATATATATATATATATATATATATATATTATATTATTTTAGGGCCGTTGCCTTGTATAATAAGCGCCCCTATGAGGTAATGTTAGACTTGCGATAATCTTACGCTAAGTCGGTTGGTATTGCCACTTCCATATTCAATGGAGTGTCTTGGGGTTTGTAGAATCACTTACGAAGTCGTATTCATCTTCTTGGTTATGACGACGATGTGTTAAACTCATGATGATTCGGCAATGATGTGAGGATCTAGTAGAAACCACGAAGTACAAAAATACTTATATTCTCTGAATTTACATGGTGAAGATCCGGTATGATTGGACAAGTCTTCTAATGACGATAGCTTGATCGCTTCTGCAATGATGATGGCTATTCTATTCTCTCTACATGATAAAGCTTAGGTAAAGAGGTACAGGTCTTCTAATGACGATAGCTAACTCTATTCTCTCTCTACCATCGCTGTTACAAGTTATGAAGGAAGCAGATAGTAGCTCGAACATATGAACATACAATCAGATGACATAGTTACATACGAACACACAATCAAATGAGACACGCTACAGATCACGTAGGCCGTTTGAATTATAGGTCGCGGTAGTTGTCTCAAGCAGGAGCTTGGACTAAAGTTTATAAACAAATGAATGACTACAAGGTGACGGCATGTTATCTTAGTCTACTTTTATTGTATACGTCATCTTTAGCGTCTCTAGTCCTGATCACATTCCTGCAAGCAATCTGGTTTGACCTCTTTAGTTTTTAGTCTTTTATATTATATGGAATAACATTCCATATTTTTATTATGTAAACACTTACATATATATATATATATATATATATATATATATATATATATATATATATATATGTATATATATATATATATATATATATATATATATATATATATATATATTATCTATATATATATATATATATATAATATATATATATATATATATATATATATATATATATATATATCTATCTATATATATATATATATATATATATATATATATATATATATATATATATATATATATATATATATATTATATCAGCTTCAGGCCGTTCATTTCAGGTATTGCCTTACAAATACCCCAGACATTTTTCTGCTTGAACTCTCCAACCACGCTTCAGGCATGAGAGCTGATTAGACGACATCATGCACACTGAATTTTTCCACCGTAGACATTCTACTGTTCCACTAACCTTAACCGAATTTTTAAAAACCCTGCGATTCAATTTCCTCATTTTTCTGATATCGATGACATTGGCTCTGCCCATCTTCCATTCAACGATCGTCATTTCCCCAACTTATTTTTAGTCGTTGCCAGATGAACAAGTTGAGGTGAATATAGGATTTAGGCCAAACACTGGGACCTGTGAGGCCATTCAGCGCTGAAATGGAAATTGACAGTAAAAGGTTTGAAATGTGTAACAGGAGGAAAACTTCTTAGTTGCACTATGCATCAAGTGTTAGGCTGGGGGTGGAAAGTAAGTGGAGGAAAGAGAAAATGAGAGGAGGTACAGTAAAAGGAACGATAATGGCTGCAGCTAGGGGCCGAAGGCACGCTACAAAGAACCTTAAGTAATGCCTGCAGTGCACCACCTGAGGTCCACTGACGACACTACCCCCATATGGGGAGATAAACAAGTAAAAAATGCCCCTTGACTTGGCGCTGTCGAGATTTCTGTATCTATGGCATTTTCATGTTATATTTTATGCTGTCCTCTGTTGATTAATAGTTAACTAGGAATCTACATATATATGGTGAATCAAGGTGTAGTTTCACTAGAGCTAAAAGTCACCACGTTCTACCATGAGATATAATTTATGTATGTATATATATATGTAATTTATCTATCTATTCTATCTATCTGTCTATATATATATATATATCTATTATATAGATATATATATATATACATATATAATATTATATATATATATATATATTATAATCGTATATAAAAAAAATTGTGTTTGTTTTTGTTTCATAAAGAATTGGTGCTTAAATGTTTCTGAATAATTCTTTATCGCGGATCACTATTGTATTGGATTGGGCAATAACGTGTGTTAGATGTTCTAACGTGCATTGTTTTGAACCCCATTTCATCTTTTATTTCCATGGGACGTCGGCATTTATTTTCAATGGAATCCTGAAGCTTTCCAGAGAGCTCATCTTAAAAACATAATGGTACAGAGAGGTTAAGAGGTCACTGCAGCCATTGGCAATATGGTGAACACATCTACATCCGGAGTATTAAGCTCTTGTGTTACACGTTTCATGTCTGAACTAGTATGTGTATATATATACGTATATATATATATATATATATATATATATATATATATATATAACCATTAAACTACAAATGTCCTTTGGTAACCAGTTCACTCTACTTCGGAAATAGTATATTTTCATATATGGTAACCGAAGGGGAACTTTTTTAGCAGATAATAAGTTTGTTGTCTAATGGGATCGAACTAGCGAAAGACCAGACAGAATTCAGGACTGCAGTGACGCTCCTTGAACCACATGACTAACAATGATATTAAAGGACATTTATAGCTTAAATGCTTGTATATGAATCACGGTGATGTGATAGAATTCATTCATATGAAAGGGAAGGGTGCTGCCAACTGAGCCACGCAGTTATGAAAAAAGTTGAAACTTAGTAGTACCACTGTACCCAAGGTCTGTGAATGATTACCATTATGCCATTTTCCTTAGCAAGAACAGGGTTATTACATACTTATATACAATCATACATACACGTTCATATGTACAGAAATGCACACATCCATATGCACACACACACTTGGACACATATATAAAGCCAAAATCCGCGAAGGAAAGAGAAACGATGGAGTTCTGCAAGGTCTTTCGACTGCTAGTCCTTTACTTAGCAGCCCGCTTAGTAAAGGACAAGAAGTCGAAAGGCCTTGCAGAAATCCATCGCTTTTTTTCCATTCGTGGATTTTGTCTGTTTAAATATTCATCATGTTCCATATTTTCGTTATTCAGTTACATATATATATTGCTATATATATATATATATATATATATATATATATATATATATATATATATATATATATATATATATATATATATATATATTGGGGTCAGGAATCCACCAAACATTGTGAAGAATATTTTATTAGGAACGTTTCATACTACTTCAGAGTACATCTTCAGCCTGTAATTATAAATTGTGACAATTTAATTAACAGTAAAATAACACATTAAGACTAAAACATTAAGATAATAAGTTAATTAAAAACCTTAGAGAACATTTAAAACAAGCAATAGACTAAAACTTTACGAATATTGGAAATAATCTTAAAATTTTATAGAAACATTTAAAACAAATAATGAGAGGACAAGTACCCTAAATGAAGTAGAGAAGGGAATGATTTGAAAAACACAGTTCGGCCCAGGCCCCGATCTCAGTTTTATGCGTAAATACAACGTGGCAGCAGCCAGTTTGCATTTAGAGAAGGAACCAGTCGTTTGATGTATAAGACTCAAGTGTCGTTAAGTAATTGTGGGAGTGCTGTCAATGATTGAGAATGTGTTTTATCAATATTAATTTTACATATTTTGGCGTGGTTACGGATATTGGATAATTCTGGATTTGTTATTCGTTGTCCTGTTCTGTAGCTACACCTAAGTGCTAGAATATCTCACTTTTAGTAACCGTTTGGTCGATCCGACGTAAATACCAGGACAACCCGGGACAATTAAATTTATAAAAATGACGTCGGATCTCATGAACGGTGGTAGTTTTTCTTTGTGTGTAAAAATGTCCAATTTTTAATGGGTTGACAGGAATCAAGTTTAATTTTAAAAACAAACCTATTTCACTTTCAATGATTTTCCTTATTCGCTCGCCTAAGTTTGTTTTTATATGTAAAGGAATGGTACAGTACATTACTAGCTTCTTAACATCATAGGAAGGAACTTGCTCAGAAAAATTATTATTTAAAATTCTATTTACTACATTATAAAAAAACATTTACTGGATAAGAATTGTTAATAAAATACCTCTTTAAAAATTCAATTTCTTCGTGAAATAAATGCCAATTTGAGGTATATTTTCATAGCTCTAAAAACCAGGGTTGAGAATGGCATTAATTTTAAAATTCAAGAAACAAAAACTATAAAAATTATTACCACCCAAACCCGAAAATGTATGTTTCCTTAAAAATGGTAGTGTTGAGTCTATCATTTTCCTTAACATCTGCAGATCTAAAATGACAAGCAGTTATTATCCTCGGTTTCCATAGTAATTTATTTATTATTTGATGCTGGCTATTCACAAAATCCAAGAAGGCTTCACTTTGCCACTTATATTCAAATCCAGAACGTCAGTGAAGCTTTTACCTACTACACCACCGCGAGGTGGTGTAGTAGGTAAAAAGCTTCACTGACGTTCCTGGATTTGAAAGGATCCATGGGTTCGCGCCCTGGTCCAGGCAAGTCTATTATTGAGAAAAAATTCCCCTTCGGTTAAGCATATATGAAAATATATTAATTCCGAGGTAGAGCGAATTAGATATTACAAAAGGACATTGTAGCTCGATATATATATATATATATATATTATATATATATATATATATATATATATGCGTTATAATATATATATATATATATATATATATATATATTATATTATATATATATATATATATATATATATATATATATATGTGTGTGTGTGTGCGCGCGCGTGTGTGAATTAGTGAAAATAAAGACCCGCAGCATATATGCAGATAAGTGCAATTCGAAAGTAAGAAACAATAAAACCCCTTCGACAAAAAAAAAAAAAAATGCTAAGGTATAAACTTGCTTATATCCAGTCCCCACCCTCCTTTTATATGTAAACGACATTCGGTCTCCATATTAGCGAGGAAATACTTGATCAGAATCTGCATATAGGCGCTATATATATTCTTATAAAAAAAACCCTTGTAATTTTTGTCCTCGCAGAAATTGTGATCGTTTTATATTGTCTTTTACTGTTTCCGAATGTTCCGGCTCTGAATGCGCTATAGTAGCTCTCTCGATTCTAACAGGAAGTAATGGCTTCGTTTCATAATATATATTCAGGCAACGCTGGGCGTTCCAAATAGTTCTGTTACTCTTCTTAATATACTCAGGTGACATTGATTCTTTAAAGTCTCGTCTACTTATTTTACAGAGGAGCAGCTATACATTTTCCTACAACACTTAGTGTTTACTTATTTTCCGTCATGCTTCGTTTAAACGACGGCGTTAAAAATCTCATCCCACTGGTCCTCCTAAAACAGGACAGTAGATATCAACGGCACTATTACTCTCGTTCGTTTTGTCTTATCATTTCTCCTTTGGCCTCTTTCATTTAATAAATTACGTGGGAGTGATTATCGCCGAGGGAGAGAAACAGATTGCGGCATTAAGACCTGATCCGATCTAGTCGGGTTAACCCCAAAGAACTGGAAGGTTAAACCCCTGTTGACCCCTCCGCCCTCCCAAGGTTGACCCCTTCCAGGTAGCCATGGGTCACAAGATGTTATTTACCGTCGGCGAAGAATTCCTTTGTCCGCGCTAAGCAGATTACTTGCTACCTGTACACACAAACAGTCTCTCTCTCTCTCTCTCTCTCTCTCTCTCTCTCTCTCTCTCTCTCTCTCTCTCTCTGTCTTAGTACAATAGCAATGATGAAAGTAGTTTTATTAATACCGTATCTTATTTCAAACCAGGGTCATATATAAGTACGAATTTCTGCAGCAATGGTCGAAGAAATGCGCAGGTATTTTGACAGAAACGTTCCTTCCAAATAGACGTAAATAAGAAAGCCATAATAAATATAATAATAATAATAATAATATAATAATAATAATAATAATAATAATATAATAATAATAATAATCGTAGTATCAGTAGTAGTTTCAATTTGAAAGCGTTTGTCTACATCAAGCCTCCTAAATGTACATAATGACTTGTTGTTTCTTAGAAATCAAGATCAGGTTGGACATACCTGGCTTGGATAATTCTCTTGTCGATTATGGGATTTTCTATGAAAGCCTTTTGCAGTTTATTGTTAACAATATAGATTATCTTGTTTGTCCAGATAATAGGTAACATGGTCCCTCTCATGTTGAAACTGACCCACAAATGGCATTTAATTTTACTGTAAACCTCTTTCAATTTTCCTTGCTTTCTTCCACCCTCCTTTTCAAATTCTCTTTCGTCCAAATTTTACTTTCCACCCTCCTACCAACTGATTCACAGTGTAACTACTTTGAGGTTTTCCTCATATTACGCCTTTCAGACCTTTAACTGTCAATTTCCGTTTCAGCGGTGAACGCTTGGCCTTTGGCCTAAATTCTATATTCAATTCAGTTCACACATAGCGACCATTAATGTTATTGCAATACGAGGAAACAAAGAAGTGATGTTTCAAGGTGACAGAACCTGACCTCACTGCAGCAAGAATATTAATCGAAAAAAAAACCACCTCTTGTACTTAGAGCAACAGCGCCAAGATCCTTCGAGTGAGTGCTCCAGATGCGATAGTCAGGGTCAAAGTCCCTTAACGACGCCACCTGATTGGCTGCTGATAAGCCAATCACGGGGCTGCAAGCTCTCAGTCTCTCGAGAGAGTTCACATAGGCAGGATGTATCCTTCCTCTCCTGAGGGGAGAGCGTTCAGCACTTGTGATTGGCTTATCAACAGCCAATCAGATGCACGGCTAATGTGAATCTACTTTAGTCAGTCTTTAAAGTGTCTTAGCTATCAAGGAAGACAGGTATCCATTGAGTTTGATTTATTGTTATTATTTTTCATATCACAGTCATCCTATTCGACTGGGTGGTTATTATAGTGTGGGGTTCCGGGTTGCATCCTGCCTCCTTAGGAATTCATCACTATCTCCACTATATGCACTGATTCTAGTTTCACACTCATCTGGATGACTCCTCTGGCTACTTCGACTTCCATTTTTTCCACGTTCCTTTTCAGGGATCTTGGGATCGTGTCTGGTGTTGCTATGATTATTATGGGTATAATTTCCACTGGCATATCCCAAATCCATCTTATTTCTATTTTCAGTTCTTGATACTGATCAATTTTTTCTCTTCCTTTCTCCTCTATTCTGGTGTCCTGTGTTATTGCGATATCTGTTAGTGGTACTTTCTTGATTTTGTCAATCAGCGTCACGTCTGGTCTATTGGCACCCATCACGGTATCTGCTCTGATATTAGTTATTATTTTATTATTATTATTATTATTATTATTATTATTATTAATTATTATTATATTATTATTATTATCATTATTATCATTATTATTATTATTATAAGTCATCTACGTATCTTTTCAATTTCATCTCAGATCTTCAGATTGTGAATTGGCAAAGAAGGACACGGGATCTCAATTTACCTAAGTGATGCCCAAAAGGACCATTCTTCTATCAACCATGGTGATGCCCCTGATGCCGTGTGGATGTCTATTCTTTCACTTTTGATGCATATTTTTTTTTCCTCTTGTATCCTGTTTAAAGATTAGCTCAAAAAGAGATAACGTTTCAACCTGAACCTTTATAGATAAGCATCTGCAGCGAGCATCGACGGAGATCTTGAAGTGAAGGAGGTCATAGAACAGTAATGTCACTGGTATGACAAAGGAGGTTGAATTGCCGCCACTGATTACACAGCCAGTTGGGAGTGAGTTTAGTTTATTCAGCTTCGTGCATCCGAGAATGTGATGATGCCGTGAGGCAATGCCAGATTCTTCAAGTGGCTCAGATGAGTCGAAGTCGTGCATTGATATATTAATCCATCTGATACAGAATTTTTGTGAGGCGGAGAGGTAGTGCCGTCAGTTCATCTCAGGCGGTTCACTGTAGGCATTGCTTGCATCGTGCCTTCGCCCCCTAGCTGCAACCCCTTTCGTTCCTTCTACTGCATCTCCCTTCATGCGCCCTTTCTTCTATCTTACTTTCTACCCTCTCCTAACATTTGATTCATAGTGCAACTGCTTTGAGGTTTTCCTCCTGTTACACCTTTCAAACCTTTCACTGTCAATTTCCGTTTCAGCATTGAATGACCTTAAAGGTCCCAGTACTTGGCCTTTGGCCTAAACTCTTTATTCAAATCAATTTTAAATCTGAAAATACGTAGCTTCATGTGTTTTCCTAAGGATGCCAAACAAAGACAAATGAATGTAGGTTAATATTTATATTTATATTCAAACGCAGATTATTTAAAACACACGATAACCTCAGGAACATAAGCAAAGATGCATTGAAACACTTGGACTCGAATTATCTTTTTTTATATATTCTTTCATAGTCCGGGCTATTTGTAAGTTACAATGAAGTCTTGATCTTTACCACGTAAATATTTGTTGTTACTGTTTAAAGAAATGAGTAAAGATCAAACTCCATGATTATAGGAGTATATAGTATATATATATATACTATATATATATATATATATATATATATATATATATATATATATATATACAACACATACGCACAAGTCAGATTAATAGTGTAATTATATTAAGCTCTCTATGCGAAGAAAAAATTGAACGCATGTATTTTTAGCAAAGCAATTGAAGCTGGAACAGGAGGAATCAGTTGCGAAACCTTGGCCAATACGGAAAGCCATAAATAGTAGGTGTGAGAAAAAACAGGGCATGAAGTTTTATAGCGTTTTCCAAAAATCCTCTAAGCGTTTAATTTTGGATTCGGGAACAGAATTCGCTAGTGTGTCTCCGGCAGATCTAAAATCATTTGCCGCTTTGCGAAATAAAGAGAACATCATGCCTAATTCAATTATTGCTGGGTACAAATGAAGCCAGTGGACTCTGATTTTTTAGTGCATGTAATCGCTAACACATATCGCACTTCAAGGTAATTTCATTTATGTTTTACATATATATACCTATATAATTTCATATTTACTTGTATATTCACGTTTTATATGTGCAGATTTAAAATGACTGATGAATAGTACAAAGTAGTTACTTTTTTTTTTTATTAGGAAACCAAAGTAGTAGTAAGATTAAGCCAGCCTTGTGCTGGCACGGGCTCTTGCTTGGAGATGTAAAGCATAACAAGTGCACAAAGTCGGAACAATAATTATTGATGAAATTGTCAAAGAATCGTAGCTTATCCTGCGTCTTTTATACATTAAAGAATATTAAAACGAGAGACGTGAAAATATTAGTTGGGTATTATCTCATATCACCGGCATTTTCTTTTTCTTTTCATACATCCTCGTCTTCTCTAAAGCCATCCTGATGTGAAGACGGTCATCTTCCAACACAAACTTGGGCTGTGATATCGACGCGCTGCACTATCTCGTTCAAACGTCACTAGATGGCTCTGCGAGTCTCCTGTTGATGTTAGGGAGATTGGGGAGACTCAATTAAATCCAATTCCGCGTTATTGGCTGTCCCGATCATACAGTTTTGCTTTATTCTATTCGCTATTTACTTCGTGGCGGTTAATATTGTTATTAATATTATTATTATTATATTGTTTACCTCCCTGGCAACGTTACGTGATGTGTTAATTTTGCCTCCAATATGAGGGCTCCCAGTTATATATATATATATATATATATATATATATATATATATATATATATATATATATATATATATATATATATACGTATTACCGCTTTGCTTTTCAAGATTATGTGTTATATGTGATATATATATATATATATATATATATATATATATATATATATATATATATATGTGTTTACTGTGTATGTATGTATGTATATATATATATATATATATATATATATATATATATATATAATATATATCACTATATATATCTCGTTCAAACGTCACTAGATGGCTCTACGAGTCTCCTGTTGATGTTAGGGACTGGGGGGAGACTCAAATCCAATTCCGCGTTATTGGTTCTCCCGATCATACAGCTGGAAGCGCCTGATGTCTCCGTGTGTGTGAGCGTCTGCGTAAGATTCTGTACTACCCTATTTCCATTTGATATCTCTGTTTCGCACCTTTTACGTCAATTTCTCTACGCAGAAGTAGTGGATTCCATTAATTTAAGCAGGGTACTGTTTTCTCTCGCATTTTGTCAAATTGATTAAGTATACTCTTCAATATACCTAGTACGTATTACCGCTTTGTTTTCAAGATTATGCGTGTATATATATATATATATATATATATATATATATATATATATATATATATATATATATATATAATAAAGGTTTTTTTGCCACGAAGGAAAAAATGAAAAAGCGAGATAGCCAAGTATTTCTTTGTTCCTGTTCGGACCCTTTACTGAGGCAAACGTTTGCCTCAGTAAAGGGTCCGAACAGGACCGAAAGTACTTGGCTATCTCGCTTTTTCATTTTTTCCTTCGTGGCAAAAAACCCGCCTTTATTTATACATAGCATCACGTTTTATATACTTCGTGATCAAGTTATTCATA
>NC_087201.1:27970068-27990963 GCF_015104395.2 Macrobrachium nipponense | reverse complement strand
CCAAAGGAGTCGCTGGAGAGCTTTCCGACGACTCCTTGGTCGACCTACGCCTCTTCCTACCCTCGTACAGCACCCACTGCGCCTCGGACCAATTTACACAAACATTACATGGTTCGGTTCGGGAGCATTCTCGCCCCCGACACCGAAAACATAACTCATGAGGATCAATATCTGGGTAAGAGCGGAATCCGCCGCATTTACGCCCCTCCAGCCCGGGACACACTCTATGGGCAGCTGGTGGGCGCGGCGAAAGCTCTTCTTGATCCATGATTAAATAATTCACTTCACTCAATGAAAAATGAAAAAAGAGTACTTACAATTTCATTCAAGACCACAAACAAACCAGTCAGAAGAAATTGTAACATCCAAAGCACACGACGAAATAGCGGGCAGAGCGATGACGAACACGTCCTGTCACACCACGGCCGAAAGCAAAAGTGGTTCTTCACCGCCCGGGCGCGCGGCGCGCGCACGACCGGACAAGCAGTTAACTACCGTTCTCCCCTTGTTCGAAGCTTACGACCGTCCCAGCTGCCGCTAGTTACCTTCCTATTGTTAAAGGACCGAGGGTTTGTATTACGTATCGGAACAAAATGTATATACTACTAAATATATACGCTAATTTCAACTTATTTCCCCGGTTTTGTGTAAGTCTTATACCTAGTTTGGAGGGTAAACACATACCAATTGACAACACTGATAAACAATTGAAGAGCGCAAAACGCCGCAAAGAATGCCGTAGTCCCCTTGAATAAGTACGAATAAGTGCTGGTAAGAGGTGGGTTTACGATTGTTGTGATGAAAGTGCCCCAGCGTCTATGGGTACAAGTGGTGTGCAGATTTAGCACATGAAATGGGAAGTTTGTTGACACAAGCGACTCCGTAAACATCAAGATAGCGTCAATCTTCGAAACATTTTTAGTTGTAAGTAAAAATTTCTAAAGCGTTTTGGTGAGATTTCCACTGCCATAGCCACCCTTTTCAGTACACTCTGTTTAAATCTTAAAATTTGGCCTTAATTTCTAACTTTGGAGAAAATACTTACTTCGAAAGGAGAGTAGAGGTCTTTAGCTCCGTTTTTCACCAACAAGAAGTCGCGACTGATGCCCATCTCCGGTGTCAGGACGCGTTATAATGTACTTTTTCGGAGGGTGGCTAGCGTTGATTGTAGGTGGCCTGCTGTGATATTTTACCCTATCGAGTGAATAAGACCTGAAAACCGTGATAAGGGTTGGTAGTCGCTGGTTTTTTCCCCTATATCACATTATGTTGACGAAACTTCAATCTTTTGAACGGTATGCTTGGAGTTGTAATTGTATTCTTGTTTCACCATTTAAATATCGAGTGAAAAAGACCTGAAAACCGTGATAAGGGTTGGTAGTCGCTGGTTTTTCCCCCTAATGTACTTTTTTTGGGATTGTCCAAGCTGATCGTACATGGTCCACTCTGGACCCTACGGTTTTTTACCCTAGAGGTCTTTACCTCCGTTTTTCACCAACAAGAAGTCGCGACTGATGCCCATCTCCGGTGTCAGGACGCATTATAATGTACTTTTTCGGAGGGTGGCATGCATTGATCATCGTTGGCCTGATGCAGGCTATGCGGTGTTTTACCCTATGTATTTCTTCGGAGGGCGGCATGCCGTGATCGTCGGTGAGTTGAGCAAGGCCATGCGGTTGTTTACACTATGCTGTGATTTCTGCAAGACTTACCTCTCGGCTAGCCTTTGGCAACTGTAGTGTATTGCACTCAATTCTTGGTTTTCCCCCATCCGGTGTCCCGCATACCCGCTGGATATGGGGCAGGGGAAGGGAAAATCACAGAACTGACTGATATGCACCACCAACAATACATAGTTGGAAATGTATAGCACCATAAACTACAATATACTAAACATGCAGAACATCTGACGGCCGAAGATTAGCCTATAGCTATACTAGGCTAGGTACCTACTGTGGTTTATAGCTAGGCTATACCTATTCTGTTAAGCATTAAAGCATTATCCTACTACTGCGTACAGATTATATAGTATTACCTAGACAACAGAAGATATAGTGACTCTCTCAAGTGTATCTGTAGCAGTCCTTAGGTCCTGTTTAACTTTGGAACTTCGGGCCCGGGGACGATCGACGCGTTCATGATAGCGTCTGTTGTGATAGAAAGAATAGTAGTATTTCAAGAAGCGAGCCTCTGTAATGGCTCCCCATTTTTTATTTAATCGTTAATGCGCTAGTCCCTGAGACCTTTACACTTGTGCTTTCTCAAGCAGTTCTAGAATTTCATTTGAAGTTATTTATTATTCCAGTTCTTCTACGCTTACTTGTAAAATTGTAGGAATATTATGGAGGAGTTATGGAGTTCCATTTGACAACGTCGTGTGTGTGTGTGTGTGTGTGTGTGTGTGTGTGTGAGAGAGAGAGAGAGAGAGAGAGAGAGAGAGAGAGAGAGAGAGAGAGAGAGAGATTGTTTTAATCAATTTATTGCGCCATTGGCGTCAGACATTTGAGTACATGGTAATACAGTAATATTGTTTACATCTACATTGTAATCAAGTTATGCCTAAAGAAAAAAAAAAAGAAAAAATAAAGTACTATGTACAGACATTTAAGTACATATCAAAACAGTATTGTTTACATCTAGAGAGAGAGAGAGAGAGAGAGAGAGAGAGAGAGAGAGAGAGAGGGGGGGGGAGGGGGGGGGGGTGTAATTGCTGTTGGATGGTTAACGACTGTACTGGCTGTAAGTGAGTTCTGGCTGGGTTGTCTGCTGGTAGAGATCAGAGTTCTGTGTTTTGAGTGAGTTTTTCAGCCAGTCTTTGGTGAGAGCAGGTGACATTAGTGTTGACAGCAGTTATTGGAGGAATTGAGTCAGTTGAGTTTTGTGTGTTATTGATTTGTTTTATTGATTTGTTGTGAGTTTGATATTGGTTGCTGAGGAGTTGTTGTGCTGTGAGTTTTTTCTTGGGTTGTATGTGAGTTCTTGTTGGATTATATGTGGGTTGTTGAGGGTTGGTGTTGGTGTTGTTGTGGGTGTGTGTGTTGCTTTTTTGTGTTGCTGTTTTTTTGTGTTGGTAATTGTTTGTGCATTGGTCTTTTGTTGTGTTGTTGAGTTTTTGTTGTTATGTGTGAAGTTGTGGTTGTGTTCCTTGGTTGTTTGCTGTGTTGTTGGGTTGTTGGGTGTGTTCCAGTTTTGTTGTTGTGTTCCTTTTTTTGTTGTTGTGTTGTTTTGGTTGTGGGTTGTGGTTGGTATCTCTGTGACCTCGACCAGCGGACAGCACAGGATAGCCCGGGTGGATTGGTGGAGTTGGTAAGTACCTACATGTGTTTGTGTTTGTCTGTGTTTTTTTTTTTTTTCTGTGTAGGTATAGTTCAATTGTCCTGCTGTATTCTGAAGTGTAAAGTAGAAAGTGTGACTGGGGTGAGTTGGGCAGCTGGACTGATTAGGTATATGTTGGGGGGGGGGGGGAGGGGGGAGGATTCTGCAGCTTGTTTTTGAGCTTGTGATTCCACCACAATATTAGCAATGGGATGCTCCTAATCTTCGTGGTAAGGTTGAGCAAACAAATCTTTACTGCATTTGGACAAAGTGTTGAAACCTCCATTTTCCCACCATCTCATTTTTGTTCATTTCATCCCTTTTTGTTGAAATGAGTCTTAGATCTTGTTTAGTCTTTATCTTGCTGCTCTATTTTTCAGTAGAATATTTAGCGAGTCAGTACCTGGTAGCAAATATCAAGCAGTGGCTGGATTATAAATGTGCAGTTCTTTGTTCCCCGTAAAAGCAAGAATAGAATATAAAATACTTCTTACAGTCTTTAAAGTAATAAAACATGGTGAACCAACATATCTGAGACCCTGCTGAAGCTTCTTTAGACCTGAGATGAATATTGTAATCAGACATATATAAGTGAAGCATATAGGCTTAGACTTAGAACAAACTGTGTTAGGCGAGAAATCATTTGTATTACATTGTGCACCGAGACTACACAACAAAACACCGCCCGAAGTGAAGATCATACAAGAGAGAGCAAATTTCAAACAGAAATAAAGGCTCTCCTATTCTGCAGGAGCTGTGATACTGACGAGAAAACAATAAAAGACAATTACAAAACATAAACTGCCCCTTATTTTGAAAACGTACAGAAGCCCGCCATAGTGGGAATCATCCCTGTGAAGGACTGTATATAAAACCAAAAGAAGGCATTACTCATAAGCTCGACCTAACTCATATTTCAGCTTCCGATTAGCAGAATGCCATAAAATCCATCAAGCCTGACAGGAACGTGATACAGCAACTACTTAATGTTGTAACTGGTTCCCAGTCAGCTGAGATGGAGCCTATCTTGAAGTATGGAGCTTGTCCAAGCGCCATCTCCTTTGGCCAAGCCTAGAGGTCAGAGGAACTTGACCCCAAGGGCAGGGTTGATCGGTATCAAAATGGTATGAAAGGGTCTTACGAAAAAAAAAAAGTGGAAATTCGGTGTAAGAGCACAAATTACAGCAATAACATACCGTGTTAGGTATGTGCATTCAGGAGGAGCCGTGGCTAGTATAGAGATGTCCTTTAAATCGGTACAATGGGACAAGGACCGCGTAATAGAACACAATATTGTATGTCTGGTATAGTCTGATGTTCAACTCTCGGAAAATACAAGTGAATTTCACTCTTCAAAGCCAACAAAACTGCATTTTTAAGCCCCCCCCCCCCCCCCCCCCTTCGTAAACTCGGGGGTAATTTCATCTCTTGGCATGAGAACAAAGCCTTCCTAAGTCCATTGCTGAGCTGACACACAGAAGAATGAGGACCTACCAGAGAGCTGTGAAATTCTAACAGCCGGAGGACTTTTCAACGATACTGACTGATACCGGTCAAAGTTCAAGAGTATTGGCTGAACGGCACTGCACGTGTAATCTAAGATAATCCACCAGCAACAATAGTGGCCAAAATACTCCAATCAATCAACGCTATTTCAAGTGAAAGGAGAAGGGATTGATTGCCTCCGACTACCGCACTCCAGATTTATGGTTTTATGGTCATATATCTCCATTTCTTCATGGCTTTTTCGTTCCTTAGGTAGCCGACTTTAAAAGTAATTTTAGGCGCAAGATCTCTGTCGAGAATAACATCAATATGAATGCTAATTTCAGTAATACTCAAGTAATTTTTTTAGAACTAAAATGAACATCGTTGAAGATGCTGAGAACACTAGTTTGACGCCTGAAATACCCAAAATGTAATCAATGTTTTGCCCAAATTATACAAAGTATAACATCCTGCACATACGTTTGACATCTTCGCTAGTTGTCTGGTTAAAATGGTAGGTCAGTGTGAGGGCATGATATCACGAGTAAATCTTAAATACGCCTCAGAATTCACAGAGTGCTTTAAAAATGTCAACCTCAGTTTCGAACTTAATCGATCGCCAGCTTCGATGTAGTTTTCTCCTTAACACACACACCACCAGACAGGGTTTTGGGTTCCATAAGAACCCAGTGCAAAAAAAGGCGTCTGTAACTTTTCCATCCTTGTAGAAAAGATCTGTCAGTTAGTAAAGCTAAAGAGATTCTTCCCTCAGGTATGAAAGTTTTTTTTTTTTTTTTTTTTTTTAAAGCAAACTTTTTACGTAGCTATGGGGGTTGGAACCTTCGTGAATATGTATATGCAATTTTTAGAAGTTTCATTTCCTCACGAAATTAGCATAAAA
The DNA here is from genome assembly GCF_015104395.2 of Macrobrachium nipponense. NCBI lineage: Eukaryota > Metazoa > Arthropoda > Malacostraca > Decapoda > Palaemonidae > Macrobrachium > Macrobrachium nipponense. The sequence goes on along the minus strand of NC_087201.1, from coordinate 27,985,259 downwards.
GGCATAAAGCTGATCCTCTTGAAGAGATTGTAGATGTGTGCTCGCTTTACTAGACATCAATAACGAAGACAAGCTAGAAAAAATCGTAGATTCGCCAAATTCACGAGAAACATCAATTAGCTTCACAATAACACACACACACTAATTCACAAAATATTGATGTATTATAAAGTAGGTATAGGCATATACAAATTAATCGTAAAAAATTACGTATAGTGTATCGTTTAGCCAGGTTTTCATGACGACTGCATATTTATTTTGGTTCTCGGATACTTGTGTCCATATTCACTATTTCATTCGTTTTTCACGGATTGGCAATTGATTCAGACCGTTTGCGATTACACCAGTTAACTTCGAAAAATTTACAACCACTGCTCAGGATATTTTGATATGGGGGGCTGTCCTTTCTCCTACCCACTCCCACGCAGCAACACATTTGCCTGTCAATTTTTTGTTATAGTTCTTCAATATATTTTTTTTCAATTTCCAGGCCCCTTCTCATGATTCCTTTAATTGAGATTCAGACTTGGCAATGATTTTCTTTTTTCCGAAATCTAAAGAAAGATTGTGCATCTTGCAGAGAATAACTGCAGCTGCAAACATATTCTGAGATGTACTAATCTAGATGGGTTCTCACCCCCTTGGTCTCCTGAATTTGCCAAAGAGGATTAAATTGAAAGCCCTGCTGCCTTAAAAAAGCCAGGTAGATAGATATAAGCTAGGTATTATTCAGATACCTTCCCACACAGCTAGTGCCTAGAAGTGAAAATATCATCGATTTGTTTGTCTTTCATGCCAACGACACGACTAACAGCAGCTGATGTAAACGCATTTTGAAATCATGGTAACGATTCTAGCCCAGGTGAATAGACGCAAAAACTACCATTTTTTTTTACAAGGACAAAACTGTTGAATTGGTACAATATTGAAACGGCAAATATCGCCTACATAAAAACTGCACATTCCAAAGAGAAACAATGCCTCCGAATGCATTGCTGAGTAATGACCCAGCATTCATAGCATGGACTTCAACAACAGTGGGCTCATTTGTAAGAGCACCAATGTTAAAAGATATCGACCGGCCCGAGCGATTTCGATGAACTGCCAACACACGATCACTGGCAATGAACCTTTCGTTAAACTAGGACAAGTTGACAGTGACATGGAATGAGGGCAGAATGTTTTATACTATTTTTTTTTACTGATGCGAATCGAAAAACTCTTCCCCAAACGACCACTTAAATAGTTCTTATTCTTCTTCTTCTTCTTCTTCTTCTTCTTCTTCTTCTTCTTCTTCTTCCCAGCTTTATCCCTATTCGGGGTCGTATACACACGACCACATAAATAGTACTTGACGCATTTCTCTCTCTCTCTCTCTCTCTCTCTCTCTCTCTCTCTCTCTCTCTCTCTTTCTAATTGTTTAATCTAATTATCTGTGACTAAACTTCACCATACTGGAAGATATTCCGATTGTCTCAAACGTCAATGCTCTTGAGTACAAAAATAAATCAAGAGTTGCCACTGAATCCCGTTTATCTTTGCCCTAATGAATTTCTACCTATCATAACTTCACTTTTTTTTCCACATGCTCATTTCAGACTAGTTTTTGATATTCTTTTCCGCTCAGCAAAGATACGAACGTCGTCGAATGTGACGAACTGAATCACTTCTTGTTTTACCGTCTCTTCACAAATGTGGGAAAATTCGTCTTTACGCATTGCATAATTTACTTTTCGCTTACTCGGGGAGTAAGTCTGCAAACTTCTTTGTTGTTGTTGTTGTTGTTGTTCTTGCTGTTGTTATTCTTGTTGGGGGTGGGGGTAGGAAAGCCCTATGGAAAAGCCTAAAAAGGTCTGAAAAATGTATTTCACGTTGAGTTAAAGATGCAGGAATTTTAGAATAGGGTATTTATGATTTTTTTTTTGTAGAATGGAAATGTAAAAAAATTAATAATGTGCATGTTAAACAGTACAGAACAATTATTTTTAATATCATGTAGCATATTTATTTTAATTTTCGTTGGTGAAACAACGTTCTATTTGACCTACGAGTATGTTGGAGGTTGGATCACGCCTTGTTCTTGGAGTACTGTTCGATATGATTGTACTTCCAAATTATTTTCATCTGATTTTCTACGTCTTTTGTCATGTTGTCAGTCTAATAACCTTAAAAGTGAGTCAGGGTCAAAGTAATTTTAGTAACCTTGAAAGTGAGTCAAGGTCAAAATGATTCATTTTAAACGATCAGAAGACCAAGGGGTTATATATACTCGCATCTTCATATGCCAAAGTTCACTGAGACCCGATGGAAAAAAACTATAGAAAAGAAGCCAGTAAAATCCATCGCAAAACTTCTTGCCACGACGACACGATGACTTCTATTCAAAACTCGATTAGCTAAACCCCAAAGTAATGTGCTTTTAAACTTGAGCGTTATAAAGCAGTATATATCACGAGCGCCGAAAGAAACCGGCTCCCGTCCCCCCGCCCCCGGCCCCCCAACCCTTCTCCTGGTGAAATACTCTGGGCTCCGCGAGAGAACGCAACATTTACTCCTGAATCCGAAAACCAAAGTTATTTCTGGCGCGGGTTTCAGTAAATGCCCCGGAGCGAGCGTTAGTTTCAGCTTAATGGTCCTTCTAGGAGAAGCCCTCTTTGTCTCTTGATTTGTGCCGAAAGTCTTAAACGTCTGCGAGTGGGCATTTAGAAACGGCGTAGGTGGTGGCCAGGTTTGGTATCAAGAGAATGTTTAGCTTACTTATATTTTTTTATTACATAATGTTGCTGTCTTTGTTGTATATTCTTCTTTTTTTTCACATTTCATTCGTTTCTTGTATGTTCTTGCGCATCAGTTTTTCGCCATTTAGTGCGGCAAACTCGATTGTTGCGACATATAATACGAAGAAGTAAGAGCACACCCAAAGGGGAGATTGCCGAGGTAGAAGATATTCTTTCATAGTTGCTTTGTAATAATTGCAAACACATCCTTAACGTTTCAGTTTAGCTGCCAGTGGATGAAAAGGACAGTTTCTCTCTCTCTCTCTCTCTCTCTCTCTCTCTCTCTCTCTGAAGCCACCATTGAGCATGGGTAAAAAAGGAACAAAAACTTAATCCTTAAAACTCGAGAGTCACTTAAAACAAAACCGCTTGAGAAATCGTTTGATAAACGAAAAAGTATATATAAAAAAAATAAAAAAAACCAGAACGCGCCGTTTTAAACCAACAGAAAGCACTCCGGAGAGTAAATGCACCATAAACCTACGCATAACCTTTATACCGCGAAAATTCATCCGAAAACAAGTTAGAGAAATGTTATAAAAGGATATAAACGTTAGGTTGAGGGTCCGACGCGGACGATAAAATACAGAAAAACGCTCGAAAAACAAAACTCCAAAGAAAACTGGGAATTCTTGCTTTCTTGCAGTCTTATCTCACATCTATTGCCGGTGGAAATATTCCACCCCCCCCCCTTCCCTCTTTTCTCAGTCTTGTTGTGATATGTTTCTTTCTTTCTCTGGCAGTTTTGGGTGTCTGCTGGGTGGAGGAAGAACAAGGCATAATCCGACCTCCAGCTTACTCGGGACGTGTGCAAGGTTTTCCCCTGACGCATAAGTTGCGAGCGTTATATTCCTAAATTAACGTGTAGCGGTCTTCGTAATTAATACTCATAAATTAGTACTACAGCCTCCAACTTCAGTGCATGAAATAAATTAAAACGTACTAAAATCTACAGACAAATAACCCGTTGTTTCACCAACGGATATTAAAATAAATACACTATATTTTATTAGAAATGATTTTCTCTACTGTTTGATATGCACATTATTCATTTTTTTTACATTTTCGTTCCAATAATAAATAATAAATTTCTGTATCTTTCACTCAGTGCGAAACACCTTTTTTCCGACTTATGTAGGCTTTCCTACCCCGCCCCCCTACAACAACACCAACAACAACATAGTTCGTAGGCTTGCTCAACTCGCAAGCGAAAAATAAAAATTTTAAAGGGACGAGTTGTCTCCATTTTACGAAATTCTCCCTTTGAATTAAATTAAGAAAAAATATATAAAAAATTAACCACTTATGGTCTCCCATGGATGTTTCCATATATATATTATAATATTATATCTTATATATATTATATACTATTGATATTGATATATATATATATCATAAATATCTATATTAATCTCACAAAGTTGATTAATTATGATATAGCCGATTTTATCGTAAGACAAGACGGGAAAATTAAGTTTGAAGAATGTTGACTTCTCTAACTTTAATACTGTTCTCTCTAAATCGCAAAGTTTACGGAGTCTCACCGGAGAGAGCGGAAACTAGGATCCTTGAAAAGAATGATTTCCCACAAGGGCATGGAACGAGTAGCATTCAGTTTCAAATATGGTACAATGAATGCGAACAAATAATGAGAGGTCGTTCTTGCTGTGCTGCCTTTGCCTCGGCACCTCTATTTAGATTCATGTGGGAAATTCTGGGACGCTTCGTGAAACGCGTCGTATTGCAGTCTGCGGAGGAGGGGAGGCCGTGTAGCTACTATGTATGCAGAGTAGTTGTTTACGACGGTGGCGAGATGAGTTGTAGAAACAATCGCAATATGAGAAAACAGAATAACTTCATTTTTTTTTCCAGTAGGGAGTTACTGAGTACTTTTTGTTTCTGTTTTTCTGACTCCTTCTTGCAAGGAAGTCTGCCGCTTTCCTCAGGGTAACTAAACGCTTACTATGTGTCGTTTTGCCTTAAAACAATAGTCGAAGCGATATTTGGTTGGCCGTCGGTCACACATTACCGATATAGAAACAAGAAGCATAAAGCAGTAACGAATCCATTCCATTTTCTCACATTGTTCAAGAGGTCAGACTCAATATTCATGAAGTGTCCGCGTTATTACCTTTTGCTAATGTAGCCCAGAGCCCCCACTCAGTGTGGTAGCAGCCTGACACCCTGCACGCTGGCCCGTTGTCGTTTCGGGGGTGGGAGGGGGTAGGTCCACCTCGACCGCCGGAATATTCATGCTCTGCACATTCCATTAGTTCAATCAGAGCTTTGGTAATTTTGCCGACATAGGCGGCGTGTATACCCGGTGCTGCTGTAATCAATAGATCCTCTTGCATACTGCAAAGTGATTTGGGGAAGGGGGCCAGAATCGAAAAGGGATTTTTGAAGGTCCTCGAGAAAGAGGAATGTGGGCGGACGTCGCCGGAATTGGGTTAATGTGTCTACATCACTGTTTCTTTCTCTGAATGATGACATGTCAGAGCAACGAGAACAGAGGAGGAGGAGGAGGAGGAGGCGGCGGCTTTCATGCCCGGTTCGTGCTCGACAAATCTGGAGGAATTTCGGTTCAGAATCTTGACACAATCGCTGGCTTTGTCTGAAGGATGGGCCGATGCCTGGCTAATACGGCGTATATATTATTCAGACTTGACAATGCTGGTGTGACGATATGTTTTCTGGCCGTTCTGGTTCGTTCTCTAGTGAATGTATGGAATGCCATTATGTTAACTGCTACAGAATATTGGCATTAGTACTGTTTGAAGGATAGCCTCATACGTATGTCACTTGGTGGTTTATCAGAGCTGGAAGGAGTGGGGTGGTGAGGCTTTCCTAGGGCCTTTTAAGACAAAAACAAGACAACGGCCACTACTGCAGTCATATTTTAACTGCTGAATTATGGATGAACCCGGGGTGCAGGAAACTTCTCCATACACTTTTCAATAACCTAACTCATTTTCCCCCTTCTAATTCTATGCTTTTACACATTTTTCATTATTTTTCTCGAGCCTTGCATTTTTAGTTCTCTGTAAAAGAAAACTATTGTGCCGGCTTTGTCTGTTTGTCCGGCCGCACTTTCTTGTGTCCGCCCTCAGATATATATATATATATATATATATATATATATATATATATATATATAAAATATGTATGTATTATATATATATATATATATATATATATATATATATATATATCTCCAAACAGCGATATACATCAATGAGGAGAAGGACATAAAGACTTGTTAATTAAAAGATTTGTTTGTCACAGGCTCGTCTTATGGCATCCTCTATGGGCCACCGAAGATTCATAAAGAAGGTGTTCCTTTACGACCAATTCTTGCATCATACAATGCCCCCACTTACAAATTAGCAGTTTCTCGTTCCCTTGCTTGAGCCATTAACCACAAATAATTACTCCTTAAAAAATTTTAGTCAATTTAAAGAAAAGATTTTGTTGCAAGATTCAGACCTGTTCATGACCAGCTTTGATGTAGAATCCTTGTTTACCAATGTACCCGTGGAGGAAACTATCAATATCATTTTAAATAGGCTGTTTCCCGAACCCGACTCAGTTTTTAGTGGTTTTAACCGTACGATTTTTAAGACTTTTAAGCTTGGCTGTGCTGGACACAGCCTTTATTTTCAACGGTAAGTTATACAAGCAAGTTGATGGCATGGCGATGGGAAGTCCTCTTGGTCCCACTTTTAACAACATTTTTATGTGCTCGCTGGAGGAGCACTTTTTAGATGACTGTCCCTTTTTTATGTAAGGTATGTTGATGGTACCTTTGCCCTTTTTAGACGTAATTATGATGCTGATTCCTTTCTTGAGTTTATAAATGTACAACATTCCAACGTTAGTTTACCCTGGAAAAGAAAATGAAAATCAGCTTTCTTTTTAGACGTTCTTTTTTTTGGTTTTAAGCCAAAATAATATTTTTAACTCCACGATTTTTAGGAAAAGAACGTTCCGGGGCTTAGGGTCAAATTTTCATAGTTTCTGTTCTTTTAATTTTAAAATTAATTCTGTTTTTACTCTCCTCCACAGGGCTCTAACGTTAACTCCTGATTGTTTTCTGTTCCAAGATGAAATCGCCTTTTTATGGAAATATTTTAAAGAAAACTGCTTCCCATCTGAACTGGTCTTTAAGACACTTCGCTCGCTTCTAGATAATTACTTCTCCCTAAGAACTATAAATTTTAATGTTCCTAACTTAATTTTTATACCAAGTTCCCGTTTTTATTAGATGATCTTTTAGAAAAACATTTTCCCAACATATCCAAAATAAGTTTGGAAGCCATTAAGGGTAGGCTCCACTTTGGGGGGTGCCGATCGTAAAAAATATTTGCCAAAAATACACTAATCAAGACAGGCTAATGAAATTTTCAGGCATTATTAGCACTATAATAATGCATATTCCCTGTGAGTTTTATCATCCTACAGGGAAAATTCATGATTTTATGAAAAAAAATGTGAAAAAACGGAAATTTCCGGCCCTCGTACTGAAGGTTATTGGTGATTGTGAGAAACTACAGTCTTGAATAGAAATTCGGTCTGACAGAATGTTGGTATATCCACCTGGAACATGCACAAAAAAAATTATCAAAATAGAACAGTAAATAAGCACGTAATAACAAAAAAAGAGCAACAACTTTGTAAGTTCAGCGAAAGCCCCGCCGAAATAGCAGACTATAGCTAGGAAGAAATATTCAGGAAAATTCAAATCTCGATTTAGGGACAAAAAACCTTTTTGAGAGTTTGTAGTTAATATGTCACTTGATAGCCTAAAACATCTAAAAATTATATTATTTAGGACAATCGAAAAGAAAAAAACCACCCCACCTTTTTTTTTTTTTTTTTTTTTTTTTTTTTTTTGTTTTTTTTTTTTTTTTTTTTTTTTTTTGAGGTGGGTTTTCTTTGATTGTCCTAAATAATAATTTTTTTATTTTTAGATGTTTTAGGCTATCAAGTGACATAATAACTACAAACTCTCAAAAGGTTTTGTCCCTAAATCGAGATTTGAATTTTTCCTGAATATTTCTTCCTAGCTATAGTCTGCTATTTCGGCGGGTCTTTCGCTGAACTTACAAAGTTGTTGCTCTTTTTTTTGTTATTACGTGCTTATTTACTGTTCTATTTTGATAATTTTTTTTGTGCATGTTCCAGGTGGATATACCAACATTCTGTCAGACCGAATTTCTATTCAAGACTGTAGTTTCTCACCAATCACCAAATAACCTTCAGTACGAGGGGCCGGAAATTTCCGTTTTTTCACATTTTTTTTCATAAAATCATTAATTTTCCCTGTACGATGATAAAACTCACAGGGAATATGCATTATTATAGTGCTAATAATGCCTGAAAATTTCATTAGCCGACTTGATTAGTGTATTTTTGGCAAATATTTTTTACGATCGGCACCCCCCAAAGTGGAGCCTACCTTAATTAAGGTTCATTTGATTCCCATTAATCCTGTTACCATTGGGTCATTATTCAAGTTTAAAGATCGTTTGTGCCCTTATATGTCCTCCGGGTGTGCGTATAGCTATAATTGTCCTAAATGTAATTTAGGAACTTATATTGGATCCACCAGGAGGCTTCTGAAGGTACGCATAGATTCACATCGTGGATTAAGTTATACGACAGGCAACAAAATTGCGAACCCAGAGTTTTATAATATCAGAAATCATTCGAAAATATGTAAAACCTCCATTGGAAATAAGGACTTTACAGATGTAAGACGAGTTTCCAACAGCCACGATTTGACAGTCTTAGAATCGTTAATGATTAAACGACTCGTCCCCTTGTTGAACAGCCAAACCTCTGCTGGCACACTGTACCTCTCTTAGTTTCTCCCTTTTATCTCCAGTCTTGACATTGCCGCTGAATACGTTGGTCCAGTTTTACTTAACTTTTGAATTTTTCTTATTTATTTATTTATTTTTTTTAATTTCTTATTTTGCTTAATAATTTTTTGTCCTATTTATATTACGTTTTGTGTATTTTAAAGGTGTCCTTTTAGTCTTTTTAATATTGAAGTTTGTAATCATTGTTCAACTTTTATCTTTAAACTTCAAATTCTTAGCTTTATTGCAATTTATTTTTTTTTATCTATTTTGTACAGCCTCGAAAATGTTATGAAGACCTTACAAAACGTCGGGAATAAACTGACCCTTTTAGCAAGTCTTTATGTCCTTTTCCTCATTGATATATATATATGTATGTATATATATATATATATATATATATATATATATATATATATATATATATATATATATATATATGGATATATATATATATGTATATATATATGTATATATATATGTATGTATATATATATATATATATATATATATATATATATATATATATATAATATATATATATATAATATATATATATATATATATATATATATATATATATATATATATATATATATAAACTACTGAAGCTCCAATCATCAAACATACCTAACTGCAACTCTCTATTTTATTTAAGATTAAAGTTAGCCATGGATCTTGTATCTTGCAGCACCTTCCGGAGGCATGGGTAGCACCCTCACTCTAACGTATCAGACGAGCAAATGAGACACTACCGGTCATAGATGATGGTTTTACACAGTATTATAAGTTGAACAGAACTTATAAAGCTTGTTCCTTTCAAGTTGTTCATTTATTCCTTCGATCTGTCCGGGTCGAACTTCTATATAATTGCGAGTCTCCTCCAGATCCTTCCTTACTTTCTGTCTTACACCATCATCACTTGAGACAAATATCTGCACGAATCAATTGCTTCCTTGTTCTCTTTCACTTTTATAATCTTGTCTTACAAACGCTAATTTTTGTCTTCTTCTTCTTCTTCTTACAAATACTTGCAAACTCTTTTACAGATTTATACTGATTATTTTAACAACCTCATTAATACCGCATTCCCTGCGAACATAATCCATTTTCTTCTCATTCATCTTTGCAAGTATAATCGTTGGTCTTTCTCCGACTTCTCATCCCACTCCATTCGTAAAGATGATAAATAACCTAGTCCCACTTTGTACTACATCAGTTTCTCTTGATTTTTCACGGGTCAAGGAACTTAGAATTTCCCAAATATTTTCCATCTGCTTCTTCTCCTTGAATCATGATATTCTGTAGAGGAGGAGTATGGGATACAGGATTCGTGGGACTATGTGCCTCATCACTTTCCGGAATGCGACCCGCGGCCCATAGGTATCTCCAGTCCAGGTTCTGCTCTAGTAACACCTTGAATAACTCCAGGTTCATGAAGCTACCTGGTTTCAGAGGCAGCGTGACGACCTGCCAGACGTATTGATCGTGCAGAGGCATCCAAAAGCATCCAATTTGGCCCAGACGTAGGTTATACTATATTATTTCGAATTCTTTCTAAGGAGTGGCAAGAAAATTGTCCACATTATTGCCCCTTTTGAAAAAAAACCCTAGCAGAGGGTATTTCTTTTCTAGGTTTCTCGTTTTATCTCTAAAACGGTGCGTTGCATGTGAAAATGTGCACGAATAAAAAAGAATGGAAATAAAATTTTACACACATTCATGTCTGTAAGTTACTCTTGTAAATATAATAGTTTCTGCGTAGTTCAGGCCTCAAGTGGAGCCACAATTTGGTGGGTGTCTTCACTCGGAGAATTATAGCCATTTAGTGATAACTGCAGCTGGCATTATTATTAATTTTTTGCACTTACATATTATTCGACGGTGAATCTTGTAGGCCAGGGTAATGTAGTAGGTAATGATTCTAGCACAGTTTTTAGAAAGAAATTTGTCTCTTGTCGTCGAAGGTGACAAGTTTAATATTTTTATGGACAATTTTATTTTCTGGTCTAATGAAGATTAATTAACAAGTCTCGCCATCGCTCTCAATTTACTGCAGCACACCTGAATTCAATATTGGAGATTGCTGCAACTCGGTAATTTGCTCCAAACTTTGAGTCACTAATCCAGAACTCGGTGTTACGGGTCGGATAGCTACAGCACTAGGAAATTAGGTAAAGTTTGTTCAGGTTATTTACTATTATTATTATCATTATTATTACTGCTTTGTACTCGCACCTGATGGTCATGTATTTAATGGCCTACTTAATGTAGTATCAAATGAAAGCTGGTCCTCTGTAGAAGTTGGGTCTAACACCCTTGCCCTAGAAGCAGGGGTTCTTAACCTTTTGATGACTCCAGACCCCCAATAAATTGCCCAATATGGTTCCATACCCCCTTTACTCAAGTCCACTTAATTCTTTATTGTTGACAATATAACTTAATATACTTATACCCAGTGGTGGGTCGTCAGTAGGCACTATGGAACTGCAGCACCCCCTATAGGTTTCATATATATATATATATATATATAGCTTATATATATATATATATATATATATATATATATATGTGTGTGTGTGTGTGTGTGTGTGTGTGTGTGTATATATACATATATATGCAAAAAATTATGAATATATACATGAATATGAGAAATTCAGTATAATTATCAATAATCCTTAAAAAATTATTAATATTCTCTCGCTTTTTGAAATAAAAAAAAAAGCAAATGAACTGAAACAATATGTGGAACTGGCGGCTCAGCAGTTCTAATTTTATTAGCAGGGTAATAATGTGGTAGCACTGCCCTCTCGAGCAGTGTTAGTCTAGCTGTTGGAGGGAGAAGGTGTGTTTTGAAATTCGTCAAAGCTTAATCAATATGTACTATCGGTGATAGTGATCAAATTAGTGACGATACTGATGATATGTAATGTAATGCAGAATAATTAATGCAGTGGCGAGTTGCAGTAGATGGGAAAAAATGATAACCACATTAATGTCAGTGAGTAAAATTCAAAATAGTAGTTGGCAGCGGTTTTGCTGCCTTCCTCAGCGAGAGAGAGAGAGAGAGAGAGAGAGAGAGAGAGAGAGAGAGAGAGAGAGAGAGAGAGAGTGTGTTTATGCAGTTTATATCACGAAAAAGAATAGGTAATAAACAGCACCCCTATGAATGATAGCCACAAGCCGCTTTTTTTAGTTATTTATTTACAAAATGTACTCATGTATGAATTGTCACATTAAAATCAAATATATACAAATATCCAGACATCAAGTCCCATACCCCCAGCATGTGGTTCTCGTACCCACAAGGGGTATGGATACCGCCTGTTAAGAACCCCTGCCCTAGAGGGTTAGTAGTACCTGTAAAAGTATAAAATATTTTGCTGATTACATCAGGACAGAAAATATTACTTCCTTCAGAATATAACAGGCTTCTTTTTCCTTTACCAGCACTAAACAAAGGACCAGATGTATCATTAACACTAAAATCATTGTGAACAGCTGCAACAGCTCTACATCATTTTTCACGCTTGAAACAAATCTTGATTAAGTTTTCCAGTTCAACAGCAGTGGTTACAACTAAAGCATTTTATTCTTCTTTACTTGTACCCGTTCAAGATTGGGCAGCTGAACCTGAATCACTCTCTAATTGCTTCTATATACTTTGTGATGAAATTTTAACCATGAATCTCGTCTGGGTGGCCTGGTCTATGCTTGGTATATATTCCTGTGTCATTCAGGTAACTATTACTTCATTAGGAATATCCCCAAGAAATTGCTCAGGGACATATAGTCCCTTATATTCTGTGGAACAGATTTTAGCCTCTGTATTGCAGTTATCGTGCATGATAGTGACATCATGTGCATATCTCATATACGCTGCTATTTTATTCTTTGTAACACATAAATTTAACCCTGCAATATTCAGCACATTGCCTTTTGCAACTTAATCGTCTTCACGCTCCCGAGGAGTCCGCGCCAAGTAAACCACACGACCCTTACCCTTAAAGACCAATTTGTATAATTACAGGCCTTAATGACTCGGACCATTTTGCCCTTTGAATTTAAACTTCCTATCTCGCTCTCTCTGGCTCTTTTGTTCTTCTGCTTTCAGTTTCAGTCTAAATACTGCCGTCTCCCTTTCCATTCTTTGTTCTTCTTACTCCATACATTCCTTTTTCTCTCTCTCCCCTCATTCTCCAACCTTAACTTGAACTTTCTTCCGCCTTTCTCGTGAAAATACCACACAAATTTAAAGCTTCTTTAGGAGGGAACGTCCTTGTGTATCATAATGATTAATATCTCTTTCTTTACGTCGGATTTGAGCCTCGCTACAGAATACCCTTTTTCTTCACCTGGCGTGATCACTAATAGGTAGTACTCTACGCTTTGACTGAAAGGAAATTTTTCGGAAAAGATGGGCATTCTTTCTAAACAAGAAAGTCTAAAGCTTAGGAACGTCGATATTTTAGGCTGTTATGAATGCTTGGATTCCCGGTAGCAAATTCACGAGACGTATGTAAGTGTTTACATATATGAGAGGAATGTATGTGACATTCCATATATAAAAAATAAAAACTATGTTGTTAATTAAACCAATGACCCAAGGGGTCATATAGGAACTTGCAGGAGTGTGATAAACATTGTGAATGCAGTGTTGACAAAGCTTGACGTTGTTGTATCGGCGTCCTGATTTGTAGACACCTGTAGTCATCATATCCATTGTTGTGTGAAATGTCAACAATACTTTCGCTTGAGAAACCGTGCTACGTGACTTTTGTCTCATATGTTCATCTGTGTGTATGTTCGTATGCTGAACTAAGGTTTGCTCTCCTATGGTTTTGTAATTGTATTGTATCTCTGACTTCATCTAGCACTCTTCACTTGAGGACCTATCAAAACCTTCTCTGTATCTCTCCAAGATGTAAGATGGAAGAATATATCTTATTTTTGTACTCTGTGTTCAATGACTCAACCTCTACATCAGAAGGAAGCAATTGAATGAAACTTAAGCAATATCACCACAGCTGATGAGACTGAGTCAAGGATGAAGAGTACGTACCAACCGATATCTGCTTTGCAGATCAAAAGAACAACCCAGGGCCTCTTTTGTAAATATAATACGAGAGCACTAAAACATATACTAGAATTGCACTAGCCCCAGTGTTTTTTTATATACCCCTAGGTCAGGTTAGGTTAGGTCAGGTCAGGTTAGATTAGTTCCAAGATAGCTGAGGTAATTTAGGTGTGGGAAACATAATGAGGTAATTTTTAAGAAGGTTCTATGGTTGGTTTTTAAGATATGGCATCCCGCTTTATTCAAGGAAGGTCCCGGTACTCGGTTATAGTTCGGGAATATGCTTCCCGGTAATTCAGCGACTCCCTTAATAGGTATCTCAACTCTCAGTTTGTTGTCGAATGTTAATTTATTTGCTCAAGGATGTGAGAAAATGCACAAAGGCATAAATGTAAGTTATTGGGAAGGTTAATAATAGTATGAGGGGCTGAAATATATAAAAAATAAATAAGAAATTCAAAAAAGTTCTGGTAGATAAACGAGTTCTATTAAAATATAAAAACACATTGTTTAATGGGTATCATCATATTGCAATGCAGTTCTACCATCAGTTCAGCAAGCAGCCAAGAGAACAAACCTATTAAGCAGTGCCTTTTGAAAAAGATCATTAACTTGTATAACATCGAAACATACGGTATTAGCCAACGTGACAATGACTAATGCACAATGTTCAATCACTTGAATATCATCACAGCCTATTAATCAAAAGGAAATGTAATGATACGGAAACACAGGACTTGCGGAATGATTAGCCTTATTCTGCTGGTAAAATAAAGTTTTCATTTGCCACAAGCTGAAAAAGAGCACTCGACTCCTGACGATTTACAAAGGGCAAAGTGACTTTACATAATGCAAACAAAAGAGGATTTAGAAAACAGTACGAGAGCATTGAATGTACATGGAATGGCTTTGTTGTGTGTGTCCGTCCGAATTGTTAATGCCCTCGACTCTCACTCGAAAGTGTTCAGTCCCGTTGTAAGTCAGAAATTTATTTCTGTGAAACGTTCCTGTGTTCATTTCATATTTCATATATAATTCGGACGGACACACACATAAACACATAAACAAAGCCATTCCATAGCTTGCATATATCATTGAGCATAGTTCCAAAGTTGAAATAAATTTCTGACTTATATGGAACAAAGTACATGTACTCTCTCCCTTGTCTACACTCACGCTGCTCATCATATGTCAGTTTTCTTAATGAAAATCTTACGGTATACGTGCTTCTCTCTCTCTCTCTCTCTCTCTCTCTCTCTCTCTCTCTCTACTTCTCTCTCTCGTCTTTATATATATATATATTATATATATATATATATATATATATTATATATATATGTATATATATTTTTCTAATAATGTGTGCGTGTATAACTGAATCGCGAAAATATGGAACGTGATGAATATATGAATAAATAAAAATCCACGAAGAAAAGAGAAACGAAAGAGTTCTGCAAGGCCTTTCGACTTCTT
>NC_087201.1:27865068-27962568 GCF_015104395.2 Macrobrachium nipponense | reverse complement strand
TATTTTTGCCTTCATTGTATTGATTGCTGGATTCAAACAGAGGCTTTGCCATATAACTAAGCACTATGCTGTATAATAGACACCAACATTCAACATGACAGATGCAGTAGCTTAATCAGAGTACAGTAAGATAATCTTCAGACGTGGTTGCGTGGAAAGGCGCTATCATGTGATCCCACAATAGAAAGGAATTGTAATAGACCATTTGAAAATTGAAATGCAACGGAGGATTTGGCTCACAAAAGCACATTTTCGAGGCGAGTTTCCTCTCCTCTCTATGATGCGATGGAGCTTATCTGGCAACAAAGCCGAGTAGTCTGGGTCTTATCAGTGCGGGAAAAGTTCGTCCTTTCCAGCCAGGCGCTTGACTTCGTGCGCTGTAACCTTAGGCTTCGTTTTCTTATAACACCGCATAATATTCGCGGCGAAAATAAAAACTGCCTCTCTCTCTCTCTCCCTCGCTCTCTCTCTCTGCTTTTATCTGCCGCCTTTATTGCAGAACGTTGTAGCTGCCTGTCTTCGAGGGACGAGAGAGTCACGTTTCTGAATAATATATGTTTTGTTTTGTCTGTTTTCGCCTGTTTTTTTCTTTCTGATTTTGTTTTTCGTTGTTGTTGTTGTTGTCTGTTTTTGTTGACAAAATATGGAGCGTGTCCTCCTTCCTTCTGTAGGTCTATCTGTCTGGTTCTCAGTCTGTTTATGCTTGTTGATTTTTTTGTTTTTGTATTTTTTATCTCAAGGAGTCAAATAACGCCTGTTTGTCATCGAGGAACGAGAGTCATGCTTTAGATGTAAAAGTTGATATTTATCATTTTAATTAGTTGATTAATTAATCAAATCATTAATTAATTAATTTATTTCTTTATTATCGTTTAATTAGCTATCAATCTACTTATTTAGCCATTTATTTATTTATTATTTCAGTAAGTTTACAATATTTTGACATTCTGTCAATATTCTGGCTTTTTCATCTTTTACATGCAGATGAACCGTTGCATCACATTGTCAATCATACCTTGTTAGATTAACATTCCGTTGGAGCTTTAAACATTTTCGTCAACTGTTTCTTACAAAAGTAAAAATAAGAAATGACGCAGCCTACTGTATCAGATTTTGCTTTTCTTTTACTTTTTACTTCATTCGTTGTGCGGATGACTAAGGTCACCTTTTTATGGAAATAAAGGAAATTAAGTGACAGAATAGCCACCATTGGTATCCTTAGACGATTTTAACAAGGCGTGATCCGACTTCCAACTCACTCGGGGTGCGTGCTAATATCTAAGGTCAAATAGAGCGCTGTTTCACCAACGAAAATTAAAATAAATATGCTATATTTTATTAGAAATATCCTATCCTAAAATTCCTATATATTTAACTCTACGAGAAACACCTTTTTCGTTGGTGAAACAACTCTCTATTTGACCGTAGTTTTTAGCATGGCCCTCCCGAGTAAGCTGGAGGTCAGATCAAGCCTTCGTTTCTTTTATAATGAAAAGAATCCTTTGGTATCGATGGTTTCTAAACACTGCAGATTTCAATTAACTGGCACTGATGCCAATAGGAAAAAAAGGAAAATAAATAGTTGAATAGATGGGCAAAAATGAAAATAAGTAATTACGGAATCAAAAGAGAAATGTAACGAGTATTCTTGGTAATATGACACACTGAAAAATATGAATCATTAAAGGATGAATAAGAGAACAAAATCAATGAGTTCTTAGTAGGTATTATCACATATTGGAAAAAAATTTAATTATTAGTGGATAAATAAAAGAAAAATAAATCCATTAAAATATATATATATATATATATATATATATATATATATATATATATATATATATATATATATATATATATTGTTACATACGTCTACTCTTTCGTGGGCTCCTTCACAAAACTAATACAAATAACACTATGTTCAGATTCCACAAACAACATATATATTAAAACAGTTACTGAGTGACCAGCTCAAATACAAATGTGAGTTACATTAAGTTAATGAAACAGACTCGCGAACGCGAGAGAGATAGCTTTGAGAGAGAGAGAGAGAGAGAGAGATTTCTAACGCAAGCGGCTAGGTCTCGGAATCGAAGGAATCGTTCTCTATCCCCGTAAGCGTATGGAAGTATGGGCGATTAGCATCGAGTTCAAGATGAAAACATATTACGTTATCTCTCTATGTTAAACATGAATAACATCATTGTAGGGAAGGTTCTCGAAGAACTCGATGCTGCCTGGGAGGTCCCTACACATGTTTGCACGGATAAAGAAATCAGCTGGCTCACGCCTTCTCGAGATGTGTAGGAATGAACAAGGTCCTCCCCTTCTTTAGTTACAGGCCAGATTGGAACTATAAAAAAATTAGCTTAGGTAAGGCCTTCTCAAGAAGTGAAAAACAACCGTCTCCAGAGGCTTACATCTAAGCGCTTACTCTTTCTCTCTGTCTTACGTATGTTTCAAAATGAAAAGTTGCACTACTTAATATGTGTTATCTTTATATGTGGAAATCTGAACACAAAAACATACATTTCACAACATTATACACAGTTTCTGAGGTGAATTAATCATATTACCAAAATTATAATTGCATTACAAAACTTACATTATATATTTATATATATATATATATATATATATATATATATATATATGTGTGTGTGTGTGTGTGTATGATGAAATGAACAGCCAAAAATTAATTACTGCATAGGATTCACAGATTAACCATCAAATAGATATAAACAATTACGATCATTAAATTTAATATCCGAATTGGCTCACCATCCTACTTGCACAAAGAAAGGATTAAACATAAAAAAAGGAAGTTTCATACATTCGATATATTACGAAATATTTATCCGCCCACTTAATCTCACTTTGATTAATCATTTTCCACTGATATTGGAAAACTCAGTTGCTTAAAATATTAAATGTTACATAAAGGATAAAAAGAAGAAATGCCTGAGTGGCTCAACAGAGAACCGTGAGTTAATGTAAAGCGATAGATTTACTCGTTCTTGTATGATGAAGCGTGATGGGTGTTGCATGTGTCAAATGTGTGTATGTATGTGGGAGTTTTTGGCAGAGAGAGAGAGTGTGTGTTTGTTTGTTTGTTTGTATGGTGTTTTAACGTTGCATGGAACCAGTGGTTATTCAGCAACGGGACCAACGGCTTTACGTGACTTCCGAACCACGTTGAGAGTGAACTTCTATCACTAGATGCACATCTCTAACCCCTCAGTGGATAGTGTGTGCGTCTTGTAACGATAGTCTACGTATAACAAACTCCATGCTTTCTAGCCTAGGGCCAACGTCATACCACCAGACTTGCAGAAATATGCAAACCAAAGGTAGTACCTTACTCCGAATCTCTGGACGGTACATAAAGTCCCTGGGGTTGGAACCTGCCGTCTCGGCCTTGTTTTTATATTGCAATCATTGTTAAAGTTACAAGTATTCTATTATAGTTAAGTGGTGAGGGGCATTTTCTAGTGGTAACAAACCTTTAAATAATGGAAAACTTGTTTTACTGGATTTCTTGGGTGATGGAAAGCCTGTCACTGAACTTTTTAAGCAGGAAAAGCTTGTACGACTTGACTTTTTAAGAGGTGAAAACTGGGATTTCTAAAAACCTTTGAGGTCATAAGTTAATTGACTGTTTAAAATTTTTAAAATTTCTTTCTGTGTAAATGACAGCAAGGAACAAATTGTAGCTAAGTGTAGTAGCAGCAACGAAAAACACTACCTGCATACACGAGTACGTACCGGTACTACCATCACAGCTAATTTCTCAATAGGTGTGGCTGTTTGTGTGTTGGGGGATGGAGCTTTCCAGAAAAATGCATTTTTCTTCTCAAATGCAGCCAGAAGACAAGCATTAGATTACATAATTCATTGTTATTTTGTATACCGTTTTCTCTGCTTTTTTTTTTTACCCCTGAGCGTAGCTTTCTGGGCAACGTTAATATTTGCTTATCACGTAAATGTTCATCCTTACCAACAAGTGGCTCTCGAGGCCTGAGCCGTTGTTATACGAAGCATAATACTGCAGGGTATACTGAAATTACACTTTTAGTAAGCCTGGAACCAGGCACGACCCAGAATCGGTTTATGAATGCAAGTGTGTGTGTGTGTGTGTGTGTGTATGTGTATGTGTATGTGTGTGTGTGTGTGTGTGCGCCCCTTCAGTGGAAACTTTGAAACTCGAGAATGTTGTTTTCGTAAATTCTTCTGCCGGCAGGGGACGTTTGTCTTGTCGGAAAAATAGAGAATGTGATGCGACTGAGCGAAGGAAGGCGTTCTCTCTCTCTCTCTCTCTCTCTCTCTCTCAAAATAGGAGTTTCATTAGAGGATTTATATTATAGGTTATTTTGATTGTGCGTAGTGATTATTCACCATGCACAAGGGGAATCAAATACGTTAGTTATTTTCACTTACTCGGGGAGTAGGCATACAAACAACTTTGTTTTTGTTGATGTTCTACTTCTTGGGGTGGGTAGGAAAGGTCTATGGAAAACCCTAAAAAGATCTGAAAAAGGTGCTTCGCGTCGAGTTAAAGATACACGAATTTTAGGACAGGATATTTATGATTTATTTATTAGAATAAAAATGTAAAAAATCAATAATGTGCATGTTAAACAGTACAACAAAATTATTTCTAATAAAATATACCGTATTTATTTTAATTTTCGTTGGTGAAACAGCGCTCTATTTGACCGTGGATTTTAGCACGTGCCCCAATTAAGCTGGAGGTCGGACCATACCTTATTAGGATGTCATCGACATACGGATAGATATGAAAAGCGGAAGGGAAGGGGATACTTATTTCCCTATTCCATAGGAAATAACAGAATTAAAAATACTATAAATATCATGTTTTGCCAGTGTTACGAAAAGCTGCCTGTTATGGTTCTTCTTGAATCTCGTTATAAGCACCCGGGAAAATATGCATTTCCTGCTTAGCATCCAACAGTGACGATGATTAAGTGGAGTTTCATTACGTACGAATTTCTGTGTCTCTGTCTCTCTCTCTTTCTGTGTGTGCGTGTGTGCGTGTCCTTTAGCTCTCATTTTGCAATATATATATATATATATATATATATATATATATATATATATATATATATATATATATATTATAATAACCCTCCTATCATTATGTAGCAATTCTAATTACACACCTATTATTGTGTATGATGTTAGCGCCATCTATTGATTGCTGATTGTAGCGGACAGCATGGATGAAATTACCTCATGTTTTTAATGTATGTAATCCTTGGAAATGTTTACTTCCAAGTTCTGTCATGTTAATACTTTTGAGTTCGTTATCCGGTGGCTTACGATTCACTTGTTTCTAGTAGTTATTAAGTGGTTATTTGTTATTATTTTGTTATTATATATTCAGACGTGATTTAAAATAAGTAAAGTCTTTGTTTAATTTTAATTATAGTTTGATAATTCATTTAACATATCCACTATACCTACATGAAGTGTTGCCCTCATTACTGAGAATTCATGAATAGTCAAGTGGAAAGCTGAAGTTGTGACAATATATATATATATATATATATATATATATATATATATATATATATATATATATATATCGTAAGGTTCAGTGCTTGTTTTTGTCTGGAACAATCACTATCTCATTGTTCCCTTGTTGAAAGTGCCCTCCTTACTCCGTAGTGCTTGTTTTTCTCTTTATAAGAGGTGACTTTTGCTCCTTGCATTTTTATTAACTTTAGTCAGGTTTGGGTTAGCATCGAGTATGGATCCCGACAGCATAGCAGCGTGGAGAACTTTGGAACTGAAGGTATTTCGCTACCTGTAGTCCTCCGCAGTTCGAGGATGGTTTTGATGGCTGAACCTTGTCCATCGGAGGAACGGTGTTGTTCCTGTTTGACAGCAGACTTGCTGTTGCCTTGACTCTGGTGATCATCTGTGTGTTTTTGGGGATGTTCCTGTTGGCCGTCATAGGTGGGTTTTTCGATGATCGTGCAGCGTTTCAGTGGTGTTCGTCCTCTTGGACCCTTCGTGGTCTTGACATCTCTGTGTAGATTGTTGTGGTGTTTTTGTACTGCACGAGGGTATGTTAAATGTAATTATCCAGGTAATGTTGAATTGTTACCTTATCATTTTGTACAAGTAATTTGGTATTCATGCTGTTTAATTTGTTATATTGTTACCCCTTTAGCTATTGGTATTTTTGTTGTTCAAGTATTTCAATGTGTTCATTTATGCTGCTTAAATATTTCCATATTGTTTGTTGTACCATTATATCATTTGAGCTGTTAGTGCATTTGTTTATGCTGCCGTGATTTTTTTTGTTATTGATGTAGCTAAAGTATTTAACAAGTATTAACTGCAGTTTGATGTTTACTGTTTATTATGTTAATGCTGTTTATTAAAGTAACCTTTATCAAATGCTGCATCTGTTATTGACTCGTTTGCTATTTGATTTATTTTGGTAATGTAATTAATTTTGGACCAAAGCTGACTCACTTGTATATACTTTATTAACCTAAATTATTCACCTATTATGTGAATAATTTAGGTTAATAAAGTAATCTTAAGGTAATTTTGTTGCATCTGACCCTGCCAGTCTTTCCAGACCCATTATCAAGTTTCTTAATTTCATTTGTTGAACCTGTATGGAGCTCATGGCTGACCATGACTAATATATATATATATATATTATATATATATATATATATATATATATATATATATATATATACACGTATATAATGTATGTATATATAACAATACAAAGAGACTTATTCACCATTCAATAACCCAGCAGTGTCTCGGATTTTCGGAAGGTGATTAGATTTTGTTGTATGTTGAACAAGGGTGTAAAACTATCGTTGGAAATAGCGAATAATACTCAACATTTGTCAATAATACACTGCAACAATACACTGTAACTAAAACCCGTTACTATTGAAGTAATAACACCAGTTTAAAATAAACAGCGTATTTTGGGCAACCAATAGGAAACTGAACATAATATAAATGGAGGATGGGAAAGCTCTGAAATAAAAAACTGAAAGCACATAAGATCACGAAAAAGGCATTTATTAACTAACCTGAATGGAGAATATATTGTTAAAAACTAATGTTAAAAACTGATGTGATTAGCTTATGCGTGAGAAACGGAAGTATAAACGGAATAAAAACTCCCTTCGAGCGATATAAGGCCACAACGAAGTTTGCAGCAAATTGGGCAAATAAGAGAGGGTGATCCTGTCGTGGCAAATGAAGGGTAATTGGTGGTACAGAATACTTAATGGCGAATTACACTTGACGGAACAGGAGGTGGAAGGGCGAGAAAATGATCATGGCGGACGAGAGTGGTGTGTGTGTTTTTTTTCGAATGAAAAAGAAATACGAAAAACAGGATGCTTAGTCGGAAATAATGGTGATGAAAACCTTTGGTTGATAAGAGGAGGCGATGTAGGGGAGATTATTGGAATAGATATAGATATAGATATAGATATATTCATTACTTGATAAGGGTGGAAGAGAGTCCACCGAAATATAGTCCTTAGATTTGAAACAGCGTTTTAATGGGCCTTCTATACCTGATACGTATCCTGTTTAACAGAAGAATTTGTTTACACACACACACATATCTATCTATCTATATATGATATTATATATATTATATATATATATATATAATATATATATATATATATATATATATATTATATTATATATAATATATATAACATATATATATATATATATATATATATATATATATATATATATATAAACATATATATATATATATATATATATATATATATATATATATATATATTCTATAATAATAAAATCTGAGTGGATCTTATTTGTCCTCTCCCGGGTGACAGTAGGGGAGACATAACACAGGCACCCACCCCTGGTAGGGAAGACAACCACCCTCTTCCTGCAAACATGTTTGTCCACCCCAGGTGGGGGCAGGGCAGGGGGGTAGAGGATCAAGCGTGTTGGGGAAGCAGCAGTGCTGCCAGGTTCCAGCGTGTGTAGCGAGTGCGAATAAGCTCGTGTATATATATATATATATATATATATATATATATATATATATATATATATATAATATATATATAAGGTGTGTATAAATTTACTGTGCCTGTGTATCAAGATATTTAAATCAGATTAAGATTTCTTTTTATTGGCTGTTAGATGAGCTGAATCGAGTATCAGCAAATTTATCAATGTTAGTTGGTACGAAATCCCTCTATCAGTCCATTAAAACTTTAGTTTTCCTGTTAACTACTTCGAAATAAAAAAAAAAAAAGAAATTACTCTCTAACCCTCGTATGAAATGGAAGCTTTTCTCCATTATGTAAAGTTTTCATTATAATAATAGTATATATCATCTCAGAAGGTGCGGAAATAGTTGATGTTAATGGTTAAATAGACTGAAATTTTACACGGTATGAACTCACAATTAAAGCAAATACTTATGAAAATACAGGCACGGCTTGTATATGTATATGTATATATATATATATATATGTACATCGAGCTACAAATGTCCTTTAATATCTAATTCGCTCTACCTCGGAGTTAATATACTTTCATATATGTTAACCGAAGGGGAATTTTTTAGTCGATAAGAGATTTGTGTCTCACGAGCGCGAACCGTCGAACCCAACAAATCCAGGACGCACAATGAAGCTTTAAACCGCATATATGTATGTATGTATGTAAGTATGTATATATATATATATATATATATATATATATATATATATATATATATACTATATATATACATACATCAGAAACCTGATTTGAATTAAATTAACCAGTATGGCGCCCCCCCCCACAAAAAAAAAAAAAAAAAAAAACGGAAGGCACATAATTAATCTTTTATCATCTCTCAACGAAAGCTTGTCTAATATCCTTCCATCCTTGGAACGTTTTTTGTTTAATACGTCTGATAACCTCATCAACAAGATATGAATGGCACCTGTAGAAGCTATGCTAGATCCATTGTTTGCGAAATTATATGGTTGCCAGGCTCCGCTTATGTAAAGATAACATTTTATTCTTCGGCAAAGATTTACTTTAGTGGTGTATGCTAGTGAACTGTGATAGTGGTTTGAGGCATGGGATCAATGATGTTACTAAGAAATTCACAATCTCGTAAAGAAGAATCTGTCATTCAAATATACAAATCCACAGATTCATAGTAGTATACTTTACTATATAACTTTGGATTTTGATCCATCAAATGAGATTCTTAAACGAGAAGGTAACCGACTAGTCCTTTTAGTTCCTTAAGCAGGATATCCTCCTTCATTGTAGCTTTTTGGGTGGACTCCAGTTCTGAGGAAAATGCTGATTTTGTTCAGTGAACTGACTTTCATCTCTCACAATAGTCACAGTAAAGTCGTTAAAGAGGAATATTTGATGTTATCTCGTTACTTGCGATAAATATGAGTTATTTTTTTTTGGCGGTTCTTATTCTAGACTCCATGGATAGGAATCTGTTTTTTTTCCTGCATCAAAACAAAACTTGCTACGCTTCGATAGGAAAATAAATAAATACCACTTGAAAGACATTCCTCTATTCCAAATATATTTGAAAACATTCTACATAAACCTTAAGAATTTTAGATTTTGCAGTAAAACAGTTGGTTATGGGGAACTTTCCCTTCCATTATTCATAACTTATTTCCTAAAAATTATTTGTTTTGAGTTTGCTGTTGAATGGGGGAAAATGTCTTGATAATAAAAATCTTCTAAGTGTTAATTGTATGATAATATATTTTGATTATTTATTCCCAAACTAGGAGGCAATATGCTTACGATACATTTGCATTACTTGACAAAAACTATTTGTTTACAGGAGATTAGAATATCTGAAAAGTTGCTTCCAAATACATTAGGCAAAGATCTTGTCAATATCGTCAATAGCCAGGGCTTTCCTTCTCGAAAAGCGAAACAAAGTAATAAAAATGAAAAAAAATAAACATTTCATGCTGGCAGTGTTGTTACAATGTGCTGTTTTCTCCCTAAAACTGCGAATAATTGTTTTGGGAAACACGGCTGAAGCAGGGTCCGTGTCTGGACTCATTCAGCCCGAGACGACTTACGCAATGTGGGACAAATAGATTTAGCGTTGAGGAGTTCCAGGAGAGGCCGTTGATCACGAAGCCTTTGTCTCCCAGAGAATTGTCCGAGTGAGTGAGGGAGGTTCTTTGTGATAATGAAGCGGCAGGGCAAACAGAGGAGGACTCCAGAGGATTTACATCCCCCGACACGGAAGCCGAAGACCGAGTTCGATTTGTTCCTTTTTTGTCGGAGGGAATTAAATCAAGGAGACGAAGTTCAGTTCCCGCCTCTATTTTCGCTTACTCGCGGAGTAAGACTACAAACTACTTTGTTGTTGTTGTTGTTGTTGTTGCTGTTCATGTTGTGGGGTAAGAAAACCTTATGGAAAAGCCTTAAAAGGCCTGGAAATGGTGTTTCGCGTTGAGTTAAAGTTACAGGAATTTTAGGATAGGATATTTGTGATTTAAATAATAGAGTGAAAATGTAAAAAAATAAACAATATGCATGTTAAATGGTACAGAACAATTATTTCTAATTAAATATAGCATATTTATTTCAATTTTCGGTGGTAAAAAAACGCGCTATTTGGCTGTAGATTTTAGCACCCGCCCTGATAAGCTGGAGGTCCGATCATTCCTTTTTTACGAAACATTTTTAAGCGAGTTTCTTTTACAGGGATTAACTATTATGGTCACGAGAACATTTACGGTATAACTTCTGAAATGATAGATGACTTCTTGTTCACGCAACTGCCACCTTCCTAATAGCTCATCAATAGTCTATGTTTAAGCTCTCTAGGGCTTCCTGGATATTAACACCTTTCCGTTTCAGTACTTCTTGCATTCCATCTACCCACCAAAATCTAGGTCTTTCTCTTTTTATTCCCAATCTTTTCCGAATTGCCAGTATTGCTTTAATTTTACCTGCTTATCATCTCACGTTCTCTACACATATCCAGCCATGTTGCAATACACTAACATCTCTTCTTCTACACTGACCTCATTTTCTGTATTTGACGTACTGACATGTTGGCGCCATATCCTTAATCATTTTATAATGTGTGTTTTAACCTTTTAGTGTTTTGGAAATATGTGTTCTGTTTGTTTTAATTCACTTCTCAGTGATTTGTCTGTTCCTCTGTGTTCTTTGTGTAAAATTTCTCCCTGAAGTAGATTGTCGTTATTTCATGTTCTGACTTTACCTTTGTGCATTTTTTTCTGTGAAGTTTATTATCAATGCTGTTTTTTTTAGTTCTAGAACCCAAGATGATGTAATCACGAATTATGAAACGTTGGGAACAAACACGTAATCAAATGACCAATCAGGAGTATTGCTCTCCGCCTTCCTTTTTGATGTCTGTATCCTGCCATTTCTGTCCCTTGCTCATTGGTATATAATAGGCTTTTAGAGTAATTGTAAGGAATGATCTAGATACAAGATATATATACATGATTCCTTACAATTATCTCTAAAAGCCTTACAGTTGTCGGTACAGCCCAGGGTACAATTCAGTCATTATGTAAAAGATGAGAACTTTCCTGCTATATTGATAAATCAGTGACGTGGGCAAGACAGAAAAAACTCGAAAGGTTGGTACTACTGGGAAATGAAAGCTGGCTTTGGGTCAGGAAGCCTCGAGATTCATATTGGAGTCGTCATGACGCAACTAACGGGTTATATAGGTCAGCAGGGAGGTCATAGGTGAGATATAGAACTTGATGTAAAGGTTTATTTCCCTCTCTGTTTGACTGAAGATTAAATGAACTAGACGAAGACTCTTTCTTCTTTTTTAATGAGCCTTGTCTACCTACAACTGATCTCTCTCCTCCAGCTGTCTCTGGCTTGCAATTTCCCCGAGATGTATACTATGTTAGGTTAGGTTATATCATTGCTCCACACGTAATTTGGGTGTGGGAAACATAATGAGACTATTTTCAAGTAGATTCTACGGCTTTTTTTAAGATATGGCGTCCCGCTTTTTCAGCGAAAGTTCTGTATTCGGTTACAGTTCAGGAATATACTTCTGGCTTAGCCTTAACCCCCTAACATAAACTGTCTAAACACTCTCGAGTAAAGAGAAGTACTACCTGTGAATCATAGCTGCCTGCATTCAGTCCAGACCTTCCTTTACCTTAGAGACCTTACAGCTTGTTCGGGTTTCCCCAGGTCCCTCAGTGTGAGGCACCCCTAATGTCTACCAGAGAATTGCTAATGCATCTTCCAGTATATTTTGCATCTTACAATCTTGTAAGATAATGGGAGAAGAGTGGGTGGCGCTTATTCACGAATAGATCTACTTTTGTTGATCGACTGCTTAAGATTTTCAATTCTAATGATGAAGGACTACAAAATGTATTATAATTCATAATAAATTAATTCATAATAGAGATCTGCATATACAGGCAACGTTGGTAACCTCCTGCAGACCACGATGAAAGGAATTACAAGAAGAAAATGTACAGAAACAATAAAATGTTTCTGTACATTTTATTGTTTCTGTACGGGCTTAAAACCAGTCCTACGGACCTTCAAAGAAATGGATGACAACAAAGAGAGTCAACACATTCCAGAAATTCAGGGAAGGATCCCCAAGTCAATCGAAATCTGTGGCGAAAGGAACTCACACTGGAAAACATGGAAATTAAATACCTCAGGAGCTCCCCGAGAATCCTTTCAAAAACTGCCCCAAACCAGCCATCCCACGCATTCATAACCAAGCACACACACACACATACACAAGTGACGTAAAGGGAACCCGATAAAAAAAAATCGTAATGATTGAGAACGGCTTCCATGAAGCTCAGTGGACAGTACATGGGCTCAGCTGAGTTGTTATTTACTGTGACCTGCTTGGAATGAGCACACACGTTCCGCCGAATGAAATTGTAATGGAAGTGTTCAAAGGGCATGGTCCAAATCTGTTACCCAAGGTTACATCTGTATATATATGATATGTAAATTATATATATATATATATATATATATATATATATATATCTATATATACATATATATATATATATATATATATATATATCGTATATATATATATACATACATATATATATATATATATATATATATATATATATATATATATATGTATATTGTAATGGAAGTGTTCAAAGGGCATGGTCCAAATCTGTCACCTAAGGTTACATCTGTATATATATATATATAATATATATATATATATATATATATATATATATATATATACATATATATATATATATATATATATATATATATATATATATATATATATATATATATATATATACGTACATATATATATATATATATATAATATATATATCTATATATATATATATATATATATATATATATATATATATATAATATATATATATATATATATATATATATATATATATATATATATATATATATATATAATATATATATCTAAGTCCCTTCGCTTTGCGAAAGACTTTTTTGTTTTCTCCTTACGACTGTCATTCGTAAGTATTTCTGGTTCCTCCCATCTCCTTCTGATATCTTAGTAGAGTGGTTTTTCTTAACTAAAGGAGAGGATTCAAACAGATAAGTTGAACAGATATAACAACTTTATTCTGTAACTCCATACTAGGAGATGCAGCTCGGTCGGGAGACCGATATGTTTGAAGGTTGGCACGGAACTGCCATTCTAAAGCATCACGTCGATAGCGGAACATTAGCTATCTCAGCGATTCATATAAAAACATATGTAGTCCGCCGGCTCGGAAGTTACAAGTTTCCGGCGTAGGTTTAACAGGTCAACGCTTCCCATGGAAGTGTTGTGCAAAGTTATCATTAATAATAAATGCTGATAATGTACAGAGCTAAATCAGGCTACTGCAGACAGCGCATAGCGTAATCTAGATCTGCTTTGGTCACGTAGGACCCTCCTAATGCCATGACCTCAGGTCATGGCATTGATCGATATTATTTGAATGTTCATTTACGATACTCATTATTTGATTAATTGAAGATAACTGGCTGCGAAGTTCGGACAAAGCCAATTCGGTTTTGTGTTGCAAAAACTCAATTCTTTTATTTTGATTATTTATCTTAAGGCGATTTGAAATTCCTAAGCCTAGATTCGCAACAGATCCTAAGATGTTTAGTCCAGCCAGAATCCCGTGGGGTTGCTGGCGTTCGGTTTCGAGAGTATTGTGCCGCACAGACCACATCAGCAGGTCACGAGCAAGTTCTTCTGCCTCGGCGGTTTTATTTGTATGTCATAAGACAACATTTCCGCGACGCTTAGTGTTTGAGCTAGCGAAATCTCTGAGTTAGCATGAAAATTACGTTCGTGCATTTCCTTAAGCGAAATAGCAAACCTCATCAGGTCATTCTTTAAGTTAAGGACGTCATCTTCAGGCAAAAATATTGCATGCATATCTACTTCTATGACAATATTACTTGACACGATGAATACATCATCTATTCTCTCGATAATCGAGCCATGATTAAATTCTATTTCTTTCGTCCTAGCGCTCTTTCCATACAACAAAGATGTCTGAATACACAATATCACTCCTAACAATAACAGATTCATTTTTGAAACCTGCAATGAGTAAAACATATGTAATAACTCGCGTAAAAGAATAGGTTTACATACAAATATGATTAATAGATATATATATAAATTATTATACAAGTTTCATAAATACAACCATTTTTTTCCCTCACTCCATCTACCTTTCTTTAGATTCTGATATGTGCCAATGGAACTATTCTCACATCAGTGGGTTTGGATACATTTTGAACCCTAAATCTATTGGCCGTTCAATTTTCTAAAATGTTAAACGGGCCTTCAAACTTAGGTGTCAGTTTATAATTTAAACCTTTACGTACGTATACTTGTATGTATACCTGATCGCCCACGGCATATGTTCTAGTTGGCTTAGCTATTTTATCATGATTTTTTTTCATTATTATTTGTGCTTCTTCTAGATTCTTACGAAGTATATTATATCGACTTATGCTTGCATCCATAACATCCTTTAGAGGATTTGATAAATTAGTTGTAGGCGTTAAGATGTGGAAAGGCGTTCTAGCCGGGATACCGTACAGTGCCTCGTGTGGTGTCATTTTAATAGACACATGATACGAGTGATTAAGTGTGCTTAGTACCGCAGGTATGGCAATGTCCCAGTTGGGGTCTGCCCCCCCTAAGGTGACCCCTTAAAATGTTTAAAACCTTACGATTTGCCCTTTCCACTAGCCCATTAGACTCTGGGTGATGGATCATGGTATTTGATTTTCTTTATACAAAGGAATTCGCACAAGGAGTTAAGGAAATGATTATTGAACTCCCCGCCCGAGTCTGATATAATGATGTGTGGAATTCCATGTTTACAAATGTAGCACTCGTAAAACTTCCTAGCGCACTCGACCGCGGTTTTTGTTTTAAGCGCTATAAGTTCTGTATATCGAGTCAAAGCATCTATAATTACTAGGAGGTGCTTATTTCCTCTGTCTGACTCGTAAAATCCTGTTAATAAATCTAAATGTACTCTTTCAAAGGGTTGATTTGGCACGGGTAAGCCCCTAGGCTGACAGGTGTCTTCGTGTGCCCTTTGTATTCTTGACAAGTGCGACAATTTGCTATGTGCTTTTTTATATCTGTAAGCATCGTATGCCAATAAAATAAGGATTTGGCTTTCTGTGACATCAAGGAATAACCCGGGTGTCCATGCAGTGGATTTTCATGCAACCATTTTAAGACAGTGGGTATGAGTGAGATAGGTACCACCACCTGGTTGTTATTCAACTGCGGTGTGTTGCGGGTTTTCCTCGTCACGGATCTACACAGGATATTATCCTTTATGATATAATTCTGCTGCTTATACTTTATGTATTCCTTTTCCTTCGGATTTCTGTTTAACGCAATGATGATTTTTTCTATTTGCGGATCTTTCCTTTGTTCTGTCTGTAATAGTTCAGCACTCCAGCCCAGATCTTCCTGTTCAGATATAGTTTTTAACAATGGGCGTGGAGGTTGAGATATCTATTAATTCAGCTAATGGCTCGGTACAAGATGAAGAGGGGTTGCGTGATAATGCGTCAGCAATGATATTTGCTTTCCCAGGTAAATACCCGATCCTCGCGCCAAAGTCCTGGATGATCATATGCCACCGAGTTCGCTTAGGGCTGTGACTAAAGCCTTTAAAGAAGTCGGTTAGGGGCTTATGATCAGTGAGAACCTTGACGGGATAACCGTATATTATGAATTTAAAATGCACGAGTGAATTAACAATAGCGAGCCCTTCCTTGTCTATCACTGCATATTTACTTTCGGAAGGTCTCAGTTTACGTGAATAAAAAGCTATAGGGAAAAACTGTTTATCATATTGTTGAAGCAATACCCCACCTACTCCTAGGTCTGAGGCGTCTGTTGCTATGAAAAATTCCTTACCGAAGTCAGGAAATTTCAAGATAGAACTACACAGTTCATCTTTCAATTTATCGAACGCCTGTTGATGAATTTCAGACCATATGAAATCTACGCCCTTTTTTATAAGATCGGTTAGGGGAGCGGCTATGATTGAGTAGTTTCGTATAAAGCGGCGATAGTAGCCGCTACAGCCTAAAAATTGCTGTATTCCCTTGACGTTAGTAGGTATCGGAAAGTTACGGATAGCCGACACCTTATCATGGACGACTTTAAGACCTTCACTAGAAACCGTGAAACCTAAATAGACTAGTTCTGTTTTAAAAAATTCACATCTTACTTATCTTTACCCTTAAATTATGCTGCCTTAGTCTTTGTAGCACTAACTCTAATTTACGTAAATGTTCTTCTAATGTGTTGGAAAAGATTACTAGGTCGTCCATGTAGGCATGTAGGATATCTCCTAACAAGTCTCCAAACACAATGTTTATCATACGAGTAAAAAGTTATGGGAGCGCAACGTAAACCAAAAGGCATACGCAAAAATTCATAATGTCCCCTGGCTGTGCTGAAGGCAGTGTATGGGATACTCTCTTGTTCCAAGGGAATCTGATGAAATCCCTTTAGTAGGTCTAAGCTAGTGAAATATTTGTTCTGACCTAGTAGGGATAGGATATCATCGGTACATGGTACTGGGAATCTGTCAGGGATTGTTTCTTCATTTAAACGACGAAAATCGACGCATATCCGCCAAGTTCGATCTTTTTTCGGTACTACTATTAACGGAAAATTATAAGGGCTGTTTGATTTCCTAATGACTCCTTCTTTTAGGCATTTTAGCCTTACTTCCTTCCTCTGTTATCTCATTCTGAAATTTCATAGGAAGTCGGTACGAAGGTACATAGATTACTTTCTGTTTGTCCTTGAGCCTTATTTGATGCTCGATGACATCCGTTTTTCCTAAGGTTCCATCCGTAGTGGAAAAAACATCATGATATTTAGTTAAAAGATTCAAAAATTTCTGCTGAATTTCTTCTTCTTGAATGTCTTTATTGATTTTGTTCTTTATAGATTGCAAAAGGGATTCATCCGCAACTGATTGAGCGTGATTTATCTCAGCTACGGTAAGAATGCGATGTTTATAAACTTCGGCATCCAAAATATGTTGATTTTTGTGGATTACTAAAGTGGTATTCAAATGATTACAGACTTCGATGTTACATTGTTGTTGTGAGCCGACTGTATAAATGGCTTGTGTGACGGTAATCCGTGTGTTTTTCAGAGTTTCGGAAAGGATTAACGTTTCAGATCCTGGCAAGGTTCTCTTTACACGCACTAATATGTTCGAAGTTACGTTAGGCTCGAGAGTTTGCGTGCAAGCTGATATTACGGGTGAGCGAGAGTTCTGTTGGGTTGCCTGTATTATTTCTTGGTTCATGAGACAGGTGATTGGTTCTGTAATGTAAGTGACAACTCTGTCTGTCTCTTTATTATCTAAAACTGATTTTAGGGTATTAGAAGACTTATAGAATTTCCCTTTGATATACACGCCGTGTTTTGCAGGTGCTAAGATAATATTTTGAGTGCCCCCACAGACGGGTATCCGATAATTACTGCGGGATACATATTAATGTTTTGTACAACGATAAAGGTATCAGCAAACGTGCGCTTACCGACCTTGTACTGTACATAAGTTACTCCTACCACATTTAATTCATTATTCCCTATGCCTGAGAGCCTTATTCCGGACTTCTCTATAGGGAAATTTGAAAAGAGTAAATGATGAGTCCTTAAATCCATGATATTACGTGGACTACCAGAATCAAAGAACAAAGTGAATGACTTATGGTCCAAATTTACTGCATGTAAGGTTGGTCACAACTCGTTTTGACTAATAATTGCATGAATTTGTTGCAATCTACGGAACCTGCACAGATTTTTTGGATTCGGCCGTGTGTTTCATAGGAAAATCAATTGCCTCACAATGATCTGATAAATGATTAAACTGATTATTTGATACAAAAGATGTTGATATTGATGAACCCAACATCGCCCTCTCCCCCCTTGGAGTGAACTACGTGGTATTTGTTTTGGTTATCACACCTTGAAAATTCGCTTGCCCTTGCGAGTTCTGGCTAGACGGCCCAGGAACAGAGGTACCTGAAGCACGATTTGTTTGTTTCTGCTGTTGTGCAGAATTTCCGTTTGGTTGTTTCTTCTTATAGTACTGAGGACCCTTCTTTTTATTTGCACTGACAACTGGTTGCGTGTTTGTAGCATTCTGCTGTTGATTCCTCGAGTAGCAACGGTTATATGAATGAGTTGAACTATTATGTATTGAACAAAAACGCGTCCGACAGTCTGAAATCATGTGACCTGGTCGTTTAAAGTTATAACAAACCATCCCTGCAACTTGATTATTATTATGTACCACATTTACTTGTTGTGGCTTGTTCTCATTTTTTGCAAAAACTTGAATGAGCGAAGGATCTAGGTCGGTACATTTAGACATGTGTTTTTTGATTTGTTTATACACATCTAATTCCGTACTGTTGGGCTGCAATTTTTTGTCAAAACACCGCACTAACGCTTCAGGCAACATTGCGGTGATACTCGTAAGGTATATCAAACGGATAAAATCTTTCACGTTGATTTTGGCACTCGTAACCCACCCGGAGTTACTTAAACTAACCTGATATTCATTTAGCCGGTCGGCAATTAGCGCCGCCCGCTCGACAACATTAAGCTGAGTCATGGAGGCTTGGTTAAGGATATTTCTCAATGCCAATACTACATCTAAAGCCTCTTCACCCCCGTACACGGCACGTAATCTGATTTTGAACTCGTCCCATGTAAGCGCCTCTTGGAAAGAAACCCCCCTTAGATAAGCACTTGCGTCTCCTTTAGCAAAGTCTATGAAGCTTTTGGCCTCCTGTAATTGTACTGCTGGGTCTGTGATGCTTTTTGCATTTAGATGAGCGTCTACAGATGAGATCCATACCTCAACATTTTGAGGCAGGAACCCATTGACCCGACCTTGAAAAGGGACAATTGCTGACCTCGCACTCACGAGAGTCACCACATTGGGGTTGCCAGTCGGAGGAGTTGCCATTTCCACTTTCACTTTTTTCTTATCACTCCTATTCCTTGCGATCCTATCAAAATATCTATAAGAGTACACTCGACCACTACGTAAACGCATATGCAATGTACTGTATAAATGTGTTATAATAATAGGAAAATCCCCCAAAAGATACAAAAATACAGATAATTTGATAAAATATTATACGGAGAATTCCTGCAAGAAACGATTAGCAACAACGAAAAGAGAAAAAAAAATAATCTGCGGGCGAGAACTCGTAGTTGAAGATTGATTCTGTAATGAAGGAAGATTAAGATGGCGAACAACTCACCCCCAGAATACTGGACGATCGACTCCTGATGAACAACACTTCACTGAGGAAAGAACCTGAATAGATAAAATGGTACTTAGCTCCAGATTATATGGTGAAGGATTGTTGACATGGGATGACGTCTCAGTTCCTGTCTAAGTCTCGCGTCGGAAGTCGTGATGACGTCACGGTCTCCTCTCGGTGCACGATGCATGAAGAAGTCCAAGATTGATGACGTCACAGCCTCCGTCCTTGCATTATTTCCTCTCGCTCTAGTCTCTGCGTCCTTGCTCGTGATCGCGTGATGTTTCCTGTGTTTGTTTTCTTCTTCCTGTTGATGTTCGATGCTGCTCTCGTCCGGTGTAGATTCTCGAGGATAAGTGACAACAGTCACTCAAACGTCGGTGTTGATGCTTGTATTCTTCTCGATGAAGGACAAATCTTCGTCTTCATAAAATGTTGCGTTGATTGAAGATCCCGTTTCCTCTGTTTAGTTTTAATGTTAAAGGTGGAAGTTGGTTCTTGTAGACCTTCGGTCGGCTGATATGGTTCTTGTTAATTTTATTCTTCGTCATTCGCTGCCACCAAATCTAAGTCCCTTCGCTTTGCGAAAGACTTTTTTTGTTTTCTCCTTACGACTGTCATTCGTAAGTATTTCTGGTTCCTCCCATCTCCTTCTGATATCTTAGTAGAGTGGTTTTTCTTAACTAAAGGAGAGGATTCAAACAGATAAGTTGAACAGATATAACAACTTTATTCTGTAATTCCATACTAGGAGATGCAGCTCGGTCGGGAGACCGATATGTTTGAAGGTTGGCACGGAACTGCCATTCTAAAGCATCACGTCGATAGCGGAACATTAGCTATCTCAGCGATTCATATAAAAACATACGTAGTCCGCCGGCTCGGAAGTTACAAGTTTCCGGCGTAGGTTAACAGGTCAACCGCTTCCCATGGAAGTTGTTGTGCAAAGTTATCATTAATAATAAATGCTGATAATGTACAGAGCTAAATCAGGCTACTGCAGACAGCGCATAGCGTAATCTAGATCTGCTTTGGTCACGTAGGACCCTCCTAATGCCATGACCTCAGGTCATGGGTTTTTATTTACAGATCCTGTAAACTGAATTAATGTATTTATTACATACATATATGTAGCACTGTATGTTCTCCGCCAAGTGTCTTTTATCTTTCACAGCGCTAGTTACTAAATAACAGCCGTTAACGAGTCAGCAAATTAGGACGAAAGGCCAAATAGATCGGCATGAACGGAACTGCCTTCACGGACCTGTTAACCGGGGGAACTGCCCATTCACTGGTTAATCTGGTTAATATATACCATCTGTAGAAAATCTAAATTAGATGACGGACCTGAAAACAACGTAGGCTTACATATGCGCTGAGCTTACTCTGTAACATAACTGGTATGTTGTTATTTGTCCGTTAACTGTTTGTTACTGTAACGTAACTAATCTTGTTTATTTGTCCGTTAATTGTTTGTTACTGTAACGTAACTAATGTTATTTGTGTGTCTATTAATTGTTTTCGAATATGTTGCTTATTGGTAATATTGTCTGATTGAGCATTTGTTTCTGCTTGTAGGGTTGAAGGTTTTGTTTACATTTGCAATAAATTGAAAGAAGAAATGCTGCTGTGAGTTGTATCTTCCTTGGATTGCTCTATATATATATATATATATATATATATATATATATATATATATATATATATATATATATATATATATATATATATATATATATATATATATATATATATATATATATATATATATATATATATATATATGTGTGTGTGTGTGTGTGTGTGTGTGTATGTGTGTGCGTGTGTGTACTCGTAAATGTGTCACATCCTAGTTCGCATCATAACATTAATTTATATTGGCACATATGAATACGTTAACACCTCAGAATTAATTAGTGCAGTAATAACATTCGCAGTTCAACATAGAATACAAGTCTCACTTTAACACTAGTAATGGATGATAATTTGTCCACAGACAACTAGAAAAACTACGTAGTCTATGATATTCCAAATGTAATTAGCAAATCATAGCCCCAGGGAATGTTCTGGTAAAGTCCTCTGTACTCGGAAAGTAAACATTCAGTAAAATGCAACGATCTTTACAACAAACAAAACAATCAAGTATAAAAGAATGCATAATTCCCCATTGTAATCAAGGATCCTAAAGCATAGGACTTAATTACAAAAGGATAGAGAACCAGAATGAATATGTAAGTTTACAATTTTGATTCTTATGACAATATATATATATATATATATATATATTATATATATATATATATATATATATATATATATAAATATTATCCAATTCGGTCTGCCTCGTAAATAACACCGAAGGTGAATTATAATTGATTAATGATTCATCATCAGAGAGATTCGATCCCCGAGTGAGGACCTCCGACTTTGGTGACGGGTATCGCTACATCCCAGCAGTAAACCTACTCGTCACTGAAGTCGGAGATTCTCGCCGTCAAGAGTTCGAGTTTCCCTGATGACGAATCTGTAAGCAATTCCCTTTCGATGTTACTTACAAGGTAGAACGAAGTGTATATAACAAATTTCAGGGTGATGTGGTGATTTCTTGAATTTTTACCTTCAATTTATGTATGGTAAAACGAGGGAGTAAGTTCAGTGGGAATATCGCATCGCAGGACGACAAAATGATTGCAAAATATGTTGTTCAGAAAAGAAGTGTTCGAAGACTTTTAATCTGAAGGCTTAATGAGAATTCTAATCTTCCTAAGTGAGGGAAAAGATGTGGCACCTCCAGGAACTTATCAATGCCTCTTTTGACATCATCGTGAAAGTGAAACCTGTAATATGGCGGGGAATCACGCTTGGCGAGTCTGGAGGACATTTGGTGATGAAGAAAAACAAAATGTGACTGAAGATCCTATTCAGTTGGGAAGGTCTCGATAATCATAGAATAAAAATAAAAGACAAGGCGTGATGCGACCTTCAGCTTACTGGGGAAGTGTGCAAGATTTTCCCCCTCATGCATAAGTTGCAAACATTATATTCCTAACTTTACGTAAATTAAAACCTGATGAAATCTACCGTCAAATATCCTACCCTAAAATTTATGTATCTTTAACTCAACGCAAAACACCTTTATTCAGACCTTTTTAGGCTCTTCCACAGACAAGAAAAGCAACAAAGTAGTTTGTAGGCTTACTCCCCGCGTAAGCGATAAAAGTCATGCACACGTGAGGTGAGACAGTTTGGCACTTTCCGAATCAATTATGGCTCCCTCGAAAGGTGTCTTTGCAATTATGCAACGGTCAGGGCTGCCCTAGTGCCTGGTGTTAGATAGCCTGGTTCTGGCCGGGAAGGGGAGGTTGGATAGTCCCTTGATGCAGGTTTAAGGCAGAACAGGCATCCGAGTTGGAAGTCAAGTTACATACTCGAAAGTTTATTGATATTCCTCGTAATTCCCATTTCTCTTAAATATCATTCGGTATTTGTATTCATTGTCTTTAGACAATTATCATTTTATATTGCTGAAAATTTGATTTTTTAAAAAGATTTTATATATATATATATATATATATATATATATATATACTATATATATATATATATATACATACATACATACTTACAGATATACATAGTACATATATAAATATTGTTATATAAATATATAACACATACACACACACACACACACACACACACACACACACACATATATATATATATATATATATATATATATATATATATATATATATATATGTGTGTGTGTGTGTGTGTGTGTGTGTGTGTGTGTGTGTGTGTTTGTGTGTGTGTAAGAAATATATATTTTAAGCGTACGAAGGGGAGGAATACTGAACACTGTACTCGGTTTTTTTCCATCTGTCCACCCGCCTGTGGTGTTTGTGTATGGTAACACTGCGTCCCGGGCTTTAGATAGTTACATTCAGCTTACATTCAACAATAGTAATAATATTCTATTTCGAATATTAACGGTTTTAATTCGCATAGAGTAAATTATGAAAACACTTTTCAGTTGCAATTGTACACCCAGATATCATTTTATTTACCTAAAACTTACACATAGCGTAACTATCAAAAGCTCGGGACGCAGTGTTACCATATGCAAACACCACCGGCGGGTGGACAGATGGAAAAAACAGAGTATAGTTTTCGCTGTTATTTTCATTTTGGTTTTATTGCAATGGAACAATATTATCTTCCCAAGAAAAGCTGAGACTAGAGGAAGAAAAGCTCTCTCTTCCTTCGACCAGAAGCAGAAGTCATCTGTAATGAGAATCAGCCACGAGAGAGTAGCTATTGCCATTCTTCTTTGTGTCAATTCAACGTTGAAAGCGAAGTGTATTATGTAAATGGCCAATTACCTAAGCTTCATGTATTGTTAAGCACGGCTGTAGCTTTTCTTCTGAATTTTCTCTCAGACTGATTTACTCAATGAAATAATCCAGTATTTGATCACCTGACTGATGAAGTTAATGAATTTTTAATACGGTCGTCTTCTCATTTAAGAAATTTTCGCTTACTCGGCCTACAGAATACTTTGTTGTTCTTGCTGTTGTTTTTCTGGTTGGGGGGGGGTTGGGGGGGGGGGGCAGGGTAGGTGAGCCCCATGGAAAGCTTAAAAAGGTCTGAAAAGGTGTTTCTCGATGAGTTGAAGATACAGGGATTTTAGGATAGGATATTTATGTTTTATTTATTAGAATGAAGATGTAGAGAATGAGTAATGGATAATAACTATTATTTCAAGTAATCTAATGATAGCAATGGAAGATTTATTGATAAATAAGTTTCCTTTTGTAAACTTTTGCAATATCCCTTTTTTCTACGTGAAAACAATTAGAATGCCAACTAAATAAATTGAACAGAAAATTAGTTTATTTTACAATATATTCTATATTAGTGTTTATTAAAGTTTTGCTCTGCTAAGTTTTCTCAATTGTGTTCCAAGATGTAATCTGTAGCTCTAAAGAGGAAAAAGAACCAGAAGAGAGAGAGAGAGAGAGAGAGAGAGAGAGAGAGAGAGAGAGAGAGAGAGAGAGAGAGAGAGAGAGCCGACGTGTGACTTTTTTTCACAAACTAATCATGTGAAAAATTTTGTTTTCTCTTGAATTTTTTTAGGTTTTACGCAAACCAATTACCATTCCTTTTAAATATACTGAATTCCAACAAAAGCATTGCAAAAACAACATGAAAACGAACTAAGAAGGAAATGTGATAGAGGCAGCAAATACAATGCTTGAAAATGAGATTTTAGAAGTATATGCAGAAAACAGAAGTGATTAAGGGGAACTTTGTGAAATAAGACGTTCCATTTTGCATTTTGTTGGTCTGAAAGCGTCCTTTAGATTCCGCACTTTCACCCTACTCCCTTTCGCATATTACCGCTCTCAGCGTGGGCAGGGCGGAGGGGGGGGTCGCTGTTATTAACTAGCCGAATCTATTCTAATCCAATCGTTAAGAGCCTCAGTGCTTTACATGCAAATTGTAAACGCTTACTGGAAATGAAGTCGGGTCATATGGCATACCTTGGGCAAAAATATATTTTCATTGAAATCTATAAGCAATGATATGTGTAATTCTCCCAATAAACAGGTGAATAGAAATAAAATGGGTCAAGTATAACCTATTTTGGGGGGAATAATAACGTTGGTAACTTTGCGCGTCTTGATTACCATCATTTTCATAAGTAGAGACATATTTGATCACGAAAAAGTGAGCTGTCTTGCCTAAGCACTGTCCTTTATTTGTGTTTTACAAAAGAATGATGGAAAAAAAAAACCTTCTTTTCTCAGGTTAAATGAATTGCAAACTAGTTGAATTTTCATCTGAGTGAAACGTTTGAAGAATAGTGATTGGTCTTCAATGTCATCATTGTCTCAAGTTTCAGACTATGATGTCTTTGGCAGGATACGTAATAAGATATCAATAACAGCGCACATGCAAAAGGAATTATTGGTTAATGTGAGTCAGCGAACGGAAAATAGATTCGCGAAGATGCTTATCGAAATAAGAGAATGATATCATAAAGAGATATTCACGTACAAGTATGTTACTTTTCTCGGAGAAGGGCTATTTATAACAATAATATATTATGGTTGGTTCTATTGTTATCTCAAAGTTAAGTAGTAGGTTAGTATGCTGTGTTGCTAAAAGATAAGTCCAATCGAACCATTCTTGACATGTTTAGTCGTATTGAGAATAATAATAAACTATGGTTTTCGCTTTTATTCAGTGAACAAAGCTATTTCATGTCGGCTCTTTTGCCTCAGCGCAAGGCTCTCAAGGAGCGATTGTTAGGGAAGGAACATAAAAAAGTAATTGGCATAGAAAGGTTTCTTTCCACTGGAGAAACTTTGACGTTTTCCTTTTTTACCAAGAGAAAATAAGACGGATTAAAAGACTTTAACGGAAACGACAAATAAGATGGATTAGAAGAGTTTCAAGGAATTGACAAAAGGCGACAGCAAAATGGACAATTAATGAAATAATAAGGCATGATTACTCGGATGCGTGCTAAAATCTACGGTCAAATAACGCGTTGTTTCACCAACGAAAATTAAAATAAATATGCTATATTTTGTTAAAAATAATCTTGATTTATTGTTTAACATTCACGTAATTTTTTTTTTTATAATTTTTTTTTTTTAACAATTTTAATTCTAATATAGGTAATCATCATCATCTAATAAAAAAAATTCCTGTATCTTTAACAAGACCCGAAACACATTTTTCAGACCTTGTTAGGCTTTCCTACCCTTCCCCCCCCCCCCCCCCCCCCACCCAACAACAACAGCAAAGTAGTTTATAGGCTTACTACCCGAGTATGACAAAATAATGTACAGGGCAGCAGAAAACTAATCATAAGGGAAACACCCCGGGTTCACCTTTGGTCAAGCATCTATTATGTAGCTTTCATGAGGTCATGTGAACCTTCCGTCTGGATACTAAAGGTAAAGTCACTCTCAAAATACCTACATTTATTTTTTAACCAAGGTTTAGAATATCCTTGTAAAGAGGATCATGGATAACGATGCTATAAAATTTATTATACTATTTCTCATACCTTTTAAATAACAACTTAGACCATTTCCCGTTCAATTTCCCGTCTTTGACAAACTTGCTCCACGAACATGGGACCTGTACAAGTTTACCTAGTGTACATATGCATATCTCAGGGGATTACTTTCTTTGCATCAGTGAGAATACTGAGTTGCTTGCGCAGCATCCATGCTAGCCATCTATGACAATAAAGTTTTATTACAGATTTCTTTGGATTGAGCTAATCATAAACTGCTTTATACACACACACACACACACACTTACACACACACACACACACATATATATATATATATATATATATATATATATATATATATATATATATATAGATATATATATTACTATGTATATATATATATATATCCAAACAGCAGTGGTGGCCACGGCCGGATATACATCAATGAGGAAAAGGACATAAAGACTTGCTAAAAGGGTCAATTTATTCCCGACGTTTCGTAATGTCTTCATTACATTTTCGAGGGGTGAACAAAATAGTAGCATAAAATAAATTACAATTAAGCTAAGAATTTGAAATTTAAAAATAAAAGTTGCACAGTGGTTACAAACTTAAAATATTGAAAAGACTAAAAGGACACCTTTAAAAAACAAAAAACGTAAAATAAACAGGACAAAAAAGTTATCAAAATGAGTAAAAAAACAAATAAAAAAAATATATAAGAAATATTCAAAAGTTAAGTAAAACTGGACCAACATATTCAGCGGCAATGTCAAGACTGGAGATAAAAGGGAGAAACTAAGAGAGGTACAGTGTGCCAGCAGAGGTTTGGCTGTTCAACAAGGGGACGAGTCGTTTAATCATTAACGATTCTAAGATTGTCAAATCGTGGCTGTTGGAAACTCGTCCTACAACTGTAAAGTCCTTATTTTCAATGGAGGTTTTACATATTTTCGAATTTTTTCTGATATTATAAAACTCTGGGTTCGCAATTTTGTTGCCTGTCCTATAACTTACTCCACGGTGTGAATCTATGTGTACCTTCAGAAGCCTCCTGGTGGATCCAATATAAGTTCCTAAATTACATTTAGGACAATTATAGCTATACACACACCGGAGGACATATAAGGGCACAAACGATCTTTAAACTTGAATAATGATCCAATGGTAACAGGATTAATGGGAATCAAATGAACCTTAATAGCTCCAAACTTATTTTGGATGTGTTGGGAAAATGTTTTTCTAAAAGTATCATCTAATAAAAACGGGAACTTAGTATAAAAATTCAGTTTAGGAACATTAAAATTTGTAGTTCTTAGGGAGAAGTAGTTGTCTAAAAGCGAGCGAAGTGTCTTAAAGACCAGTTCAGATGGGAAGCAGTTTTCTTTAAAATATTTGCATAAAAAGGGGATCTCATCTTGGAACAGAAACTAGTCAAAAGTTAGCGTTAGAGCCCTGTGGAGGAGAGTAAAAACAGAATTAATTTTAAAATTAAAAGAACAGAAACTATAAAAATTTGACCCTAAGCCGTGAAACGTTCTTTTTGTCCTAAAAATCGTGGTGTTGAAAAAGTATTATTTTGTCTTAAAACAAGGACGTCTAAAAAAGAAAGCTGATTTTCATTTTCTTTTTCCAGGGTAAACTTAAGGTTGGAATGTTGTATATTTATAAACTCAAGAAAGGAATCAGCATCATAATTACGTCTAAAAAGGGCAAAGGTATCATCAACATACCTTACATAGAAAAGGGACAGTCATCTAAGAAGTGTTCCTCCAGCGAGCACATAAAAATGTTGGCAAAAGTGGGACCAAGAGGACTTCCCATCGCCATGCCATCAACTTGCTTGTATAACTTACCGTTGAAAATAAAGGCTGTGTCCAGCACAGCCAAGCTTAAAAGTGTCTTAAAAAACGTACGGTTAAAACCACTAAAAACTGAGTCGGGTTCGGGAAAAAGCCTATTTAAAATGATAGTGACAGTTTCCTCTACGGGTACATTAG
The DNA here is from genome assembly GCF_015104395.2 of Macrobrachium nipponense. Taxonomy (NCBI): domain Eukaryota; kingdom Metazoa; phylum Arthropoda; class Malacostraca; order Decapoda; family Palaemonidae; genus Macrobrachium; species Macrobrachium nipponense. The sequence continues at coordinate 27,933,630 of NC_087201.1, read as the reverse complement.
TAAATAAGGATTCTACATCAAAGCTGGTCATGAACAAGTCTGAATCTTGCAACAAAATCTTTTCTTTAAATTGACTAGAATTTTTTAAGGAGTAATTATTTGTGGTTAATGGCTCAAGCAAGGGAACGAGAAACTGATAATTTGTAATTGGGGGCATTGTATGATGCAAGAATTGGTCGTAAAGGAACACCTTCTTTATATATATATATATATATATATATATATATATATATATATATATATATATATATATATATATATATATATATATATATATATATATATAAGTCATATCACATTACCGTGATTCATATACATACATCGAGCTACAATGTCCTTTAATATCTAATTCGCTCTACCTCGGAATTAATATATTTTCATATATGCTTAACTGAAGGGGAATTTTTTTACACGATATAGATTTTCCTGGTCCCAGGTGCGAACCCAAGAAGCCACTCAAATCCAGGACGTTAGTGGAAGCTTTTACCTACCCCACCACCGCGAGAGGCATAAGTTTATGTCATCTCGCACCCTAAAATACCTTTCGCGCTCAGGTAATTCGTTGGTTTGGAGACAGCATCAACCCTCCTCAACTCCGGTAGCGTTGTAGTACTTATGACAGCACGTAGCCAATATATGTCATATCACATTACCGTGATTCATATACATACATCGAGCTATATATATATATATATATATATATATATATATATATATATATATATATATATATATATACACACACACACACACACACATATATATATATATATATATATATATCTATAATATATATATATATATATAATTATTCAGATCGCGTTTTCCATATAAAACGTAGTATGTATCGTCATGCAAATTGCTGCCGCAACATATCCTATCGACTCGAATTGACCCCGTAAATTCTTCCCCATGGAATGTCATCATCGACATTCCTGAAAACGGTGCAGACCTCCGAGTAATCAACTCCAAAAGGAAATATCATCACAGCATTGTCAGCATTAAGCCACCTGTGTATACAGCATGTGCCCAAATCGCACTATAGACTTGTCTAGTCAGACTCGTGAACTCAGGGATCATCATTCCATCAACTGGCCCAAAAAATCATTTATGAAACCGTTGATGGGAATCCTCAATAAATCTTTACTGATACTATAGAACCACATTCCTCAAAAATTATCCCCAGGACATCCTTGTTGTCACCTCAAGGGTACCCAAAAATTGTCCTCGAAAACATAACTCATTCATGATACTGCCACATGTATATAAAACCCTAATAATCACCTAGTCGGGATACAAACCCCAGAAAACCACAATTCAACAATTATATACCGCCAAATATAACCACTGGTAAACATAAAAATACAACACCTTAATAGGGCCCCATAAAACCACAATGCACTAGTGCCACCCCAAAGAGCTATAACACCAAAAGAACCACAATCCCCGCCTCTTTGGATTGTAAAACCACAGATCGCCACCAAAAATTATTGCCACAAAAAAATTCAGCCCCAATAAACCAATACTGCCAGGAATCACCACATGGACCTCTTATAATATTTCTCAACTTAACAGAAGTTTCCCATATTTTCCACCCCGTTTTTCATCATGAAATAATTACTTCTGGTTTTTACACCAAATCTCTGCAGTTTGCGCATAACAAGAAAAATAGTAGGAGAAATGAAAGGAAAAAAAACCTTACATTAAACTGATTAATCACATTTCGTCATCAATTTGCAAAATCAGAAAATGCAACCGCGCGATATTATTATTGGTTACGGCAACCAACCCTTTTCAGTTTAGATATATGAGTTAATTTCGACCGACCTGTCTTTTCATCTAAGACTACAAATCTGTTTCCTATCTTTTCCTCAATAACTCTAAAAGGACCTTCAAATTTTGGACCCAATTTGTAATTTAGTTCATTTCTCACATTGATTTTTAAAAATACATTGTCTCCAACAGTGATTTTAACATCAAATGTTTTTTTATTACTTCATTCCACCATGTCTCAGGTCATAGCCTCGAGATTACGGCTGAGACAAGCATGTCTCTCCTTTGCTGTGGAAATTAATGCTTTGATTGTATGCTCTCCATGATGAGGTAAAGTTAACAGATCAAATGTGCCTCGTGCTTGGCAACCAAACAATGCTTCAAATGGATACATTTTGATGGAATCACTAACCATAGTGTTGATGTTATGTCTAACAACATCTATATATCTATCCCAGTTTTTATCATTTCTTCCTACAGTCTTCCTGAGAGTTTCGAACACTTTCCTGTTTGCTCGTTCACATAACCCTTTAGCTTCAGGCCTGTATGGAATAATTGTTACTTTTTGTACCCCCATGACTTCTGCCAAACATTCTAAAGTTTCATTTACAAATTCTCTGCCATTGTTGGTCAATAAAACCTCGGGTGAGCCATATCTGCAAATGATACCATTGAAAAATGCTATAGCTACTTCTTCAGCTGTTTTATGCTTAAGTGAAAAAATTTCTACTATCTTCGTTAGTTCATCTATTATTACCAACAGGTACTTATTCGCATATCTAGATTCACAAAAATGTCCTAGGATATCCATATGGGTTCTCTGAAAAGGTCTACGTGGTATCGGATATGACCCTAATTTCACAAAATTTTCCACATCTTTCCCCATATTTTTCCAAGTATATTTAGCACGCACCTCATTATACATTTTTTTCTATCCCCAAGTGTGGACTACCCAACCTGTAATGCACTATATCCAAAACCACTGGAATTAGGACTTTCGGAATTACGATCTGTGTCGTGCTCCTTTACTTTCACTAGTCCTCAATTTATATTTCATTTTCCTGACCAACAGAATACCTTCTAATTCTAAAACCGAAAAAGGTAACTTATACCATTTCCTGACTAATTCCCCTCTAAGAAACGCTTTAGCGTCTGCCAAAATTTCATCTTCATCCTGCCTTTGCTCTATGAGACTCATATCCCATTATATAGAATCACTAGTAACTAGCGTAACTTGAGATCCTTCTGTATTTTAATTTGCCTTCTATATATTTGAGCTTTGCATCGAAGTCCCTGATAGTTAAGAACCATCGATCTCATTTAGGTAACAAATCGTGTTTATTGAGAAGATCTAATAATGGCTTGTGGTCTGTAAGGACTTCTACTTTATTCCCCAACAGTAGCATTTTAAAATGAACCAATCTTGATACTATTGCAAAGGCTTCTTTATCTAAGGTAGCCATTAATCTTTCATTGCTGCCCTTTGTCCTAAATTTCCTGCTATAAAACGCTATGGGATGGAATTTCCCATCAAATTTTTGCATAAGGCAAGCACCTATACCCTCCTGACTTGCATCAGTCACTAATGTGAATGGTTTACTGAAATCTGGAAATTTCAAAACTGGGGGATTCATTAACGCGTCCTTAAGTTTTTGAAAACTCTCTTCCTGCGTTTTTCCCCAATGAAATTGAATGTCTTCCCACAATACATCTGTTAGAGGAGCTGCTATGTTAGAAAATCCTTTCACAAACCTACGAAAAAATCCTGCCATCCCCAGGAATGACTTAATTTCTTTCTTTGATTTCAGGGTGCAAAAATCTGATATTGCTTTGACTTTATCGTCGTTTACTCTAACTCCTTCCTTAGATATGACCTGACCTAAATATATGATTTGCTTTATCAAGAAGGAACACTTAGCTAGCTTAATTTTCAATCTCCTAAGTACTTCCTTAAGCACTTCCAGGTGTTGCACGATCGAGTCTGTTGCAATCAATATATCATCCCTGTACACAAAAACATTTTTACCCAATAACCCATACAAAACTGTGTTTACCGACCTGGTAAAGGTCATCGGACTACCCAATAAACCGAACAGCATCTGCGTAAATTCATAGTGTCCCTTGGGCACTGGAAAGGCCGTATATTCCTTACAATTTTCAGTAAGGGGGACCTGCAAAAAACCCTGCGCTAAATCAATTGAGCTATAGATATTATGTTCCCCGATTTCTACAAAAAGATCTGGTATGCATGTGACTGGGTAACGGTCAGGAATTGTCTTTTCATTCAAACGTCTAACATCGACGCATACTCGGACAGAACCGTCATTCTTAAGCACTGCTAACAGAGGAAAGTTATATGGAGACGCACTAGGTCTACTGATTCCTTCCTCTTCCCATTTATTGACCTCATTTTCTACATGTTCTCTGATTTTGAAAGGTATGCGGTATGCAGAAATAAAAATGGGTTTTGTACCTTTCTGTAAGTTTACCTTATGTTCTAACACATTAGTTAATCCCAGTTTATCCCCTTGTAAAGCTACCGTGTCCCCAAATTCTGCCAAGAGCTCACTTACCACTTCTATATGCTCATTATAATCTGCATTAGCTAAATGTTCTCTGAATATTTGCTTCCTTGATTGCATTTCTGCCTCTGAAAACTCAGTTTTCCCCTCTACAGTAGCCACTGAACCACTGTCATTACTCCAATCTTGGAGATCTACCACATACGTATTCTTCTGGTATTTCCTAACTGTATCATTACAGTTTAGTAATTTTACCCATGTAACACCAGTGTTTGATACACTGTTCATTGATGCAGTGCTAATAACCCCTCTTAGTTTCTCGCTGCCCTCAATTATGCATACTTCCGTGGGTTTTTTCACTTCCTACAATTTGACTTTTACCATAGTCTTTGAACCTGGAATTAAAATAACATCCTCTGATAAAACACATTTATATTTGTGGTTAGTACCTCCCCGTTCCACGATCCCATAAATATCACCACCCGTGGTTCTCATTGCATCCTGCAAGACCCCATTGTTAGTATCAGTAATAATATCAGTAATAGTATCAGTATCACCACCCATAACGCCATTGTCAAAACCACCAAAATTCTTACCACCGTGGCCCTCAATATCCCGTTCAACATCACTGCAGTTATTCCCCGTATCATCAGTGTGGGTTTTGGTATCACCACTCCCCATATCCCTGGTAACATTACCATTACCACTGCCAAACGTACCCACATTTTCAGTAATCCCCATATCCTCAGTTTCACTTGCGTCCTCATAAAGGATAAAAACACCGTGTATTCCAACCATTTTGCCACTAACTTGCAACCTGTTATGATATAAATTCACTTTACCTCCCCAGAAACACAGGCACGCGTCTTTATACTAAGAACAACTAAGATGACTACCCGTGCTAGGTACACTGCTTCTAAATCCCCTTAAGTCAGCAATAGAGTCAGTTGCCCGATACACAATTATAACTACTCTCCCCCAAAATATGCATAACCTATCTAGTCTCTTTGGAGGCGCTACCTATAGGCATTAATGTATGTTTTAACCGCTGCCACCACTCTAACAGGGATTTTCGAGGTCAAATGACACTCGTTTAAACAAAGTGAAACAAAACATCTAATTGGCAATATAACCTACCATTGTCCCATTGCATAACCTCTTTTGAGTTGGCTGAAAGTCAAACAAGGCAAAGATAAACACCCGTGGTTACAAAAATATACTTTTCATTTCCCAAAATTAGCTAACATGAAAATGGAATAAAATTAATTAACTCTGACTCAAAAGAAATGTTAAACTATCATATTCCTCTCAAAATCATATTTAAGTAAGTACCCCCTCTTCCCCTAAGTGTCCAAACATTAATAGTTTATTAATAGTCAAAACCAGTCAGAGAATAACCCTTAGGTGACTTCGAATCCATCTGAAATAAAGAGACCATAATTATGACATCACTAAAATATTAAAGTTCGTGAATAAAAAATGTGTGCTGCACCTCACTTCCCTTTCTTTAGACTCAAGTAATTGTGACTTAAAATGTTAACTTTTTCAAAGTTCCCTTTTATGGTACCTTGTCCGACGGACCTACAACACCTCTTTCAGGAGTGTTCCAAACTCTATCAATCAAAATATCAAAATCAGTGAGTCCCCCCTTTGCAATTGTTCTTCAGATTATATGTCATTTTCTGTTCATTACAAACACACACACACAGACACACAGATTGGCACACAATAGGCATGCATGCTTCATGCATGAAACTCGTGATCTTTGAAGCATGTCACTGACCACAAATGTGCACTGGTAAGCTATCCTGTCTGTTTTTTCATTTCAGCATTTTCGAGGAATCCAGCGTTTCGCATCTGTCTCTAACCAGCAAGAGCTAAGGTTAACAACCCGATTATTGTTCCGTTTAAGATCCTAGGGAACATAAAAATTAAATATTCATATACTATATATAATATATTAATATATATATTATCAATATATTTATATCATATATATTAGTATTATATTATATAATATATAATATAAATATATAGAATCTATATATATATATATTAATTATATAAGTATATAGATATATATTACCTGATTAAATATTATTAGATAATATATAGTATATATATATATATATATATATATATATATATATATATATCTATAGAATATAATATATATATTATCTTATTTATAATATAATCATATCTATATAGAATTATAATAATATATAATATATATATCTATATATAGATATAATATTATATATAGATTAAAATATTATATATATAAATATCTAATATATTTATATATATATAGGATATATATTCTATATAATATTATATGATCTATAATATACTATATATTATATATAATAATATTATATTTTTTTTTCTATATATAGATAATAAAATATATATAGAATATAATATATATATAGTATATAATATATATATCATATATAGATATATATATATATATATATATATATATATAAATATATACTATATATATATATATTAGATATATATATATATATATATATATATATATATCTAATTATAATATATATATATATATATATATATATATATATATATATACATATATATCTAATATATATATATATATATATATATATATATAGATATATATAAAATATAATATATATATATATATATATATATATATATATAGTATATAGGATATTATATATATCGATACTATTATAATATAATATATATATATATAATATAATATCTATATATCTATATATATTATATCTATATAATATATATATATATATATATATATCTATATATATATAATCTATACTAGATTAATTATTATATAAATATAATATATATATATATAAGATATATATAATATATAATATATAGATATATATATAATATATATATATATATATTATATATTATTTATATAATATATATATAATAATTCTATATATATATATATTTATTTATCTTATATTTATATATTATATATATATATTTTATAGATATTATCTATATCTATATATATAGATATATGTACTATATCAGAAGATAATATCTATAGATATGTATAATCATTTATCTATATATATATATATATTATATATTATCTATATATATATATATATATATAATATATATATATATATATATATATATATATATAGAGATATATATATATTATATATATATATAGGATATATATATATATATATGGATATATATATATATATATATATTATATATATATATATATATATCTCATGTATATAATATTTATATGATATATATATAGATATATAGAATATATATATTTATTTATAAGTATGTTATAGAGATATAATATATAGAAGAAATATAGTAAAACTATATATATCTTATTATAATATATATAGGTCTTTTTATTATGTTGTATATATAGATATAGTATATCTATATATAGAATATAGTATATATATTTATCATTTAATGATTAATATTCATATATATAAGTCTATTATTCGTACCTAAATTTATATATATATAATAATATATATATAATGACTACTATACGTATAATATATATATATTAGATATATATATGATATATATAGATTGATATTATATTAAATTATTATAATATATATATATATATTATATAGTATAATATGATATATATTACTATATTTTAATATATATATATATTTATATGTTATGATATATATATATATATAGTTCTAATATATCTATATAATGTTATTATATATTATTATATATATATATTATGATATTTATACTATATATATATACACACTTGAGGAACAAGATATTGATGAATGATATGCCTTAATAAATTTTCGTTCAATTTTCCAGCCATAGTTTGAAAATAAATAAAATTGTTTCCTGTCTTCTTTAGAAACTGACTATTTGATTTCACATTGAAATGTGCCCCCTCTGATTTCTAGTGGGGAAAAGTGCGGAAGGTAGAGAATTTTATTTCCTCCTTTTTCATTCTCCGAACCTTACATCTCATTCACACCAACCTTCTCTATCCTCACTTCTTCATTTCCTTTAAATTTTCCCATATTGCGATTCTTTTCCATTTATTTAATCTTTAGTGCACGTTCTTAGCACCTACGGTACGGTAGTCCTGTTGACCTAAGGAATGACTACCATCTGGTTAGACGACTGTCGAGTTTGCAACTAGGGTTTTATGGGCATTTGGCAACAACATAGCAAAATATACACACGGTTATACATTCGTACACTGAAATACTTGACATACACAAACCAACAAATATATATATATATTATATATATATATATATATATATATATATATATATAATTAAATTTAATTTTATTATCTTTATAGCTATTCCAACTACTTTTCCCTAGATCTCCTCACCTTGTTAACTAATGTTTTTCATTTCCTTGTTACTGGCTAACTCTCCCCGTATCTTTATTATTCGAAAACATGTATTATTATTCTCCACCCGTACCCTTTCGTTTCTTCCATCCTTTCAGCGTTCAGCTTCGTGATATATATTTCTCTCGCCCTTCCACCGTCTGTTTCATCAACTGCAATTTCCCCTCAAGTATTCTGTACCATCAATTTGCCCCGACAGGATCTCTCTCTCTCTCTCTCTCTCTCTCTCTCTCTCTTTCTTATTTGCGCAATTTGCTGCAAGCCTCGTTGTCACCTAATATCTCTCGACGGGAATTTTTTTTCTTTGGCAACTTCTTTTTTTCATGCATAAGTTAATGACATCTGTTTCATGTAGTATTTTTTTGTTTTTGTTTTTTTCTTTCTACTATTTCTCTGATGAAGGTTCGGGAACAGAGCCTTATTTCGCGATGTAATGCGATTTAGTTTGTTATGTGGTGTATGTTTTTTTTTCTTTTTTATTATTCTTCAGTTTTACGTTGTAGTAAAATTTCTTTTGGTTTTCGAAAACACCCTTTTTTTTTATTTATCTGCAAACGATTATTTTTACCACAGCTGTCAAGGATTTCATTGCCACATTTTTGCCGTCGCAAAATTTATTCTTTTAACAGATGCTAAGTGTATTTGCTTTTTCCAACGACATGCTTAATTCTTCTTCAGTAGCATTATATCTAACCACCCTCCGACAAAACGGGAAACTGTTGGGTTATTGAACTGGGAATCCGATTCCCTTTAGATATTATTGCTGCTTATTAATTATTACTTTCGGACCAAGGCGTTAACAATTGTGCTTTCAGAAACTTGCACCTACCGCTTCCAACAGTTGTTTATTTATCCTTGCAAACTTCCGAAACTGTCATTGCATTTCAGCCGGTGCAATTTCGGTTGTTGGGAAAATGATCGCCGTGAGTGCCAAAGGCTTATTCTCATAACTTTCCCCAACGCGTTGTGATATACACACATGATATTCTATCACTGGCCTTATCAAATCTGGGTCTCCCGCTTTTGCTCCAGTTTCATTGTTTTGATGATATTTGTTACCCATTTCTGTTATTGCTTAGCTTTGTGCGGAACCCTGTGAACAATATATACGACCTCTGGTATACAACTCGAGGATGTTTACCTGTATCTGTATTATAATTTGGATGAATAAATATTTATTCACGAAGGTTGCTAAGTTTTCTTGCTTCTGTTGCAATGCATTTACTTCGTGCCTTGGGCGTTTGTCCTCCCTGATAATTAGCAAAGTCAGTTAAGTAACACAGACTCTATTGATTGATTGATTTATCGACTTTTGCATGCATTTCAAACGCTGGGGCAACTAAGGCCATTCAGCGCTGAAACGGAAACTGACTGTGACAAAGTTTAAAAGGTGTAACAGGAGGAAAACCTCAAAGCAGTTGCGCTATGAATCAACTGTTACGAGAGGGTGGCCAGTAAGAGGTAAGAAAGAGAATATAAATGGAGGTACAGTAAAAGGGTCTCCAAATAGGTCGATACTAACCCGTGTGGGTTATTGGGACTATTCAAGGGGCCGCTAAATGCCTGGGCGTCAAAACGGGGTCGACTGAAGTTTTGGGGTCAAATACTGATATTCGTATGAGAAATGAAAATACACTAAAATGCAATTTGCTGATAAACATTTTCAAAATTATCTATACTACGTAATTTTTATTGTCTATTTTACTTTACATTCTGTTTTAATTTTAGTGAAGCACAACAATGTAGTCATGCTAATGAATCCTCGGTAGACACACTAACTAAATAATACATCATTAGCATTGTAGTCTTTTAATATTTTAAAACATTTTAGCCTAGTTTTAGCTTTATTTGTCTCAACTGTGGCATTTCTGACTAGTTAAAAATATGTAAGAACCATCTGTTTTACTCGGCAGACCTACATTCAAAATTTCATGCAAGATATAGATGTTACAGTTATTCAGGGCCGAGCAATACTAATAAACTTCCAAGTCAAAATAGGGCTATTTAAATATTCATTCTCAGGTAAACATTATAAATATTTTTCGAACTTACAACAATTGCAAGAGAGATGAGGACATTTCAGACTGTGATTTGGAGGTATACATATTGCGCCTTGAAAAATTACAGGAAGAATTTGAATTCCGTTTCGAGAACCTGGAGAAAATTCTGGCACCCGACTGGATTGTTACACCGCTTTATTTGGAAATAGAAAATGCAGACACTGAATCTCACTTAGACGATGAACCCGCTGGGTCTCGAAGGTAAATTATTATCGCTCAGAAGTAAAAGCCTCAGTGACTATTGAAGCGATGCAAATATTGCAACTAAATACCCCAGAGTTCAGAGCCATTTTAGTTTTCTGAAAAGGGAATTATTGTCTGTCCGTCAGCACTTTTATCTGTCCGCCCTCAATTCTTAAAACCTACTGAATGTATGGGGCTGAAAATTGGGATGTAGATCATACACCCTCCAATCATCAAACATACCAAATTGAATTCCTCTAGTTTCAGTAGTTTTTATTTTATCTAAAATTAAGGCTGGCCATAATCGTGTGTGCAACGATGTAAGTCGCGGCTCATACAACTTTATACCGAGACTACCGAAAGAGATATTTTTGGTGGCCTTGATCATACGCTGTACGAAAAGCTCGATTGCGGCATTTTTAACTTGTTTACTTACATTCCCAAGTTCGTACAAGGCTGAAGCTGGTATTAGCCACGAAGATACAGGCCTAACAAAGCAGAAGAATTGACTGAAGCTGAAAGAGCTTGGTGATTTAACGACTGAAACTCGCCCATCTCCAGCCAAATATCAGTGTCCTTGCCAATGCTCTATCATTACGAATGAAGTCAGGGTTCATTACGAAATTAGGGCTGATGCAAATGATGTAGGGACCTGAGAACTTCAGCTCGTCCATCTGCCCCGCAGTGTCTGTCTGTCACGAAACTCCTCCGAAACTGTGGAAGTAAACAGGTTTTCCTTTTGGTTTCCCAACATTTCATGAGAGATAACAATAGGCGGAAGGGACCACAACAGTTTCGCAGGGCTTGGTATGTAAAAAAAATTGTATTATTATTATTATTATTATTATTATTATTATTATTATGATTATTATTATTATTTTGCTAAGTCTATTAAATCAGTATTATTAACTGATCCTTTTGTACTACATGCCTAGGGGTTGACGAGGGATCTTCCAATATGTAGTAGTCCCGTTGAAGATGTCTTGGAATTACCATAGACAGTTATTATTGCTGTGCTGGCAGTCCCTTTACTCCATGTATTACTCTGGTGACTGAAAAGCATTTTCAATAATGTAATCCCATGGTCTCTAGTACACGAAAATGTGTATGATAAAGCCATAGAGTTTATTTAACACATAACTTACAAAGGGGATGGGAAATGAATACGTTTTTGGTAAATTTGTGTTTCTAAAAAAATCACTTTTGGAACGAGTTTGTTTGCCCGTGTGTGTGTGTGTGTGTGTGTGTGGATCTAATTATAACTATTATCTAGATCACTCTTTACAACTTCTCTCAAAAGCCTGATTGTAATTTTTGCTTTACCTCAGAGTAAAAGTCAGTCAATGTGTAAAATTAATTTTTGATCACGCTGTGCGACGGAATTAATTTCAATTGAAAGGTCACAGGTAAGGTGTAGAACTTAAGAGGACTAGAAGGGTAAAACGCTTGGATTGACGTAATGGTAATACGTAGTGCCAGTACCTTCCCTGAAAAAAAAGAAAAAAAAGGGGGAACGCCTTATCTCAACCATAGAATCTTCTTGAAAATAATCTCGTTACGTTTCCCACACCCAAATTACCTACGGATTATGTCTTTGCACTAACCTAACCCATCCTAACCTAACCTAACTTAGGGGCCTAAAAAAAAAAAAAAAATAGGAAAAAAACCTGGGCTGATACATAACTAGTATACATCACGGGAATTTGCTTCTCGGCTTAAATGAAGAATCTCTCTCTCTCTCTCTCTCTCTCTCTCTCTCTCTCTCTCTCTCTCTCTCTCTCTCTCTCTCTCTCCCCAATAAAATGGATTCCAGCTAAATTAGCGAACACATTCCAGCGATCGAAATTTCTGGCAACAGGAACTCACACAGGAAAACAACTAAATGAAATATCTTCAGAATGTCCCTGAGAATCTTTTTATAAACTCACCCACGCCGTCCAGCGCACCTACGCCCACTATCACCCACACATATGACGCAAAAGGAACCCCGATGAAATAAAGAAGATGAAATTGCCATGGCTAAGAACGCCTTACGTGAACTTCAGCGTTCCTGTCGAAGGTGACTAATACTTGGAAGTGAGCCCACGTTGCCTCGAATAAAGCTGCAATAAAGGTGTTCAAGGGACTTTCATCCAAGGTTACTTCTAGCGTCAGCTGTGCAATTATTATAGGTGTTACCTTTTATGATTACACACACTTATGAAATTATATATATAGAAATTTTTATATATATATATGATATATATATATATATATATATACCTATTATATATATATATATCAATAGAGGGATCCACAGTAATATCCTTGTTTATCGAGAAATAATATATTTATACAATAATATATTTATAAATATATTATTTCTCGATAAACAAGGATATTACTGTGGATCCCTCGATTGATTTCTTAGAAGCACGATACAGTGTTTTTATAGCATGGTATATATATATATATATATAATATATATATATATATATAATATAAATAAATAATATATAATATATACTTATATATATGCATGTTTATATGTGTCATGTATATGTGTGACTATATTATATATATATATATATATATCTATATATATATATATATATATATATATATATATATATATTATATATATATATACACATACATACATACATACATAAATATTGATTCGGTAGCATATTCACAGAGATTAAGCTACAAATGTCTTTTTAACACCTAATTCGTTCTCACTCGGAAATAAAACCGATATATGAATCGTCATCAGGGGGGATTCGACCCCCCGTGGATTTATTGACGAGCGTTTTTACGTCCCAGCAGCAAAAATAGTCGTCACTGAAGTCGGAGATTTTCGCTGGATATCGAATATTAAACGATATTTGGAGCTTGATCTCTTGGAATATGAAAAAAGATCGGCGTGAAGGGATATAGGCTTATAAATGTATATATATATATATATATATATATATATATATATATATATATATATATATATGTGTGTGTGTGTGTGTGTGTGTGTGTGTGTGTGTGTTTAGAATTTCGCACTTGAGTCAGACGTCGTCATCAAATTTTAATCTGGTTTTAATGTCAGAATCGTTCGACTCACACAGTTGCCAGAAGCACCTAATATTTCCTCCTTTAAAACCCATTCCCCTTTAGTGGGGTGTGCCATCATTCCATCTCTCATGGTACACTGTGGGCATCACTGAAGGTTATTTACAGTGTCCCTTTAGCATTTTGTTACATCAAGTTTTCAACTTTCCTTTCTACATCCATACTTACTCTCCTTCTTCCAGTTTGCTGTGCAGCAACTACAATTCTCTCTCTTTTTTTTTTTTTCGTCTTCAGCGTTGAATGGTTGAAAGTGACCCACAGTTCGGCTTTATATTCTAATTTTCATTATTGAACACTTTAAAACCTAGCGATTTATTCTACTTCAAAAGTTTTTTTTACTTTATTTTTCATTTACATGATTTTTGTTTTGTTTATTTATTTTTTTTTTTTACTTAATTCATGTCTCCTCTCAGCCACACCATTTTACTGTGTAATTTTTCGATGCCATCAACCTGCCACGTAAAAGGACGTAAACTCTTAACCTGAGTATTCAAGTCGTATCGTATTTTATCTTCGTTCCCTGTGATTAGCATCACGTTGCCCTAATTACAGTCGTCTGACCTTTGTGACTATTTTTCTCTAGCTAGACAATATTAATTTCCCCGATGCAGAGGAACGTCTGTAAGTTCAAACGACGAGAGAGAGAGAATTCGTACCGTCCTTAGCGGAAATATCGCGTCGCAGGACAATAAAATGATTGCAAAATATGTTGTCCAGATTTGAAGTGTTCGGAGATTTTTAATCAGAAGATGTAATGAGAATTCTAATCTTCGTAAGTGGGGGAGAAGATGTGGCACCACCAGGAACTTATCACGTCCATTTTAGACTTTGTAGAAATAAAATTTGGGAGTAGGCGTTAAATCCCACTGCGAGGCTGGAAGACGTTTGGTGATAGAGAGAAAAGCAAATTGTGACTGAGGAGTCTGTTCAGTTGGGGAGGTCTCAGTAATCGTAAAATAAAAAGAAGAATTAAAAGTGAGTGCACGCGGAGGTGAAGACAGTTTGACACACCGAATCAATCATAGCTCCCTCGAAAGGTGCCTGAAATGATTCAAAACTGGGTTTGCTGGGCGTAAAATGACGTGGTTGGGGGGGTGGGGGGTATAGAATAGACTGCAGGTATGGAAAAGACGGAGCACTTATCCAAGGTGGAAGTCAGGTAATATACGTAAATGTTTATTAATAATTTTGATGATTTACTTCTTTTATTTTATGTGATTTGGCCTTTTTATAAACCACACTCTGATCGTTCTCTTTCCGATTTATTTGATCTCGCTTACGATTCATGATTTTGTTCGTTACTCTCCTTAGCGTTAAAGGAAGGATACTGAAAACTATCGTTTGCCGTTATTTTCATTTTGCTTTATTAAAATGGAATATAATCCACATCCACCTTCCCGAAAAAAATTATTTTAATAGAGAAAGACTCTCTATGAGGAATAATTTTTCGGTACTGTTTAACATGCGATTTATTCATATTTTTACATTTTAATTCTAATAGATAAAATTACTGTAACTTTAACTCAAGGAGAAACACCGTTTTCACACCTTTTTAGGCTTTTCTACCCTGCCCTAACAAGAACACCAATAGCAAAAGCAACAACGACAAAGTAGTTTGTAGGCTTACTCCCCGAGTAAGCGAAAAGCGATTAATGCAAGAGGAGGCTGACGGAAATCATAGGCCGATTCTCGAAAAAAAAAAAAAAAAAAAATAGTTATTCATAATGCAAGAACGGCTTTAGGAAGATTTGCAGCAGAGATTCATATTATCTAAATGGAATGAAAAAAAAAATAATAAAATAAAATAAAGATTGTGTGTCCACTTGAACCATTCTTGCTCTCAATCGCGTTGGAAAAAGTACCAAACTATGACTTTGCTTTTATTCAGGGAACAGTTCTGTCTGCTCCTTGTCGGCGGCTCCTCCGCCTCAGCACAAGTCTCTCAAGGAGCGATTTTTAGGGGAAGAACAGAGAAAAGTAATAGGCTTAAAAAGAAAGCTTTCATCCCTCTTTGAGAAACTTCGAGAGAAAATAAGACGCAGGGAAAGAGCTTAATGGAGATGACAAAAGACAACAACGAAGTGGACAAATTTAGTGAAGTGAAAAAGAAATATTTTATAGGAGAATAAACAAATTTAGTGAATTGAAAAGAAATCTCGTATAAGAGAATAACCATATTTAGTAAATTGAAAAGAAATCTCTTATAGGAGAATAACCAAATTTAGTGAATTGAAATATCTTATTGGAGTATAAACTAATTTAGTGAATTGAAAAAGAAATATCTTATATGAGAATAAACAAATTTAGTGAATTGAAAAGAAATCTCGTATTGGAGAATAACCAAATTTTGTGCATTGAAAAAGAAAGATCTAATTGGAGAATAAACAAATCTAGTGAATTGAAAAAAAGAAATATAGCAGAATAAACAAATTTAGTGAATAAAAAAAGAAATATAGAAGAATAAACAAATTTAGTGAACTGAAAAAGAAATATAGCAGAATAAACAAATTTAGTGAATAAAAAAAGAAATATAGAAGAATAAACAAATTCAGTGAACTGAAAAATAAATCTCTTATAGGAGAATAAACAATATATTGCACTCATCGTTTCTGTTTCTGTCCCGTAATTTGTTGTTAACACACTTGTGTACTCTTATATTAAGTAATGTTGACTAAAAGAAATGTAATTTGGTCCGTGGCTGCATTACGGTTTTGTAAGACAGTATGATTCATTTAGGCTTATTAGTCCACACGTCTCAACAGCATTCATAATACTTCTTAATTCCAGTAACCATAGTTATCATCAATATTGCCATTTAGTCTAAAATATTTCTTTTTTTCCCGTATAAATCTTGGTATATTGTAAAAAAAAAAAAAAAACGCTTAAAATTTTTAGGCATGACGAGGACTACTGTCCTCATCGTCTGAAAAGGAGGACAAAAGCCCTCAGTGCAAATTGTTATCGATAGAAATAGGTTTCAGTACATCCTTAGAGCGTCTCAGCGGCGTGGTTGGTATGGTATTGGCGTCCCACCTCGGTGGTCGCAGGTTCGATTCTCGGCCATTCCATTGAGGAGTGAGAGATGTGTATTTCTGGTGATAGAAGTTCACTCTCGACGTGGTTCGGAAGTCACGTAAAGCCGTTGGTCCCGTTGCTGAATAACCACTGGTTCCATGCCACGTAAAAGCACCATACAAACAAACAAACAAACATAACATCCTTAGGAGCAGGGCCATATGGATTATTCATTAGGTGTCCACCTATCTGACGACTATGACCTATTATAACGTATGCCTCTCTCTTTGATATGATAAACTCCTTTCTTCAACACTACATTTTATATGTTCTAATTTGTCGCTTATTTGGTGAGCAAGCCTAAACACTACTCTGTTGTTGTTCTTGTTGAGGGGTACAAAAGGTCTATGGAAGAGCCTAAAAAGGTCTGAAAAAGTGTTTCGCGTTGAATTAAAGATACAGGAATTTTACGACTGGATATTTATAAATCATTTATTTGAATGAAAATTCTAAAAATAAATAATGTTCATGTTAAACAGTAGAAAAAATATTTCTAATGAAATATAACGCATTCAATTTCATTTTCGTTCGTGAAACAAGGTTCTAGTTGGCCGTAGATTTTAGCACGTATTTCTGTTCAATTATTTTGTTTTCAGATTCTTCACTCCATAAGTTCTACCATATATCCCGTATATGGGCTGCTTCTTTAGCTACTTTATCAGCCTCTTCGTTTCCTTTGAGACCCCACATAGGCATGGATTCTTCATATTTCTAAATTATTTCCATTCTTATACAATTTATGGAGTGAAAACTCAGTCTGGCGAACAATAACTTTCAACAGCTTAGAGAATAATCCTGTACACAGAAATTACATTCTATAATAGTTTTGTGAAATATTAGCAACTTTTTAAAATTAGGGCATTTCCCAATAACACAATTCGCATGAGTGAAATGTAAATACATTACCAAACTCTTTCAATCTCTTTTTGGAAAAAGGCATGTTCCACAATAACATAATTTGCATAAATAGAAAACGAATGCTCTCTCTCTCTCTCTCTCTCTCTCTCTCTCTCTCTCTCATATGTATTTCAAAAAGAAAAAAAAATTAAAGTTATGACTCGAATGGTCGAGTGAAATTTTTAACTGTATCTGATATTATTATTATTGTTATTATTACATGAGTGTTAAGTCCAATTCCCCTAACCCAACATCTCAGTCACACCTACCCTCTATTTTCTTACCTTTCCCTATAACTTGTCCATATTTCAATTCTTTTCAGCCTATTTATTATTAAGCACAAAGTGTTATCGGCTACCACACGACTGTTCTCTTGTTGACCTAAGGAGACCTAAGGAGTGAGTTAGGTACCCGATGGTTAGACGACTGCTGAGTTTGCAACCAGGGTTTTATGGGCATGCATGGCAACAACATATAAACTTGCTAAAAATCAGAGGGCTAAAATCCTATATTGGAAAAGATGAACTGTTATAAATGTACAGACATACATACACACATACATACATATAACATTTGTATGTGTGCGTGTATTATATATATATATATATATATATATATATATATATATATATATATATATATATATATATATATATATATATATGTATATATATGTATATATATTTCTGACCCATGAGGATCAAACCCAAGTCTTTTAAGTGAGAGCCCAGGGCGTTAGCAATTCATCCGCAAAGGTCATAGAAGAAGCTGGAACCTAATTACTCAGAATCTAGAGTTTTTTCCTAGGTGCCTGACATACCCACGAATTTGATAAAACTACCCGTTCCAGCAGCGAGGGAATTGCTACATTAACGTTTATCTAAATCACGCTTTACAATTTCTCTTTAGCGCTATTCTAATATTTGCTACGGCCCAGAGTACAATTTCATCAACACGTTAATCTTTTGCTGTCACACTGTATGACGACATAAAGTGACGACATAAAGGCGACAAGTTCCTCGTTGTATTCTTAGCGTAGTGACGTAGGCAAAGCTGAAATAACTCGAAAGGTTGGGACCAGTGGGAGATCTCATTTTATTCACAGTTCCAGGTTCTCTCTGAGAGTTTGCTTTGGGTCAGGAAGCCTGGGGATGCATATTGAAGTGGTCATGGGCTCATGACGCAACCAAAAGTTTATAGGTCAGCAGGGAGGTCATAGGTGAGATGTCGAACTTGACGCAAAGGTTTATTTCCGTCTCGGTTTGAATGAGGATTAAATGAATTAGAAGAAGAGTCTTTCTTCTTTTTTAAGAAGCCTCGTCTATACCTACAACTGATCTTTCTCCTCCAGTGACTCGAATATTTTTGTAGCTGTGTAGCTGTCTTCGGCTAACCCTGATTCCCTCTGTTTTACCTCGCTTACATAAACTTTCTAAGCACATTTGTCAAGTATAATAACTGTCCGCACCAAGCCCAGACCCGAAGAGACAATGGAGAAGAGTGGGTTGACGCGTATTCACGAATCAAATGATAGCTACAGTGGATCATATATTGTTGATCGACTGCTTGAGAATTTCAATTCTAATGAAGATGCGACTACTACAAAATGTATTATAATAATTCATAATAAATATTAACGTAAGCAGCAACGTTAGCAACCTCCTGGAGACCACGGTGAAAGGAATTACAAGAAGCAAACAGAAAATAGAAACAATAAAATGAAAATAAGGTTAACGAAAAAAGAATGAGGATAAGTAGGTTACAAAAAATACCAGTCCTACGGACATTCATTGAAATGGATTACAACAAAGAGAGTCAACACATTCCAGAAATTCAGGGAAGGATTCCCAAGTCAATCGAAATCTGTGGCAACAGGAACTCACACTGGAAAACAAAGAAATTAAATACCTCAGAAGTTTCCCGAGTAACCTCTCCAAATCTAACCCACGCATTTATAAACACAAACAAAAAACACACGTAAAGGGAACCCGAAAAAATAAAAACTGGATTGCAGTGGTTGTATGGAGTTCAGTGGCCCATGGGCCCAGCTGAGTTCGTATTCAAATTGGCTTGCTTGGGAGAGCTCATACCGCCTCTCTCTCTCTCTCTCTCTCTCTCTCTCTCTCTCTCTCTCTCTCTCTCTCTCTCTCTCTCTCCTTTTACTGCATAATTTTTAAGTTTTATTAATTTTAATTGTGGTAAATATTTTTATTCTCTTTCTCTAACTATATTTTAAAATAGTTTAATGTAAATTTTAACGAATTGTATGTTATACTTGCAGACTGAGGTTGCACATAGAAAATGTGCGATTGTATAAGATTTAATGTTGGACCCTCCTTTATGCTGCTTTATATATATATATATATATATATATATATATATATATATATATGGATAGATAATGATATAGATATATATATATATATATCTATATATATATATATATATATATATATATATATATATATATATATATATATATATATATATATATTTTGACACAAGGCCACATTATGATTTGATGACGACATCTGACGTAAGCAGAGAATTATGAATTTATACATACTTAACATATACATACATACATAACATACACACACACACACACACACATATATATATATATATATATATATATATATATATATATATATATATATAGATATATATATATAGATATATATATATATATATATATATATATGGATATAGATATAGATATAGATATATATATATATATATATATATATATATATATATATATATCTATATATATATATATATATATATATATATCTATATCTATATCTATATCCATATATATATATATATATATATATATATATATCTATATATATATATATATATATATATATATATATATATTATATATATATATATATATATATATATGTATGTGTGTGTGTGTGTGTATGTATGTATGTATGTATGTATTCATAATTCTCTACTTACGTCAGATGTCGTCATCAAATCATAATGTGGCCTTGTGTCAAAATCGTTGGACTGTCGCAGCTCCATGACTCATACAACATTCCTTCTTTGAAACCTACTCCCTGTAGCGGGGCAGCGCTTTCAGTACACTCTAGGCATCACTGAGGTCGTTTGCAGTAGCCTCCGTTGAGCCTTGAGCTCCATCCACTTCAACCTTTTCCCTGATACGTCCACTATCAATTTCCATCTTGTCCAGTATCTCAAATCCCCCCTTTTACCGTCTTCAGGGCATAATGACCGAAAGTGCCCCGCTGCTTCGTTTTATGGCTTAATTTTTATTCATCAAACTTTAAAACGTGAAGATTCCTTCACCTTCAAAAGTTTTCTTTACTTGAGTTCTTCAATATTTTTAATTCTATTTTTAAATGTCTCCTCTTAGCCACCCATTTTTGTAGGTCATTTTTCGATGCCTTGAACCTCCCACGTAGGAGGATGTGAACTTATCTTGAGCTTTCAAATATTTATCTTCCTTTCTCTCCAAATAATTAAACCACGACGAAACGCCCTAAGATATCTTTTCATCTACTCTACCTATCTACCACTTTTATTTATATCCAAAGTGTACACCTTTCAGTACCTCTTGCTCTCCGTACACTGCACATGCAGTTCATCATAACTGATTGCCTTTTAATTGAAGATAGAGGTTTCTCAGTGGTCCCTTCAAAGGCTTCAGTTTTGTGTTCATAGACATAACAAATCCCTGCCACACTTCTGATACACGCCCTGCTGCCTTTCTTGCTTTGATTATTCCGCGACCTACTTCTTCTCTCTTCCACCATGAAAATGCTATAGGAATCAAGCG
Source organism: Macrobrachium nipponense (assembly GCF_015104395.2). Lineage (NCBI taxonomy): Eukaryota > Metazoa > Arthropoda > Malacostraca > Decapoda > Palaemonidae > Macrobrachium > Macrobrachium nipponense. The sequence continues at coordinate 27,911,784 of NC_087201.1, read as the reverse complement.
CTTCTATTCAGCAAATATTTATCACAACATGTAATTCTTCATTTTTATGATTTCCCCTTACCTTGTTATCCTTAACTCACGCAACGTCATCTCAAATGATCTATGCTTTCTTTTACCAAGCCTTTTATTCCTTCATTACAGTCATTGTTCCCCTTTTCCTACATCCGTAATTTTTTCCTGCTGTCCCTATAACTATCACTCTAATTTACCACACTCTTCTTCTACTACTATTCCTCCCATCTTTCTCCTTACAAGGTCTGCTCGCTTCTTTCTTATATATTTCCAGACAAATTGTTACTATCCTAATTTTTTGCTTCAGTCAAATAATTATCAATCAAATGGTTCAGCCATCTACTCACCACTGATGTATAATATAGTACATATGCTTCCTGCAATCACACCTCAATCCAAACATTACTACGAGACTGTCGCTAATTTTAGTTAATCCAGACATGCCACAACTACCAAGAGGAGTCACTTCTATTTCACTGTTTGTTGTCCAAACGCAGCTGGAGACAGATCCAGACTCGCCTGACAAAAATATTTTCTTTTACTCTCAACTCTTTTGCTTAATGAACCATATACTCTCACTATTAGAACGTCTGTGCCTCTCAGTGTACAATTCAGTCAATAAGAAAAAAGTCACTTTTTATCACGGTGTCATACGCCATAAAGACGAGCTCAGGTTCCTTGCTGATGACGCGAGCGAGAATGACGCTACTCGAAAGGTTATGATTATCGGGATATAATCTCTCGTTATTCATAGGACAGGTTCCCTGGAAGTTGGCTTAGGGGTCGCGGGAAGCCTTGCAATTCATATTGAAGTGGTCGTGACGTTACCAAAAGGTATTGGGTCAACTGAAAGGTCATGGGTAAGGTAAAGAACTTATGAGATGTGGGAGAGTTACGCTGACGTCCACGTAATGGTTTATTTCCGTCTCAGTTTCAATGGTAATTAAATTACTTGAATCAATTCTACTTCTTCAACAGTGACACCTTTCTTCTCACCATGGTCGTCATCTCTGCAGACTCTCTCTCTCTCATGACATAGTATATAATATATATATATATATATAATATATATATATATATATAATATCTATAGATATATTATACACACACACACACACACACACATATATATATATATATTATATATAATACTATATATATATAGATATATATGATATATATATATATATATATATATAATAATATATATATATTATATATATATATAGATATATCTATATATATATATATATATATATATATACTAGATATATATGTATATATATATATATGTAGATATATATCTCTATATATATATATATATATATATAAATATATATATATATATATATATATATATATATATTTATAGAGATATATATCTACATATATATATATATATATATATATATATATATATATATCTATATCATATATATATATATATATATTATATATATATATATATATTATATATATATATATATATATAATCTTTTCTCCTCCCTAACACACCCTCTCCTCTCTCTCTCTCCTGTGAATATAATGGTTTTAATTACATTGCCCAGCAATTTTATCATTTTATAATTCACCCCTTCTCCCACTCCCCCATTCCTAGGGGCTCAGCTTGGACTTGTAGAGCTTCAGAAGTGTCACTGTCATCTCAGTGGCCTCGAAAACTAAGGATTAGACACTAATATCTGTCGTTTTAGGTTATTTTTACTTGTCACCCTTTCCCACCCCCTTTGGTGCTAGTGATGCCTTACCTCCACAGTATTCTTTTTCAGATGGTAAGTCATTTGTATACCAACTTTGGTTGGAATTGTTCGGTGCGTTTCAGCGTTTTGTTGGAACATACATACATACATACATTCGTATATATATATATATATAGATATATATATTATATATATATATATATATATATATATATATATATATTTATATACATAGATAGATATATAGATAGACAGTGAACTGGAAGTACAAGGAATGAGTGAAAATCTCGGCACTTGACTAAATAATATAAACCTATAATCCAAAATTTCATGAATACAAGCTATACAATAACATATTTTCAGCCAAGAATTTAAATTAAAGTTCTATCCAATAGATATAAAATAAGAACATTTCCGATGATTTCTGGTTGATTTTATGGAGAATTCCTCTTCATGTAATTATAAGAAGAATATACAGTTCACTAAAACGATGGAAGTAGACTGGATATTAATAAGATGTAACATCTTAGGAGAAGAGGTCTGGGAGGAAACAGATAAATTGAGACAGGAGAGAGACACAAAGAAAGGGTGATGTGAAAGTGAGGAATTCTTTAGGAGAAAGTAAAGACTTTCCCGTGACGGTGTATTGGAGGCCTTCGAATAAAAGGTAATCAGGAAAGTACAAAGGGAATAAAAGATTTTTGTTTTGCCTGGAGAAATAATTACCAGGAGATTAAACAGAAGGTGAAATAAAAGTGGTGGCTGAACACTCCTTTGCAACAGTCTTCGAGATTTGAGAGAAAGAGGGTTTTTGACAAGGGGTTCAAATAAGTAGACAAAATTTACTTGACAGACAAATAAGATGCATAGCATGAATCATGAGTAACAAACTGTCTCCCTCAAGCGTCGTTTATGAAGGCAATGCATTCTCTCTCTCTCTCTTTCTCTTGATTCACAGATTAGAGTCCTGGTAACAGGTCATAGGTACGAACTTCTGCATAATACCAAAATTGATTAGCGTATGCAATCCACCACACCAAACTTTAATCTAAGGAGAGTTTTCATTGTTTTTAAATACTTCAACAAGTACCCTATTTTCTACAGTCAAGTCCCCAACCCCCTCCACCTATCACCCGCCTCTCCCCATGTATACGTTTGCTCCATCTATTGGTCTGAGACTGAGTGAGTAGCTATGCAACGCTCCCTTTATAAGTAGTACTTGCCAAGGACCCTAAACGACAGGTTACAGGTTGAGCGTGTAAAGCCATTATCTTCGAGGGTTGAAATAATAGTCAACATACAATTATGTTTTACTATTAAGTGCAAGAAACTTTCAACTTTATAGATATTATGAGCTATATAATTGATAACATTTATGCATTACGTGTAAGTACATCGACATTGAAGTAACTATCGAGTAATTACAGCTTGAACGTAAATTCAGCCCCCTTCCTTCTCTGTCTTAAAAATGCACGTGCCCAAATTTAAATGACACTGCAAAGTGCTGCCAACTATCGGAGACTTCAAGAAACACTTCTAGCCGGCTTCATTTGGATCGCTTCGCTGATTGGTTCTATTCTTTGCCGTTAACGACTCAACTACTTAGTGTCACCTAAACTATCAAATGGTGGTTGATAATAAACACAGTAACAATGTTTCGTCCTTTCCCGTTTATATAAACACAGTTTTATAGGAAACCATAAATTCTTAAGGGTTCACCCACTTACATCAATGAATATGAATGCAATACCCGACCTTCATGAAAACTAAGTAGGCGTTTATTAATTTGATCTGTTTACCTCTGAACTTCCACATAAATAATTGAAAAACGAGGAGCTTGAAAAAAAAAAAATCTAATTTGACTTGCAAGAACAAGAAAAAGTCAAAATCGTTTTGTGGTTAGATCAAAAAGGAAGATGGGACAGTTTACGAAAAACTGAAGGAAAAAAAATAAAGTATTTTCGATATAAAATATTATAGTGGGAGTACAAACAAACAGTGTGTATAAATTAGGATTTCCCCACTTACGTTGGGTGTCAAAATCGGTCGACTCACAGTTTCATGACTGATATAACATTCCCTTTCCTCCTTTAAATTAGATAAATACAAATACATTAAAATGCAAGGAGATTATTATGCGAGTTGTAATGCATTGCATCCCTTGAACTTGCCAGGTTCAAATTGCACGAAACCCTCAGGGAGATAATGGAACAGTCCAGCGGTTTAAGGAATAATGGACCTCTTGAACTGGATTAATTCTATGGGGAGGTTGAGGAGAAGAAGAAGCAGCTTTTAGGTAAACAACTTGGTTGCTGCTCCTGCTCAATTTTGCTTATTTTTGGGACTATAGCTGCAGTTTCGCAGAGAAAATTATGTATTTCTCTCGTAAAATAAAAGCTAGTGTTTTGATGGAAACTGAAAAAAATTATAGAGACTGTACTATTTTTTATCACATCATATTATAGTGAAATGATTGATGTTTTAAGGAAAGTATATCGTTTAAAGAATCATCCTAAGGTGTCTATTAAAGAAATATACTGGTTACTTATGAACTGTAAAGACTATAAACCAAAGGTAGAGTTATTGTAACCTGCTTTTTAATTGGACGCAGATTTGGAAGTATGTAAATAATAAGTACATTGATAAGAAGAGCAGAGATACAGTTTATAGATATGTTCATGAAATACTTAATACCGAAGATAGGCTGAATATGATGAAAATCTCGAATGAAGATAAATGTCTCTTTTGTGGCAATATTGAAAATAATATGCGCATATTTTATTTTTGTCCCAGTCAAAAAACATTCTGATTTGGTTAAAGTCAATGCTAAAAAGCTGTTGTAAAATTGAAACTGATAGTTTACTAAAGATTCTTAAATTGGATTTCAAGACACCATCGAAGAAAGACACAGCAATGGTGTTACTAGCAGATTTTGTAGCAGGAGTATGGTCTGGTCGATCTTTGGGTCTATTGACAGACGACCCAAACTTGATTGCTTATATAGGGAATAAAATGTCAAAAACGAAGTTTATATTGAGTAAACTTTATGCAAATAAATTAGACAATCTTTTTACCAAAGAATATGTACTTAATGCTATTGTAAAATAAAGAATAAAAGAAATAAGTTACTCTATAGGATATAAGGCTTACATAGTTTGTTATTTGTAAGGGTTGTAATTTGTTATTGTGTATATTGCATATATGAATGTATATGAAGCCATTCTATTGATCCTATTGTAAATTTTAATCTATATTGGTGCTGCTGTTCAGCGAATCTGGTTGTTCACGGCAGAAAAAGGGGTATCATGGATCTATTGTGAATATGAAAGCTCTCTGTTAAAATACAACTTATGGAAAATTAACAAACAACAGACCATCCGTAAATGGTACAAGTCACATCCGCTAACATCAGGATACAGAAACCCACCACTACGAACCACTCTATCTAAAAGTGATGAAGCAAACATATATACTTCAATGAAACCTTTAAAACATAGTGATTCCCTCATGAAAGTTATTTTCTGCTGCCACCAACCTCCCCGAGTTTTCAAATGTTACCCTATTTTTATCTTCGTACCCTTTGATTAGCATCACGTTGCGCTCATCTGAGGCGTCTGACCACTGAGACGATTATCTTTGAAGTTAGAAAATATCCATTTCCCCGATGTCGAGGAATTTCTGTAAGTGGAAGCGAAGGGAAGAATTCGTACCATCCTTTAGAGGAGATATCGCATCGCAGGACCATAAAATGATTGGAAAATGCGTTTTTCAGAATGGAGGTGTTCGTGTTCAACAACTTTTAATCAGAAGACGTCATGAGAATCCTAATCTTCCAAAGTGGGGAGTAGATGTAGCACCGACCTGAACGTATCACGTCCACTTTTGACTTTGTAAAAATAAAACCTGGTACCATAACGTGAACTCACTTTTTGTGGGTTTGGAGGACGTCCGCTAATCAAGAAAAGAAAAACGAAAGATATCTTAAGAATCCGTTCAGTTGGAAGGTCGTCAGTAATCGTAAAATACTACAAGGAAAAATAAATGTCAGTGCACCCGTGAGGCGAAGACAGTTTTAACAGTCTCGAAATCAAATATAGATCCCTAGAAAGGTGTCATTGAATTTATGCAACGGTCAGAGTTGCTTGGTGTTCAACTGCATGTTTTTGGGGTGGGGGAGGTGATAAGAGAATCACAGTTGAGATGGTACGGGATGTGTTAATGATGGATGACGAGGAGGGAGTGAAGAGGGTTTGGGAGGAACCTGTTAGAGGAAGAAGATCGAGAGGTAGACAGAGATAAAGTGAAGGAAGATATGGAGAGAAGAGGTTTAGTGGAGGATGATGCCTTTGATAGAAGGCAGTGGAGTAGAAGGTGCATCAGGCAAGAAGAGGAGGTAAGATTGACACTCGATACAACTTTAGGACGGAACAGTGATTAAATTCGAAAGTCATGTAACATGAGTCAAAATTTATTGATGATTTTCATCATCCTTTCCATCTGTTTTATTTCATTTGATCTTTTTATAAATTTTGTGTAGACCATTTATTTATTTATTATATCTTGCTCATTATTTTGATGTTTGTAAGTTACCTTCCCTTGAAGGGCAGGAACACAAAAGACTAACTTTTGCTTGTATTAAAATGTGATACGATTGCCTCCCGAGAAAAACAATCTCTAGAGAAAGGGTCTCTCTTTCGAACAGACGCAAAACTCATCTAGAATAGAACTCAGCCGTGAGGGAATAAAGCCATTCCACTTTGCGTCAGTTGAAAGTTAAAAGCGAAATGTATTGTGAAAATGGTATATTTTATATGTAAGCTACATTTATTGTAAAGCTCATTTGTGTTTTTAGTTCTGAATATTCTTAAAAACGTAAGTAAGAGAAAAAATACATTAGCCAATAAGATCTCAGAGGAATTGAGTTCCTTTATATATATAATGTCGTATTTCCACGTTTTCATTTGCTTGAATATATTTCTCACTTAATGGAAATTGGTCATCCGAAGTAATCTAATGATAGTGAAATGATAGCAATGGAAGATTTAATGATAAATGAGTTCTTTCTTTAAATGTTCACGGTATGATTTTGTAAGTTAAAAAGAAGCATTAGAGAGAGAGAGAACCGATAAGTGACATTTTTACAGCCAAGGCTTTAGTGGTTTTTAAAAAAATTATGAGAGACCAGCGATTGATTTATATATATATATATATATATATATATATATATATATATATATATATATATATTAGCGAGGTTTTAACCTCTGTTCCCCTCTCCTCAGAGGCTGGAGGGAGTAAATATAAAATTTACTTCGTAGTATGTAGGTAGCCATGACCTTAGAGCAGTAAGGCATCTCTCTCTCTCTCTCTCTCTCTCTCTCTCTCTCTCTCTCTCTCTCTAGGTAGGTAAATCAGATCGTGAACTACAAAAATACATTTACTTAAGAAAAAAAAAGGATTTACTAAATAAATCAAATTCTCAAAGAAACAAATGTTTAACTGATTAAGTTAAAATTCAAAATCCAAACCCAAATAACCCTGGGGATCGAACCGTCCACCTCTTTCTCTACAATAACTAATATTAGTTTAGTCATAAAATAGGCAACTAGAAAAGTCATAACAGTCTTATAAGTAAGGAGAAACTCCATACTTCCCGGTTTTCCAGGTTACCAAACCTGGCAGACTTGCTTGATGGGCCAGAAACTTCTGTAACAAAGGGAAAGAATCCCACATATATAAATTGAAAATAAACCAAAATTACATAAATCAAAAAGTCATATGGAAAAGGACATCTCTGAAATAAAGCCACACTCAGGCTTAAAAGGTACGCTTACCCATTTCAACTGTGAGAACTAACACTTAACAAAATACAACTATAAAATGGTCATTTTTGACACAAGGTCGCTTCTCCCCTTTGGGCACTTCTCAGACTTAGCTATCTTACCTTCCCATTATGTAGGGGAAACAGCTAGTACTACACAAGCACAGACTTTCTCGCAAGACACTCCCCATAATATTACTCATTGATTCGGCACAAGTTTATTGCACTGGAATAGATGTGTGACGTCATAACAGCTCATTGTCACACCCATTAAATCTACCCAAAACCAGATCCTTGCTTCTGCTCATGCACGGACATAAGACGTGATCTGTTCTGCCTAGGCAGCGACTTCCACCCGGCTCCACCTCAAGTGTTGCGTCAACATTTTCGGAGCTAACACTGAATCTGTCCTTTTAAGACCTCCCTTGTTTCCATGGAGTCAAAATGATGATAACTATCGTTGCCAAGAATGTTATTGCTCATCACATTGGATATCAACTATTCGGTCAACAAAAAAACAATAAAAAAATATAATATATAATATATATATATATATATATATATATATATATATATATATATACATAATGAAGTTGTAGTTTTTATGCAAACGAATCATCATTCCTTTCAATACTCTCTTTCTTTAAAAATAAATCCATTTACAAGGACGACGAGAAAAAGAACTAAAAAGGAAAAGCAAAGCTTTACTACTGAGTTTGTAGAAATTTGTGCCCCCCTCAAAAAGAAATCATAATCCAGCGGTTCTCACTTTGACCCAACCCTACTGCCTCTCACCTTTTGCCATGCCTAGCTGAATCTAATTTAATCCAGTTATAAAAAGCCTCAGTACTTCACATGCAAATGTGAAAGTTCTTTCCAGTAAAATCTACTCCACTTAGATGCCCAACATGCAGGGGAAAAGACTATGGAGAGTGCAAACTCCTGCCAAGTCCCAGAGATCAATCCATCAAAAGGTCCCTCATCTCTCAAAGCTGCATTGATAATTCTCACGAAACCCTGTCGTTTGTTGATATTCCGAAGTGCCACTTTGAGTAAAGTTTTTGTAGAAATCTCCCCATAAGGGTGTGAGTAACCATGCTGATAAGCAAGTAAACAGAAACAAACTGAACTGGAAGCCAGAAACAACAACAACGACAAGAAACTAGATATTCCATTCCATTGATCTTTACACTTAGAAGACCATCACTAGAAGCAACAGCAACATTTAAAATGTAGGAAATTAGTGTTGTGTTCACTGAAGAGACAGATTATTATCGAACCACTGTTGCTACCCTTAGTCGTATTGGAAAAAATAATATGCTGTGGTTGTTCGATTTTATTCAGGGAACCATTCTGTTCCCTGTCGGTTCTTCCGCCTCAGCACAAGTCTCTCAAGGAGCGATTGTTAGGGAAGGAATAGAGCAGAGTAATAGGCTGAGCAAAGTTTCCTCCCACTTGAGAAACTTTGCCTTTTTATTTTCTTCTTTCTTTCCTCTTTCATCTAGACGGCGTCAGGAGAATATAAGACGGAGGGAAAGAGTTCAACCGAAGTAACCAAAGGCAGCGGCAAAGTGGACTACTTTCGTGAAAAAAAAGTTAGGAAAAGAAAGAACTGACAAAGAAATATTCTATAGGAGAATAAGTCAAAGGGAAATATAATATGTAGAGCAATAGGAAACCAACTTTAAGGGGAAAACACCGTTCATTCTTTAGCCATGTTCATATGGGTCTCATTAATTGTACTTTCGTCGCTCTCGCACTCCTCCATGAACACCAAAGGTATATATGACGTTCTCATAATGCCAAAATCCATTTTACTTACTTATGAAGTCTTTAGTCCAGCTTCAGAGCCTTCTGGTAAAAATGATCCAGGTAAATAATGTAAATCCAATATATTTTCCCTGTCTTTTATACAACTAATAAATGCATTTCCGTTTCAATTTCCCATCTTTAATAATGTTGTTCCACGAACACGGGGCCTGAACCAATGAACCTAGTGAGCCTGTCTAGGCAACACTTTCTTTGCATGAGTGAGAATATTGAGTTGTTTTTACAGTATCGCAGCAAGTCTAAGAATATTGTTAACATTATGAATGATATTTTTCAATCTTGCTGTGTTCAGCATGAATAACACCGACTGTCCATTGACACCTGACCAAATTAGCTGCAGTTCATATGAGATGCTAAAAAAAAGCGAGAGACTTTTGGAAATAAAATGGAAGGTAAGTTTTTGTCTTGTAAGTAAGTTCGGATGAGAATGATTTAGTCATGAGAGAGGGTGGTTAGGTTTTGCTTCAATTACAATTATTTGTGTGTAAGTCACAATAAGACATCCAATTCTCTTGCGTTTTTTCTTATAAATCAGACGTTGTCATTAGAATAAGATTCATAAGTTGTCGTCATATGAGAGTTGACAAATTATAGATATTTCCTGCACGTAAGATGACACATTTTTGTGTAAATCTTGGTGTACTGTTAATAATACACTTAAAAATCTTTGACCCTAAAGAGAACTACTTCATCATCGTCTCCCTATGAGGAGAGTAGTGCTCATTGTGTAATTTTATCAATATACCACCAAGGTTAGCAAACATAGAACGGGTCTTTTTTTAAAGAATATGAAAGATCTATAGTATCTCCGACTGGGTCGTCGTTATAAGATACCACCTTCCTTTTTCAAAACCTAAGACTAAGGTCTTCATTTCAAACAGACACGATTCGTCTATTTTCCATAGAGTTGCAGATTACCTAATTGCTCTACTCAAACACTGATATAGTAAATCAAATGTTCAAGGCCTCCTATTTGTGTGGAAGAGTAAAAAGTCAAAATTGACCGATAACTTTTGCAAACAATGGCCAAACGTTTTAGAATTTGAAAGTCCAACATTTTACAGGATACGTCCATAAAAAAAGGGACTATCTTTGCCCAGCCAGAAAAATTGGAAACCAGTTGAAACTGTGGTCAGGGGAAACAGTTGAACAGGAGGCGAGGAAAGCAAGCTTTTCAAATTCGTCTAACACATTTCCAGACTAGAAAAGAGTATTTGATGGACATCTGGAAACTCTTTTGCGAAGGTCATTCTGGAATTGTAACCGAGTACTTACACCCTTCCTGAAAAAAGCGGGACGCCATATCTTAAAAACTAACCATAGAATCACTTTGAACATAATCTCATAGCGTTTTTCACACCCAAATTATGTTTCAGAAACTTATATAACCTAACCTAACCTAACCTAACCTAACCTAGGGACATGGCAAAAAATAACCGGCTGGGGCAAAACTAGTATACCTACATATCGGGAATTACCATCAGGGAAACTACCCTAGCAAGACATATGCGATTTTATTTGATGTAATATAACGAGCTACTCCAAAACACAACGATTTTCAACAATTTAAAAGGACGACTAGTGAAGAAAAATTGCATTCTGTAACAATGGTGAAAATAATTGATAACTTTCTGAAACAGGTACTATATTTCCCAGTAGGTCAAATCACATGACAGATATATTAATAGATTAATATTTTATTTGAAACAGATGTATTTCCCAGTAACAAAATTCGCATATATAGAAAATGAATGTCTTCTCTCTCTCTCTCTCTCTCTCTCTCTCTCTCTCTCTCCTCTCTCTCTTTTTGTGGGGTGTTATCACAGTCCTCCAATTCGACTGGGTGGTATTTATAGTGTGGGGTTCCGGGTAGCATCCTGCCTCCTTAGGAATCCATTACTCTTCTTACTATGTGAGCCGTTTCTAGGATCACACTCTTCTGCATGAGTCCTGGAGCTACTTCAGCCTCTAGTTTTTCTAGATTCCTTTTCAGGGATCTTGGGATCGTGCCTAGTGCTCCTATGATTATGGGTACAATTTCCACTGGCATATCCCATATCCTTCTTATTTCTATTTTCAGGTCTTGATACTTATCCATTTTTTCCCTCTCTTTCTCTTCAACTTTGGTGTCCCATGGTATTGCGACATCAATGAGTGATACTTTCTTCTTGATTTTGTCAGTCAACGTCACGTCTGGTCTATTTGCACGTATCACCCTATCTGTTCTGATACCATAGTCCCAGAGGATCTTTGCCTGATCGATTATTATTATTATTATTATTATTATTATTATTATTATTATTATTATTATTATTATTATTACTGCTGGTAGTAGTAGTATGTAGTAGTAGCGTTCTTGCTGCTTCGCTTCACATAACTGTTTCATTTTCCCTTTTTGATTTTTTTGTATTCGCATCCATCAGACTTCGTTAAAAAAAAGAATTCGAAATACGCTCAATTCATTTCGAAACCTGAGGGCAAAAGCTTGAAGGCCAATTCTCGCGATACATGACGCGACTAAAAGCAGTGGATGTTGAAACATTACCGTTACTCACGTCACACTGCAGGACAGGCGAACGTCAATAATTGATATTCTTTTGCTGCGCATAATTTGGTTAGCATAATTTCACGTTTGTCAGTGAAAATATTTTTCCTGACGAGATTTCACTTATGTTGAATCTGTATGCATTGAAATGCATTTATTAATTAAGTACAACACATAAAAATGCGACGAAGAAACAATGCCAACAAAAATAGATCTATCTTTCGCTGGTCTCGGTATAATGCTACATGAGTCTCCGCCCCATGAAGCTTTCAGTCACGGCCCGGTGGTGGCCTGACCTATATCGTTGCCAGAAGCGCGATTATGGCTAACTTTAACCTTAAATGAAATGAAAAGTATTGAGGAGGCTAGAGGGCTGCAATTTAGTATGTTTGATGATTGGAGGTGGGATGATCAACGTACCAATTTACAACCCTCTAGTCTGAGTAGGTTTTACTATTGGGGGGGGGGGGGGGGGGGGGGGGGGAAGAAAAAGTGCGGATAAGGATGGACAGACAAAGCCATCGCAATGGTTTTCTTTTACAGAAAACTGAAAAAACACACGTGAATAAGCTAACAAACATTCAGGAAAGTAGACAAAAACTAGGGCTTATCTCTTGGCGTCTTTATCCTTAATGAAAATGAAAATTCCCCTGTTTGTCGTCTCTTTTTCTACCTCTCTCTCTTTCAGAACGCATGACAAAATGCATGATGCAATTATGATAAAATCTGGTAAAATGAAGAATATAATAATAGCAGTTATTTATCCCCCAAAGTTACGAAGTCGTTGGAGAGACGAATTCCCGCAGGTAGAAGATCCAAAATCTACCTCATTCTTGAATAATGTGATCAAGTATGTATCAGTTTCAATATTCAATTCGGAGTCTAATGGATCATGCAGCGATATAAAATGGATGTTAGTCGGTCAGGAAAAGAGAGAAAGGTCTTTGTGGTATTTCATTCAACTTGGGGATTAGATCTCTCTCTCTCTCTCTCTCTCTCTCTCTCTCTCTCTCTCTCTCTCTCCAGCTTTCAAGTTTACTCTACAGGAAACACCATGAATACAGATTAGGTCTAGCGACCTCTCCCCTTCATTGGCATAATTATGGATCTCCGAACATAAAAGTTGAAAGTCTCCAACCCCAGTCACCTCCCCCCCCCCCCCACCCCCCCCCTCCCCCTTACCTCCCATCCCATTCTCCTCATTTTCTCTCTCTCTTTTTCTTTTCTACGTATTCCGTTTGCCCTCGCCGAATTAATTGCCTTATAATGAGGATATCAACAAAAGGTCCGGCCACTTTTGTGGTGGTTGCTTAAGGGCCAAGTCTCCCAAGTCAAAATAAAAAGCCTTTCTGTGAGAACAATGATTAGGATTTCTGAAAAAAACAATCCATTTATTTTGTATTAGAAGCAATCTACCGCCATTCTCAGATCTGGATCGCTGGCTGCTACTTGCCCTACTATGGAACCTTCCCCTCTCTTTTTAACAGTTCGGTGGTTGTCCCTCTGGCCTGTTTAACATTTCGACAATTGTCCTTTAGCCAACCCATCTCCTGAGCAATTGTAATTCCGTTTAATCTTTCGGAAATCTTTTTATTTTTTTTTTTTTTTTGTCTGTTTTGCGAACCTTTGGAAAACGGCTGGTTGGTTTAAATTAAGGCAGCTGGATACCATCACGCACCCTGGCGGAAGGGCGTTTGTGAAAGTGGTCAGACGTGAAATGGGTTAAGAGGCCTGGTGTGGTCTTCTAGTTTCCTACCAACCAACCGTTTGGGGATTGTTCTACTTTAATCCTCAACTGGACCTTCCTCCGCCTTGTATTTATTTATTTTTTTGTTAGAAAGAGAGACATTTCTCCTTTAACTCATAGGAACTGATCTGCTCCTTTAAACCTTCATTTACCCTTATCCTTTAAAGCCAACCTATTTTCCTTTATGCTAATGGAAATGATAATTACATTGGGTTCTAGCTGAAATGCAATGGAAAATATGAAATTCGAAGAAAATGTCGACTTCTTAAAGTACAAGAGGTGAAACGAATGTGCTTTGCTGATATTGTCGGTGAAAGGAGATAGTTTATCAATTCCCATGAACTAGTATCAAGACCCATTTCTAAGTACCTTAGGTGGTCAACAGTGCCATCACTTTCAAGGCCTGGACATTGTTGATCCCCATGTTTCAGGTTTCTTTTTCTTCATTGCTCATTCTAAAGAGCTTTGTTAACAGATAACTGCAGAAGTCACAAGGCCGCGAGTTCAGTATCAGATAGAATAATTTTACTATCTTTATCCTTCTGTGGTTTCTTTTATCAGTCATCCATTGGGGACTGCTGATATCCCTTAATGATCTCTGCCTAACAGCCTCTTTAATCTTTAAGTGACTGACAAACTGAACGCTTCTTATTCCATCGATAACTGACCTTCGTAACTTTCTTTCCAAATTCTTCGTTAGAGTCCATCAGCCAACTTAGCCTTTACCAAGGCCAAGAGAGACGAGGTCTAACCAATTAAGCGTAGTCGCCTCCCACCTGGGGTAACTTCGTAGGCGATGACGTATCTTACGGGTAGTACCTGGTGAAGGTCGTTTTCTTGACTGCAATTCACTTGCTGACGCAATAAGGAGGTAGACAAAGCTCCGCCTACTTTGGGGATTTGGGAGGAAGTGAGCAGAGCTACTCTTTCCCTAGGCCTTGGTCTTTACATGACATTTTTCGAAAAGCTTTGCTTTGCAGTATATACTCCGTAAACGAAGGTCTTTCTGCTAAAAATATAGATAACATTTATGTAAAAAACAGAAAATAGGGAAGATTTGTGGTAGTTAAGGTCTACGATCATAAATTTTAAGAGACGACATTTATATCAAGCTCTCAACCTTCAAAAGTTGAAGAATGATTGTGCTTCCTTTCCGCTAATCGCATCGTTGATGACAAGTTTACCCTTCCACTCAAATAAATAAATGAATAAATAAATAAATACACAAATAAATAAAATACAAATAAATAAATGAAAAAAAACTATTTGCAATTCCAACGAGTTTTTTTACGAGATGTTTACATCAAAATCAACATGATTTATTTTTTGGATTTAAACAAACACACATAGACGCGCGCGAGCGAAAGAAAACTTACGATTTCTGTCAAATGCCAGAAGAGTAATTTTTTAAATACAAGAATTAAGAAAACTAAAATGAGCATTCGGAAGAGGTGTATTAGATTCCGAAGATGTAAGGAAAGAATGATCCTTTGAATATCTTGCACTGTAATACAGTACAGTCATTGTAGGGGAAGCACGAGATAAGTCATTGACTGTAGTATTTCTCCATTACTTACCAAGTATAAAACACGTCTCGTCATTATAGTAATTCAGAATTTACTCCAAAGCGCATTGTGCCTAAGTAAACACGAACGCACACAGAAAGCAACAGTCAGCCCCCCAAACCCCCCTTCCCTCTCCCAACTTCCTTCATCCCACCCAAAACGCACGTACATAAGCCATCATCCTTGAAAGGGGGAAGTGATCTCTTAAGCGATTGGTATGCATCATGAACCCGGGACGTTTGCGACTTACAAATGCTGGATTTCAGAGGCTGTCACACACATACAAACCCTCTGTTGGTCATATCGTTCAGTTCCCGTCACGGAGACCGTATATACAATCTGGTGTGGAGAGAGAGAGAGGCAATCCATATGGAGCGAGGGATCAAGGCGATCGTCCGTGGAGTTCTAATACCCTTAAAAGAGGGGAAGTGGCTCTTGTCCATCATTAATCGTCTTTTGACGAGACGATTCACGGGGGATCGTATCATCCTTCAAATCGTTTGTTTAGTTGTGATATCTCTCTCTCTCTCTCTCTCTCTCTCTTTCAACGTTCACCCAGGATTTATTAGAGTTTTGAAGATGTTCAATTAAGCATCCATTACCTAATACCAGAATTATAAATTCACTTTAGTAATTTTTTAGAAGACATTTATACTCAACTAAACCAAGGCAAAAAACATTTTGCTGTTATTATTTCATGTTAAAAATATTTTCCTTAAAGAAAAATTTTTTTTTTCTGCAAAAATGCTGAAGCATTTCCATTCCTCAAAGGGATTAGTCTTAATTTTCAGCAGTTCACCTTTGGCTAAATGTCAAAGTTGAACTCTGAGGTGTTTTAATTTTGTAGTTAATGAAACTAATAAAGGATATTCATACCAATAGTCTCTTTTCGTAAAAGGCTAGTAATTCATTTTTCCTGCTTTTGGTTCTAATCCTTTAAAAATGCACCGATAAGAAGCAAGAATGGACAGTTTTTTTTCATATTTCTTCTCAACTGCTTTCAAAATGATTTCGCATTATGTATCTTACTTGTTTCACATTTTGCAGCCTAACAATGTTAAGATATATCAATTTCGTCCGATGTTTTATTTTTCCAATATTGTATTTATGCCATAAAAATGGCCAAGTCATTGCAAAGTGTTTAAATGGGAAATAATGGGTACTGATCTTTTGTCAGTTTCCTGTCAGTTACCGTCAGTCTGATTGAAGACTCTAATTCTTTCTACTGAGTCCCTCGATCCCCTGGCAACGAAAGCCTTCACATCCAATGCTACGACTCATCGTGTATCCAAACATAGGAATACTTTCCGTGCCATTTCGTTGACTTCATCTCAGAAGTCTAACTCGGAGCATTTTGCGGGGCTGCCTTTTGCCGTTCATACAAATAGTAGGAATGCATTTGCCTCAGAACAATCACGTTTGCTGACGGAGTTTGGAAGTAAATAGTACAAATGAATATATATATATTATCTCTCACATACACAAGATTTTAGAAAGCAGAACTTTGATAAAAAAACCTTTAATTACGTTAATTTCTGAGGATCTAGAGCGTTTTAAGCAAATTCCAGTTATCTTTAGAGTAATTAGAAAAATGATATAGAAACAATCAAAATGGACTCATAAAAATTTTGGAGTTATATCGGCAATAATATTTGAAGCGAATAATCATCTTACTACTGCTGTTCTTCTTCCTCTCAACTTTATTGTTATTCTTAAATGGTCTCTTTTATTATTCTTTTAGTCCGCAGTTCCTTCATGCTGGTAACTTTTGTACGTTATCATCACACATATATGTAATCACATACATGTATAATATACCTCACAATCACATTGGACACCTGCATACATACTGAAATGGACTTGAATTCAGACAGATGTTCTTTTATATATAAAGAAGTTTCCTATTTTCATGATAATAATCCACAGAAGATGAATGAGAATAGGGGAAGGTATAGTTCAGAAAAAGCCATTGTTATGTACCTACGAGAATATAACCGGAGCTTCGTACCCGAGTAAAGTGTCCCTTCCATTCTATGGGAATGTGCCATAAATGTCGACCTGGAATTTTCTCTTCTTCTGCCATCATAACTGGAGAGAGAGAGAGAGAGAGAGAGATTTCATCAGA
The DNA here is from genome assembly GCF_015104395.2 of Macrobrachium nipponense. Classification (NCBI taxonomy): domain Eukaryota; kingdom Metazoa; phylum Arthropoda; class Malacostraca; order Decapoda; family Palaemonidae; genus Macrobrachium; species Macrobrachium nipponense. Next base: position 27,894,421 of record NC_087201.1, on the reverse strand, counting down.
GTTAAATGTTCTGTCCTTAGAAGCAGCTGGATTGGGAATGTATACCTTTTGTTTTCTATCTGAATTGCGCTCTATCCACTAAATACCGCTTATGTCGTAGTATAAGACGACTCGGGGAATAAGACGACCTGCCGTTTTTCATGTAAAAAAGTAGGTCTGGAGGTATGTTCCCCTTTATAAGACGACCCTTTATTTACTAAATTAAATAAAACTATCAATGGATGGAAGTTCGTTGGTATATCAATGAAATCAATAATTATTGGAATAACTATACTAGAAAATGTGTATAATCAGTACTTCATGATTAAAAAAATGTTTGGCAAAGCTCATCACAATGAAAAAATATTTTTGTATTCCCTTAGGAAAAACATACTTACCGCCATATCTAATAAAAAAAAGACCTAAAAGTTATAATTCACATGTACACAAAAGGTCAAAGAACAGGTAATCTCTGAAAAGATATTTAAAAAAATTCCTAGTTTTTTTTTATTTGCATAAGAATAATAAGAGAAGTTGAGGTCCATTGTTCTTTTTTTTAAAAACAATTACAACAAAATCTCGTGACAGTATTGCAGAGAACTCTACTGAGCTACCGTCACTCCAGAGATGCGGGACTTTGTCATTCTTTTAAGCAAGTCTAAGATGAAATATTTTCATCTTCAGGGTCAGTCTCATTATCCAAGATGAAGATAATGATGTGAGAGAGAGAGAGAGAGAGAGAGAGAGAGAGAGAGAGAGAGAGAGAGAGAGAGAGAGAGGGACAACGAATATATCCGTCTTCGAATTCACTGCAAGGTCCTTTATTGTATATAAGTACGTGTCATGGAATACAATTATCTTAGGCGCACCATGACGGTTGCCAGCTGGAAGAGAAATACGGAATTTGCCAGATGAAAGAGAAGTAGAATTTGTAAATGGCCATTAATTAATAAGGCTCATAACTCATGCACGAGGAGATGAGAGAAGCATATGAATAAAAAATATGTGGAATTCCGCGTGTAAAATGATTTTGAAATATTAAAGTTGAGTTGGCAGGGGCATGTTATGTGGATGTTATTTACGCTGATATATTTCGTATATTTTATCATGGACAAAAAATAGTCAGGAAAGAATGCCATAACTGGCAATAACTGCAATATACAGCATGAAATGTTGCAGACTACAGAGATGAATAAACTATAATCAGACTTTCCTCTGTAGAAGGGGCCATTTTATAAGGTGCAAAATGTCGAAATTACCAAATTACCCCCACCGCTCCCCCTTAACACCCCCCCCCCCCAACACACATACACAAACACAAACACACACACATACGATATATATATATATATATATATATATATATATATATATATATATATATATATGTATATATGTGTGTAATTGGAAATCTATATTGGACTCAGTGGTAACAAAATATTCCCAGAATATGTCTCGTTATTTCCGCCTACGAATGACACATTTTTATTCAGGCAAAAAACTAATTTCTGTCCTATAAAATTTATCATGATTTTCATCGAAGACATTTAACAGGTTCCGGAGGTAAGGAAAAAAATCTCCTATCATGTAAAAGTACTTTTATCACAGATGTGAAAAAAAGCAAGAAACAAACTCAAATCAATATTAAGTTTATTTTTCTGTATCGGACAAAAGAATTCATATTTCGAATGCACGCCTTCATATTTGTGGTAAAATGTCACTGGACAGAAAATATCTCAACAAGGTTTGTTTTTTTATTTCGAATTTCCTGTTTTTAGTTTTGCCACAGTTTTGCAGTGGGAAATTTCGACGGTAGGAGATGCGCACATTTTTGTTCTAAGAAATATGTTTTCTTTAAACGTTCTTGAAGGAATGGATGTGCACAGGCAATGATATATAAATATTCACATTTGTTTTAGGGCTGTGTGGGGAGCTCTGTATCCACGAGAATATATATATATATATATATATATATATATATATATTATATATATATATATATATATTATATATACATATATATATATATATATATATATATATATATATATATATATATATATATATATATACTACGAGTGTATTCCTATATAAGTCAAATCTGTATACGTACATTTCCTTCATGGACATTCAAAAGAAATATATTTCTTAAAAACAAATGCGCCCCCTCTACCGTCGAGATTTCCCAGGCAAACCTTGTGGCAAAACTAAAAACAGGAATTCGAGGTAAAATAAAAAAAAAACCTTGTTCAGTTGTTTTCTGTCCAGTGACATTCTACCACTAAATATGAAGGCGTGTATTCGAAATATGATTTTTTTTTTATCCGATACAGAAAATAACTTAATATGTTTTGAGTTTCTTGCTTTTTTTTCACATCTGTGATAAAAGTACTGTTACATGATAGGAGAATTTTTTTCTTACCTCTGGAACCTGTTAAATATCTTCGTTTCAAATCATGATAAATTTTAGAAGACAGAAAATGGTTTTTGCCCGAATAAAAAATGTCTCATTCGTAGGAAGAAATAACGAGAAATATTGTGGGGACTTTTCCTACCTGTAAACCCAATATATTTGGCAAATTATATATATATATTATATATAATATATATATATATATATATATATATATATATATATAAGCATGCAAGAATGCCTAAAATCTTGAGTATCACTTACTTACAAGTGAGGGCCCTTTATATTTTGATATACTATATCTCTTTCTCACAGGAATAGGTCGAATGTTACGAACGCTGGAATATTTATGCGACATGGATGGATCTAACAGATGATGTGGAGGAGGAGGAAGAGGAGGAGGAGGACACCTGCCACCTCCCACTAGGAAAGGTGGATGGCACTTCCTAGAAACTGCTGCTGCCGTCAAGAGCTCCCTTAATTCCTGGGACGCCTTCGTATCAGCATTCAAGGTAGGAATTTTATTACAGTGGCAGATCTTGAAATCTTTCATTGGAGGGGCGGGTGTTTCGGGGGGGGCGGGGGTTGGGTTGGCGGGTACCTGAGATTATCATATTGTATAATATGTAATATGCACATACGGTACATATATATCAGTATTTTTATATTCATGCACACATACACATACATATACACAGTGTATATGTAACATGTACACACACGGTACATATACATCGATATTCATATGTGTATGCACACACACACACACACACACACATATATATATATATATGTATGTATGTATATATATAATATATATATATATATAATATATAATAAATATAGATATATAAATAGTGTTAGTTCCTGTTGGTGTTGTTTTGTTGTCGAGCAGCTGTTGCTGTTGTTGTTGAAATAATCATTAACTAAGCAAATTTTTGCCAGTAGTAATGATTTATTGAATAGAAAACAATGCTCTGTTATTCATATCCAAGGGGGTGGTCACGTGACCAGGTGCCCTTCCCCCCTCCCTCAAACCGTCCCTAATCACACAATGAGCCTTTCATCAAGTGGTGGATATTTGAACTCCTTCAAAGATAAATCCGCTCATTCTGAAGGGAGGGTCTCGGATTAACGCTTAGGGCATCTGCGTCGGCGAGGTGAGGTGTAAGAGTAGACCTCAAAGCAGCTGTATATTGTTTGTTTGTTTGTTTTTTTGTATGTTGTTTTTACGTTGCATGGAAGATGTGGTTATTCAGCAACGGAACCAACGGCTTTACGTGACTTCCGAACCACGTCGATAGTGAACTTCTATCACCAGAAATACACATCTCTCACTCCTCAATGGAATGGCCGAGAATCGAACCCGCGACCATCGAGGCGGGACGCTAATGCCATACCAACCACACCGCTGAGGCGCTCAAAGCAGCTGTATAGTTCACACAAGCGATGCTAATAGTGGAAAGCTCTATCGACCATTTCGCAGTTTTCTCGAGGGGGCTGAAAGGGCTCCGGTATCGTTGAGTGACGAAACTAAACGCGATATCGAAAAAGTTCAGCTACAGAGATAGCAGCACAGATGGCATCATCAGCTACACATAACCGAAGAAGGTGGGGAAGGGATGTTGTACTCACAAACTATCCTGAAGAAAAATAAAAAAGGAAAAAGAGTAGGACTTTAAACAAGGCTCAGTTCCGAAGGAAGTGACAAAATATAAGACTGATCAATTAAAAGCAGAATTTGATAGCACGAATAAAATGACAACAGTGCAAAGCCTGTTGAAATGATATGAAAGTCCTTTAAACTATTAAACATCAACAACGGCGTTATTGCAAAAAAAACATTCCAGTTTTCGTGAATGGACTGAAGGGCCTCTAGAATCGCTCTGTGTAGAAACGCGATAGATTGGTAGAATGTTCACACCAGGTCTGTTATACCCTTTCAACACCCTACCATGCTTAGGGGCCTGTATAAGACAAGGGCACTGCTGCATTGACATGAAACCATCTTAACCAAACAAGCAACCACCAAACTGCAAGGAACCTCAATCTTCGCTCACCCATAATGAAACATTTTGGCATTTTTAACCGAACTCTTGCCAAAGACTTGGGAGGAGAGGCTTTAATTAAGGAATGTTAACGTGAAAGAAAAAATGCATTATATTTTAGAAAGGATCAGGAAGGTTGTGTAAAAAGAAAGAGGGGAAGACAAAATTAATCATTTACCATGGTATACCGACTACTTCACGTGAGGTCACCTCTTTTTTCTACTAATCCTCCTCTTTGTTTTAGTCGTCACTCTTCTTGGGTAGTTTTTCCTAAGGAAAGTAGCAGAACTTGTTTCGTCTATACAGAAGATAAGAGGATTAAGGCAAGTGAATCAAGACTAGAATAAGATCGAAAGAAAGGTTTTTAGCGGTTCTCTCTCTTTTTTTTTTACCTTTGGTTTGTTCATTTAATTTCGTTAATTGCGGCGAATGAAAGAAATATGAAAGATTTAATTTTAAAAAGGCGTTTAATTAATGAACAGGAACGTTCCCAGTGTGTTTTTTTTTTTTGGTGCATTCAGAAAGAGATAATGGGATCCATGAAGAAAAACGGAAATGGAGACCAAGAAGTGAGCGAAACAGAGAACAACGAGAGGAAGATAATGGATGTAAGAACAACAAAAGCCAAAACAATAATAAAGACTTTATTCACTTTTCAATGAACCAGCTCTTCCTCCTTCCTCCTTTTCCCTCCCACAATTAAAAAAGAGAAACAAAGATGCGTGAGCAGATTAATGTCTGAAAACTATGAAGTCCCCTTTTATTCAAACGAGCAAACAGAATTTGCGCAAAGAATCAGCCTCGCCCAGAATTTGTCTCCACCTTCTTGAGTTTCCAAAGGGATTATCTCGCCAGCAAAAGACGAAAGAAAATGACGGACACTGAACACTGACTCTTTGGAAGGTGGAAGGCAGACTTTTTCTAACGAGGAAGAAGGATAAGGAGTGTGATGAAAGACTAATGGTAATGAAATGGAAGATAGGTTTTGGCCGGAGAGAGGACTGACGAAATATCCTTTTGAAACAAAGGGGCGAATGAAATCTTTATTGCGATTTAAAATTTGATTTTATACCAAAACTTGCTTGAGAAAAATATAAATGGATTATAACTTAATTTTGTTTTTTATTTTAAAGGGCACGTGCAGATGGGCTTGTGCTCAGCTAAATAGGATTATAGGTCAGTTTAGAAAGGCAATTAAGCTAAGAGCTGGCGCATTTAAGAAATTTGCATATTGGAAGGTGGCTTTCTTATGTATATATATATATATATATATATATATATATATATATAGTATATATATATAGAAAGAATAGAAAGAAATGAAAGGGGAATATCGATATAGCGAACACTTCACTCACCTTTAAAACGCAATTAATGAAATTGGGTACGTTTTTCTAGTTCTGTTTCTGTCATTGCTTTTTTGTTTTTCTGTACAATATTATGTAATTGGTTGATAGTGTATTTATAGTATTGCACTTATATTACATGCTTTATTATTTAAATTTCAGTACTCTGTTATTATTGTTTATTATCAGTGGGTAATTATTTGCATTAAAGGTTTTCAGCCGTTTCCATGACTCCAAATTTTGCTCCATCAATGATTTTGGTGGATGGAGTCATGTGACGAGTGGGGAATTCTGACTCCTTATCCACAACAGAAGAAACTTCCTTTACAACGTATAATCCTGTATAAAACCATCAGATCTCTGAGCGCAAAATATGTCCCTGAAGGTGCGCTAGCTAGAGTACTCAGTGTTCTAATTTACAGTTGAAGATTTCAGAGGTTGCTCAAGCATCGCCCTCTCCATAGGGGCGAAATAACTGCCCTTTTACCCTAACCATAATTTACAAATTTTACACAGCTTGGATGAGATATTTTTCGAATGGTGTTTATAAGGACTTTAATATTTTAATCAGTTTTGCCGAGTAACCATTTTACTGGTTTTGATTAAATCTTGTCATTGCTATTGACAATGGCCATATCCATGTACAACAACGAATTCAGATTGTTTAAAAACCTTGTTGGCTATGTCATCCATATGTACCTGCGTGGATGTGCGTGATGAAATTTGAAGGTTAACAAATCATAACAATATATATATATATATCTATAAACATATATATATATATATATATATATATATATATACATACATATATATATATATATATATATATATATATAAATATATATATATATATAGATAGATATATATAAATATATTTATATATATACACACACGCACACACACCCCTATATATATATATATATATATATATATATATATATATATACATGTATATTATATATATATATATATATATATATATATATATATATATATATATATATATATATATATCAGTCGATGCAAGGTGAAGGACAATCCTTTATTCCTATTATTTGTAATTTATTGTCGCGACGTTTCAAGACATAAAAGTCCCATTATCAAGCTAAAAAAAGATAAAACGAAGTTAAAATCATAAACTCGGAATACATACTAAAATTTAAAAAGTTACAAATATAAAAGCAAGTACAGAGTAGGGAGGAGTCAATACCTTAAGGTACGAAAGCACAGACCGAGTGACAATTCGGGCCGGGTCAGCTTCGACTTGAACTCACGAGAGATACAGAGGTGTTGAGGAAGACAATAAAGTACAGATAATGGGAATAAAGGATTGTCCTTCTCCTTGCATCGACTGATGCTACTGGTTGATAGAACCGCCTTCAATTTTTCACTATATATTATATATATATATATATATATATATATATATATATATATATATATATAATATATATATATGCTTTATTATTTAAATTTCAGTACTCTGTTATTGTTGTTTATATCAGTGGGTAAAATTATTGCATTAAAGGTTTTCAGCCGTTTCCATGACTCCAAATTTTGCTCCATCAATGATTTGGTGGATGGAGTCATGTGACGAGTGGGGAATTCTGGACTCCTTATTCCACAACAGAAGAAACTTCCTTTACAACGTATAATCCTTTATAAAACCATCAGATCTCTGAGCGCAAAATATGTCCCTTTCTTAACAATTTTTACTTAGTGTTTAATACATTGTGTGTTTTTAGTTATTGATTTTATTAAAAAATTTCTATATACATATATTTATTTTTTTCTCGTGCTTATTTGTATGTAACAATTTACGTTAATCTTGCTGGACAAGTTTGTAATTTATGTATTTTTGTTTTTTATAGCCTTGAAAATGAGACAATAGTCTTGAAACGTTGGCACCAATAAAACAACCCATTATATATATATATATATATATATATATATATATATATATATATATATATATGTATATATATATATATATATATATATATATATATATATATACACAAACACACACTTATATATATATACATGATAAATATATATATATATATATATATATATATATATATATATATATATATATATATATATATACTATATATATTATATGTATATATATATAAGTGTGTGTTTGTGTATATATATATATATATATATATATATATACATATATATATATATATATATATATATATATATATATATATATATATATATATATGGGTTGTTTTATTGGTGCCAACGTTTCAAGACTATTGTCTCATTTTCAAGGCTATAAAAAACAAAAATACATAAATTACAAACTTGTCCAGCAAGATTAACGTAAATTGTTACATACAAATAAGCACGAGAAAAAAATAAATATATGTATATAGAAATTTTTTAATAAAAATCAAATAACTAAAAACACACAATGTATTAAACACTAAGTAAAAATTGTAAGAAAGGGACATATTTTGCGCTCAGAGATCTGATGGTTTTATAAAGGATTATACGTTGTAAAGGAAGTTTCTTCTGTTGTGGATAAGGAGTCAGAATTCCCCACTCGTCACATGACTCCATCCACCAAAATCATTGATGGAGCAAAATTTGGAGTCATGGAAACGGCTGAAAACCTTTAATGCAAATAATTACCCACTGATAATAAACAACAATAACAGAGTACTGAAATTTAAATAATAAAGCATGCAATATAAATGCATTACTATAAATACACTATCAACCAATTACATAATATTGTACAGAAAAACAAAAAAGCAGTGACAGAAACAGAACTAGAAAAACGTACCCAATTTCATTAATTGCGTTTTAAAGGTGAGTGAAGTGTTCGCTATATCGATATTCCCTTTTCATTTCTTTCTATTCTTTCTATATATACATATATATATATATATATATATATATATATATATATATATATATATATACATAAGAAAGCCACCTTCCAATATGCAAATTTCTTAAATGCGCCAGCTCTTAGCTTAATTGCCTTTCTAAACTGACCTATAATCCTATTTAGCTGAGCACAAGCCCATCTGCACGTGCCCTTTAAAATAAAAACAAAATTAAGTTATAATCCATTTATATTTTTCTCAAGCAAGTTTTGGTATAAAATCAAATTTTAAATCGCAATAAAGATTTCATTCGCCCCTTTGTTTCAAAAGGATATTTCGTCAGTCCTCTCTCCGGCCAAAACCTATCTTCCATTTCATTACCATTAGTCTTTCATCACACTCCTTATCCTTCTTCCTCGTTAGAAAAAGTCTGCCTTCCACCTTCCAAAGAGTCAGTGTTCAGTGTCCGTCATTTTCTTTCGTCTTTTGCTGGCGAGATAATCCCTTTGGAAACTCAAGAAGGTGGAGACAAATTCTGGGCGAGGCTGATTCTTTGCGCAAATTCTGTTTGCTCGTTTGAATAAAAGGGGACTTCATAGTTTTCAGACATTAATCTGCTCACGCATCTTTGTTTCTCTTTTTTAATTGTGGGAGGAAAAGGAAGGAGGAGGAAGAGCTGGTTCATTGAAAAGTGAATAAAGTCTTTATTATTTTTGTTTTGCTTTTGTTGTTCTTACATCCATTATCTTCCTCTCGTTGTTCTCTGTTTCGCTCACTTCTTGGTCTCCATTTCCGTTTTTCTTCATGGCTCCCATTATATCTTTCTGAAAGCGCCAAAAAAAAAATAATAAAACACACACTGGGAACGTTCCTGTTCATTAATTAAACGCCTTTTTAAAATTAAATCTTTCATATTTCTTTCATTCGCCGCAATTAACGAAATTAAATGAACAAACCAAAGGTAAAAAAAAAAAGAGAGAGAACCGCTAAAAACCTTTCTTTCGATCTTATTCTAGTCTTGATTCACTTGCCTTAATCCTCTTATCTTCTGTATAGACGAAACAAGTTCTGCTACTTTCCTTAGGAAAAACTACCCAAGAAGAGTGACGACTAAAACAAAGAGGAGGATTAGTAGAAAAAAGAGGTGACCTCACGTGAAGTAGTCGGTATACCATGGTAAATGATTAATTTTGTCTTCCCCTCTTTCTTTTTACACAACCTTCCTGATCCTTTCTAAAATATAATGCATTTTTTCTTTCACGTTAACATTCCTTAATTAAAGCCTCTCCTCCCAATTCTTTGGCAAGAGTTCGGTTAAAAATGTCAAATGTTTCATTATGGGTGAGCGAAGATTGAGGTTCCTTGCAGTTTGGTGGTTGCTTGTTTGGTTAAGATGGTTTCATGTCAATGCAGCAGTGCCCTTGTCTTATACAGGCCCCTAAGCATGGTAGGGTGTTGAAAGGGTATAACAGACCTGGTGTGAACATTCTACCAATCTATCGCGTTTCTACACAGAGCGATTCTAGAGGCCCTTCAGTCCATTCACGAAAACTGGAATGTTTTTATGCAATAACACCGTTGTTGATGTTTAATAGTTTAAAGGACTTTCATATCATTTCAACAGGCTTTGCACTGTTGTCATTTTATTCGTGCTATCAAATTCTGCTTTTAATTGATCAGTCTTATATTTTGTCACTTCCTTCGGAACTGAACCTTGTTTAAAGTCCTACTCTTTTTCCTTTTTTATTTTTCTTCAGGATAGTTTGTGAGTACAACATCCCTTCCCCACCTTCTTCGGTTATGTGTAGCTGCTCTCTCTGTAGCTGAACTTTTTCGATATCGCGTTTAGTTTCGTCACTCAACGATACCGGAGGCCTTTCAGCCCCCTCGAGAAAACTGCGAAATGGTCGAAAGAGCTTTCCACTATTAGCATCGCTTGTGTGAACTATACAGCTCCTATGAGCGCCTCAGCGGTGTGGTTGGTATGGCATTAGCGTCCCACCTCGATGGTCGCGGGTTCGATTCTCTGCCATTCCATTGAGGAGTGAGAGATGTGTATTTCTGGTGATAGAAGTTCACTATCGACGTGGTTCGGAAGTCACGTAAAGCCGTTGGTTCCGTTGCTGAATAACCACATCTTCCATGCAACGTAAAAACAACATACAAAAAAACAAACAAACAAACAATATACAGCTGCTTTCAGGTCTACTCTTACACCTCACCTCGCCGACGCAGATGCCCTAAGCGTTAATCCGAGACCCTCCCTTCAGAATGAGCGGATTTATCTTTGAAGGAGTTCAAATATCCACCACTTGATGAAAGGCTCATTGTGTGATTAGGGACGGTTTGAGGGAGGGGGGAAGGGCACCTGGTCACGTGACCACCCCCTTGGATATGAATAACAGAGCATTGTTTTCATTTCAATAAATCATTACTACTGGCAAAAATTTGCTTAGTTAATGATTATTTCAACAGCAACAGCTGTTCAAATATATATATATATATATATATATATATATATATATATATATATATATATATATATATATATGTGTGTGTGTGTGTGTGTGTTGTGTCATATGAATATCGATGTATATGTACCGTGTGTGTACATGTTACATATATACTGTATATATGTGTATGTGTCCAAAAATATAAAAATACTGATATATATGTACCGTATGTGTACATATTACATATACAATATGATAATCTCAGGTACCCGCCAACCCCCAACCCCCCCGAAACACCCGCCCCTCCAATGAAAGATTTTCTAGATCTGCCACTGTAATAAAATTCCGTTACCTTGAAACTGCTGATACGAAGGCGTCCCAGGAATTAAGGGAGCTCTTGACGGCAGCAGCAGTTTCTAGGAAGTGCCATCCACCTTTCGTAGTGGGAGGTGGCAGGTGGCAGGTGTCCTCCTCCTCCTCTTCCTCCTCCTCCACATCATCTGTTAGATCCATCCATGTCGCATAAATATTCCAGCGTTCGTAACATTCGACCTATTCCTGTGAGAAAGAGAGATAGTATATCAAAATATAAAGGGCCCTCACCTTGGAAGTAAGTGATACTCAAGATTTTAGGCATTCTTGCATGTTTAATATCTATATATATAATATAATATTATTATATATAATTAGTAATATATATATATTATATAACATAATCGTATAATTAATTAAGTTATGTATGTATGAATCGATGTATGGTATATATGGCTTATATAGTTATTTATTTGTATGTAAAAACATTAAGCTACATATGTTGTTTAATATCCAACTCACATTCGCTATAACACACATACACACACAAACAAATATATATATATATATATATATATATAATATAATTAATTTAATATATATATATATATATTTAATACATATACATATATATTTTATATATATTATATATATATATATATATATAACATACATATACATATATATATATATATATATTATATATATATATATATATATATATATATATATATATATATATATATATAATTTAAAGTCCCCACAATATTTCTCGTTATTTCTTCCTTCGAATGGGACATTTTTTATTCAGGCAAAAACCAATTTCTGTCCTCTAAAATTTATCGTGATTTGAAACGGAGATGTTATAACAGGTTACGGAGGTGAAGAAAAAAAAAAATTCTCCTATCATGTAACAGTACTTTTATCACAGGTGTGAAAAAAAGCAAGAAACTCAAAACATATTTAGTTATTTTCTGTATCGGATAAAAAAAAAATCATATTTCGAATACACGCCTTCATATTTAGTGGTAGAATGTCACTGGACAGAAAACATCTCGGCAAGGTTTCTTTTTTTTTTTTTTACCTCGAATTCCTGTTTTTAGTTTTGCCACAGGTTTGCCTGGGAAATCTCGACGGTAGAGGGGGCGCATTTGTTTTTAAGAAATATATTCTTTTGAATGTCCTTCAAGGAATGTACGTATACACAGATTTACTTCTATATATTATATATATATATATATATATATATATATATATTATATATATTTATATACTCGTATATATATATATATATATATATATATTATATTTATATATATAATATATATATATATATATATTATATATATAATATATATATATGTTCATGTACGTAACTTGTGTGCAATTATTTCTATACGTATGTGGATACAGAGCTCCCCACACAGCCCTAAAACAAATGTCAATATTCATATATCATTGCCTGTGCACATCCATTCCTTCAAGAACGTTTAAAGAAAACATATTTCTTAGAACAAAAATGTACGCATCTCCTACCGTCGAAATTTCCCACTGCAAAACTGTGGCAAAACTAAAAACAGGAAATTCGAAAAAAACAAAAACAAACCTTGTGAGATATTTTCTGTCCAGTGACATTTTACCACAAATATGAAGGCGTGCATTCGAAATATGAATTCTTTTGTCCAATACAGAAAATAACTAAATATGATTTGAGTGTTTCTTGCTTTTTTCACATCTGTGATAAAAGTACTTTTACATGATAGGAGATTTTTTTTCCTTACCTCCGGAACCTGTTAAATGTCTTCGATGAAAATCATGATAAATTTTATAGGACAGAAATGAGATTTTTGCCTGTCCAAAAATGTGTCATTCGCAGGCGGAAATAACGAGACATATTCTGGGAATATTTGTTACCACTGAGTCCAATATAGTTTTCCAATTACGCACATATATACATAAATATACATACATACTATATATATATATATATATATATATATATATATATATATATATATCGTATGTGTGTGTGTTTGTGTTTGTGTATGTGTGTTGGGGGGGGGGGGGGGGGAGTGTTATAGGGGAGCGGTGGGGTAATTGGTAATTTCGACATTTTGCACCTTATAAAATAGCCTTCTGCAGAGGAAAGTCTGATTATAGTTTATTCATCTCTGTAGTGTACAACATTTCATGCTGTATATTGCATATACATTTCTCCAGTTATGGCATTCTTTCCTGACTATTTGTTGTCCATGATAAAATATAAGAAATATATCAGCGTAAATAACATCCACATAACATGCCCCTGCCAACTCAACTTTAATATTTCAAAATCATTTTACACGCGGAATTCCACATATTTTTTATTCATATGCTTCTCTCATCTCCTCGTGCATGAGTTATGAGCCTTATTAATTAATGGCCATTTACAAATTCTACTTCTTTTTCATCTGGCAAATTCCGTATTTCTCTTCCAGCTGGCACCCGTCATGGTGCGCCTAAGATAATTGTATTCCATGAGACGTACTTATATACAATAAAGGACCTTGCAGTGAATTCGAAGACGGATATATTCGTTGTCCCTCTCTCTCTCTCTCTCTCTCTCTCTCTCTCTCTCTCTCTCACATCATTATCTTCATCTTGGATAATGAGACTGAACCCTGAAGATGAAAATATTTCATCTTAGACTTGCTTAAAAGAATGACAAAGTCCCGCATCTCTGGAGTGACGGTAGCTCAGTAGAGTTCTCTGCAATACTGTCACGAGATTTTGTTGTTATTGTTTTTAAAAAAAGAATAATGGACCTCAACTTCTCTTATTATTCTTATGCAAATAAAAAAAAAACTAGGAATTTTTTTAAATATCTTTTCAGAGATTACCTGTTCTTTGACCTTTTGTGTACATGTGAATTATAACTTTTAGGTCTTTTTTTTTATTAGATATGGCGGTAAGTATGTTTTTCCTAAGGGAATACAAAAATATTTTTTCGTAGTGATGAGCTTTGCCAAACATTTTTTTAATCATGAAGTACTGATTATACACATTTTCTAGTATAGTTATTCCAATAATTATTGATTTCATTGATATACCAACGAACTTCCATCCATTGATAGTTTTATTTAATTAAGTAAATAAGGGGTCGTCTTATAAGGGGGAACATACCTCCAGACCTACATTTTTACATGAAAAACGGCAGGTCGTCTTATTCGCCGAGTCGTCTTATACAACGGCATAAGCTGTATTTAGTGGATAGAGCGCAATTCAGATAGAAAACAAAAGGTATACATTCCCAATTCAGCTGCTTCATAGGACAGAACATTTAACTGTGATGAAATCTTCTCTCTCTCTCTCTCTCTCTCTTTCCAGTTATGATGGCAGAAGAAGAGAAAATTCCAGGTCGACATTTATGGCACATTCCCATAGAATGGAAGGGACACTTTACTCGGGTACGAAGCTCCGGTTATATTCTCGTAGGTACATAACAATGGCTTTTTCTGAACTATACCTTCCCCTTTTCTCATTCATCTTCTTTGGATTATTATCATGAAAATAGGAAACATGTTTATATATAAAAGAACATCTGTCTGAAATGCAATAAAGTGGAGAGGAAGAAGAACAGCAGTAGTAATATGATTATTCGCTTCAAATATTATTGTCGATATAACTCCAAAAATTTTTATGAGTCTATTCTGAGTGTTTCTATATCCTTTTTCTAATTACTCTAAAGATAACTGGAATTTCTTTAAAACGCTCTAGATCCTCAGATATTAACGTAATTAAATGTTTTTTTTTAAATCAAAGTTCTGCTTTCTAAAATCTTGTTTATGTGAGAGATAATATATATATATTCATTTGTACTATTTACTTCCAAACTCCGTCAGCAAACGTAATTGTTCTGAGGCAAATGCATTCCTACTATTTGTATGAACGGCAAAAGGCAAGCCCGCAAAATGCTCCGAGCTACACTTCTGAGATGAAGTCAACGAAATGTCATGGAAACTATTCCTATGTTTGGATACACGATGAGTCGTAGCATTGGATGTGAAGGCTTTCGTTGCCAGGGGATCGAGGGACTCAGTAGAAAGAATTAGAGTCTTCAATCAGACTGACAGTAACTGACATGAAACTGACAAAAGATCAGTACCCATTATTTCCCGCTTAAACACTTTGCAATGACTTGGCCATTTTTATGGCATACATATTATATTGGAAAAATAAAACATCGGACGAAATTGATATATCTTAACATTGTCAGGCTTCAAAATGTGAAACAAGTAAGATACATAATGCGAAATCATTTTGAAAGCAGTTGAGGAGAAATATGAAAAAAACTGTCCATTTTTGCTTCTTATCGGTGCATTTTTAAAGGATTAGAACCAAAAGCAGGGAAAATTAATTACTAGCCTTATACGAAAAGAGACTATTGGTATGAATATCCTTTATTAGTTTCATTAACTACAAAATTAATACACCTCAGAGTTCAACTTTGACATTTAGCCAAAGGTGAACTGCTGAAAATTAAGACTAATCCCTTTGAGGAATGGAAATGCTTCAGCATTTTTGCAGAAAAAAAATTTGTTTTTCTTTAAGGAAAATATTTTTAACATGAAATAATAACAGCAAAATGTTTTTTGCCTTGGTTTCGTTGGGTAATATTAATGTCTTCTAAAAAATTACTGAAGTGAATTTATAATTCTGGTATTAGGTAATGGATGCTTAATTGAACATCTTCAAAACTCCAATAAATCCTGGGTGAACGTCAAGAGAGAGAGAGAGAGAGAGAGAGAGAGAGAGAGAGAGAGAGAGAGAGAGATCACAACTAAACAGACGATTTGATGGATGATACGATCCCCCGTGAATCGTCTCGTCAAAAGACGATTAACGATGGACAAGAGCCACTTCCCCTCTTTTAAGGGTATTAGAACTCCACGGACGATCACGTTGATCCCTCGCTCCATATGGATTGCCTCTCTCTCTCTCCACAGCAGATTGTATATACGGTCTCCGTGACGGGAACTGAATGATATGACCAACAGAGGGTTTGTATGTGTGTGACAGCCTCTGAAATCCAGCATTTGTAAGTCGCAAACATCCCGGGTTCATGATGCATACCAATCGCTTAAGAGATCACTTCCCCCTTTCAAGGATGATGGCTTATGTACGCTCGTTTTGGGTGGGATGAAGGAAGTGGGGAGAGGGAAGGGGGGTTTGGGGGGCTGACTGTTGCTTTCTGTGTGCGTTCGTGTTTACTTAGGCACAATGTGCTTTGAAGTAAATTCTGAATTACTATAATGACGCGACGTGTTTTATACTTGGTAAGTAATGGAGAAATACTACAGTCAATGACTCATCTCGTGCTTCCCCTACAATGACTGTACTGTATTACAGTGCAAGATATTCAAAGGATCATTCTTTCCCTATATCTTCGGAATCTAATACACCTCTTCCGAATGCTCATTTTAGTTTTCTTAATTCTTGTATTTAAAAAATTACTCTTCTGGCATTTGACAGAAATCGTAAGTTTTCTTTCGCTCGCGCGCGTCTATGTGTGTTTGTTTAAATCCAAAAAATAAATCATGTTGATTTTGATGTAAACATCTCGTAAAAAAACTCGTTGGAATTGCAAATAGTTTTTTTTCATTTATTTATTTGTATTTTATTTATTTGTGTATTTATTTATTTATTCCTTTATTTATTTGAGTGGAAGGGTAAACTTGTCATCAACGATGCGATTAGCGGAAAGGAAGCACAATCATTCTTCAACTTTTGAAGGTTGAGAGCTTGATATAAATGTCGTCCGTTGAAATTTATGATCGTAGACCTTTACTACTACAAATCTTCCTTATTTCCTGTTTTATATATACACACACACACACACACACATATATATATATATATATATATATATATATATATATATATATACATATTATATATATATATATATATATATATATATATATACATATATATATATATATATATATATATATATATACAATATATATATATATATATATATATATATATAATATATAATTATATATATAAATATAAAATGTTAACTAAATTTTTAACAGAAAGACCTTCGTTTACGGAGTATATACTGCAAAACAAAGCTTTTCGAAAAATGTTATGTAAAGACCAAGGCCTAGGGAAAGAGTAGCTCTGCTCACTTCCTCCCAAATCCCCAAAGTAGGCGGAGCTTTGTCTACCTCCTTATTGCTTCAGCAAGTGAATTACAGTCAAGAAAACGACCTTGACCAGGTACTACCTGTAAGAGACGTCATCGCCTACGTAGTTACCCCAGGTGGGAGGCGACTACGCTTAATTGGTTAGACCTTGTCTCTCTTGGCCTTTGTAAAGACCAAGTTGGCTGAAGGACTCTAACGAAGAATTTGGAAAGAAAGTTACGAAGGTCAGTTATCGATGGAATAAGTAGCGATAAGTTTGTCAGTTACTCAAAGATTAAAGAGGCTGTTAGGCAGAGATCATTAAGGGATATCAGCAGTCCCCAATGGATGACTGATAAAAGAAACCACAGAAGGATAAAGATAGTAAAATTATTTTATCTGATACCGAACTCGCGGCCTTGTTACTTCTGCAGTTATCTGTTAACAAAGCTCTTTAGAATGAGCAATGAAGAAAAAGAAACCTGAAACATGGGGATCAACAATGTCCAGGCCTTGAAAGTGATGGCACTGTTGACCACCTAAGGTACTTAGAAATGGGTCATGATACTAGTTCATGGGAATTGATAAACAATCTCCTTTCGCCGACAATATCAGCAAAGCACATTCGTTTCACCTCTTGTACTTTAAGAAGTCGACATTTTCTTCGAATTTCATATTTTGCATTGCATTTCAGCTAGGACCCAATGTAATTATCATTTCCATTAGCATAAAGGAAAATGGGTTTGGCTTTAAAGGATAAGGGTAAAAGAAGGTTTAAAGGAGGTGATCAGTCCCTATGGGTTAAAGGAGAAATGTCTCTCTTACTAAAAAATAAATAAATAAATAAATAAATAAAAGGCGGAGAAAGGTCCAGTTGTGTATTAAAGTAGAACAATCCCCAAACGGTTGTTTGGTAGGAAACTAGAAGACCACACCAGGCCTCTTAACCCATTTCACGTCTGACCACTTTCACAAACGCCTTTCCGCCAGGGTGCGTGATGGTATCCAGCTGCCTTAATTTAAACCAACCAGCCGTTTTCCAAAGGTTCGCAAAACAGACAAAAAAAAAAAAAGATTTCCGAAAGATTAAACGGAATTACAATTGCTCAGGAGATGGGTTGGCTAAAGGACAATTGTTGAAATGTTAAACAGGCCAGAGGGACAACCACCGAACTGTTAAAAAGAGAGGGAAAGGTTCCATAGTAGGGCAAGCAGCAGCCAGCGATCCAGATCTGAAGAGGGCGGTAGATTGCTTCTAATACAAAATAAACGGATTGTTTTTTTTCAGAAATCCTAATCATTGTTCTCACAGAAAGGCTTTTTATTTTGACTTGGGAGACTTGGCCCTTAAGCAACCACCACAAAAGTGGCCGGAGCTTTTGTTAATATCCTCATTATAAGGCAATTAATTCGGCGAGGGCAAACGGAATACGTAGAAAAAACTTCAGACGAGAAAAGAGAGAGAGAGAGAGAGAGAGAGAGAGAGAGAGACGAGGAGAGAGAGAGGGGTGGGAGAAAATGAGGAGAATGGGATGGGAGGTAAAGGGGGGGGGTTGGGGGGGGTGGGGAGGTGACTGGGGTTGGAGACTTTCAACTTTTATGTTCGGAGATCCATAATTATGCCAATGAAGGGGAGAGGTCGCTAGACCTAATCTGTATTCATGGTGTTTCCTGTAGAGTAAACTTGAAAGCTAGAGAGAGAGAGAGAGAGAGAGAGAGAGAGAGAGAGAGAGAGATCTAATCCCCAAGTTGAATGAAATGGCACAAAGACCTTTCTCTCTTTTCCTGACCGACTAACATCGATTTTATATCGCTGCATGATCCATTAGACTCCGAATTGAATATTGAAACTGATATATACTTGATCACATTATTCAAGGCACTGTATCAACACTGAGGTAGATTTTAAGGAAGGTAACCTCTGCCGGATGAAATTCTTAGTTTATTTTTTTGCAAATTCTTGAACCAAAAGGCGTTTTCCGATCATTATTTTTCTTTTATTTTCAATCTTTATGTTGGTTTTACTCCACCTTATTCTTCTACCTACGGGATAAATAACTGCTATTATTAGATTCTTCATTTTACCAGATTTTATCATTATCGCATCATGCATTTTGTCATGCGTTCTGAAAGAGAGAGAGGTAGAAAAAGAGACGACAGACAGAGGAAATGACGAGAGACGACAGACAGGAAGAAGAAGGAGAATAATTCAAGAGTTTTAATTTTCATTAAGGATAAAGACGCCGAGATATAACCCTCAGTTTTTGTCTACTTTCCTGAATGTTTGTTAGATTATCCACGTGTTTTTTTCAGTTTTCTGTAAAAGAAAACCATTGCAATGGCTTTGTCTGTCCATCCCTGTCCGCACTTTTTCTGTCCCCCCTCCCCCCCATATTAAAACCTACTCAGACTGGAGGGTTGTAAATTGGTACGTTGATCATCCCACATCCAATCATCAAACATACTAAATTGCAGCCCTCTAGCCTCCTCAATAGTTTTTTTTATTTCATTTAAGGTTGAAGTTAGCCATAATCGCGCTTCTGGCAACCATATAGGACAGGCCACCACCGGGCCGTGACTGAAAGCTTCATGGGGCGGAGACTCATGTAGCATTATACCGAGACCAGCGAAAGATAGATCTATTTTCGTTGGCTTGTTTCTTCGTCGCATTTTTATGTGTTGTACTTAATTAGTAAATGTATTTCAATGCATACAGATTCAACATAAGTGAAATCTCTTCAGGAAAAATATTTTCACTGACAAACGTGAAATTACGCTAACCAAATTATGAGCAGCAAAAGGATATTAATTATTGACGTTCGCCTGTCCTGCAGTGTGACGTGAGTAACGGTAATGTTTCAACATCCACTGCTTTTAGTCGCGTCATGTATCGCGAGAATTGCCCTTCAAGCTTTTGCCCTCAGGTTTCGAAATGAATTGAGCGTATTTCGAATTCTTTTTTTTAACGAAGTCTGATGGATGCGAATACAAAAAAATCAAAAAGGGAAAATGAAACAGTTATGTGAAGCGAAGCAGCAAGAACGCTACTACTACATACTACTACTACCAGCAGTAATAATAATAATAATAATAATAATAATAATAATAATAATAATAATAATAATAATAATAATCGATCAGGCAAAGATCCTCTGGGACTATGGTATCAGAACAGATAGGGTGATACGTGCAAATAGACCAGACGTGACGTTGATTGACAAAATCAAGAAGAAAGTATCACTCATTGATGTCGCAATACCATGGGACACCAGAGTTGAAGAGAAAAGAAAGGGAAAAAATGGATAAGTATCAAGACCTGAAAATAGAAATAAGAAGGATATGGGATATGCCAGTGGAAATTGTACCCATAATCATAGGAGCACTAGGCACGATCCCAAGATCCCTGAAAAGGAATCTGGAAAAACTAGAGGCTGAAGTAGCTCCAGGACTCATGCAGAAGAGTGTGATCCTAGAAACGGCTCCACCTAGTAAGAAGAGTAATGGATTCCTAGGGAGGCAGGATGCTACCCGGAACCCCACACTATAAATACCACCCAGTCGAATTGGAGGACTGTGATAACAACCCCCCCCCCCCCACCCCACCCCGCCTCCCCACAAAAGAGAGGGGGGGAGAGAGAAGACATTCATTTTCTATATATGCGAATTTTGTTACTGGGAAATACATCTGTCTCAAATAAAATATTAATCTATTGATATATCTGTTATGTGAATCGAGCTACTGGGAAATATAGTACCTATTTCAGAAAGTTATCAATTATTTCGTCCTTTTAAATTGTTGAAAATCGTTGTTTTTTGGAGTAGCTCGTTATATTACATCAAATAAAATCGCATATGGCTTATGTGATGGCTGGCTTGACCACCACACAAAACACCAAACTTCTATCAAATAGTATTCACCAAAATACCATACTAAGTCCACAAAAGGTGGAATAGTCTCCAACTTCAATAAGAGTGCAAAGTCAATTCAAGGGGACAAAGAAAATATCAAAAAAAAAAAATACTTAATTTTAATACACAAGTTTCAGACAGAAATAACACCTGAACCTCAACAATACATTAATTAATGAGAAACACTCACTCTTAAACTTCCTGTAAAAGAAAACAATTACACGATTAAAGACAGGTCATCAACACATACATACTAAAAGGGGAGAGGGTCCAGAAAGGAGGAGGCAAGCGAAAAGTAAGAAAAGCCTAACCAATACAAACTAATATCCCTAACAACTTCATAGGTCTCCTCTTGGAAGACAATAATACACTCCACGTCTGGAGGTTTAATCAAGGTGGCAGGGAAAATTGATCCCAAACTATGGTGTTGGAATAGGCTTTCACAATCTCCAATAATGACGTCAGCAGATGATCAAAGCCGTGATCTAAGTAAATCTCGGTATAACTCTTATTACCTTGGGACAGAGAGGTCCCTTTGGCTTTTACTGAACCAAGGGCGGTGCACAAATTGAAGAATAAAATATCCTTGATGCAGAGAGAGTATATCCAATGTACTATACAGCTGCAAGACGTAGCTCTGCAATAGGGCGAGGAATCAATATAGTTTCAACTGCAATAGTCGTGCCCTTCAAGGTTGGAGGCTCAGAAACACACTGAGGCAAACTCCTCCAAGAGTAAACCTCCATCCCTCGGATAACGAAGGAGCGTAGCCACGTAACCAACACAACTTGAAAATATAAAACAGTCGTTAGCCAATAATAAACACCAAGATAACCACCGGTGAGGAGACAAAAAGCTAATAAAGGAAGAATACAACACATCTATACTTAACATTAAAAAT
Source organism: Macrobrachium nipponense (assembly GCF_015104395.2). Taxonomy (NCBI): domain Eukaryota; kingdom Metazoa; phylum Arthropoda; class Malacostraca; order Decapoda; family Palaemonidae; genus Macrobrachium; species Macrobrachium nipponense. The sequence goes on along the minus strand of NC_087201.1, from coordinate 27,872,035 downwards.
CTAAAAACTTAAATAATTTAGAAATTAATGACAACTAAGTTACACTTACTAGGGTAGTTTCCCTGATGGTAATTCCCGATATGTAGGTATACTAGATTTGCACTAGCCCCGGTTATTTTTTGCCATGTCCCTAGGTTAGGTTAGGTTAGGTTAGGTTATATATGCTTCTGAAACATAATTTGGGTGTGAAAAATGCTATGAGATTATGTTCAAAGTGATTCTATGCTTAGTTTTTAAGATATGGCGTCCCGCTTTTTTCAGGAAGGGTGTAAGTACTCGGTTACAATTCCAGAATAACCTTCGCAAAAGAGTTTCCAGATGTCCATAAAATACTCTTTTCTAGTCTGGAAATGTGTTAGACGAATTTGAAAAGCTTGTTTTCCTCGCTAGCTGATGTTTCTTGCACAGGCTCCAGTGGAGGGCTTTTGCCACTGAATCATGCCTCTTTTTGTACTGGTTCTGTGCAAGTGCCGGACATTCGCATGCTATGTGGTTTATGGTTTCATTTTTCGTATTTCACTTCCTACATATGGGAGAGATGTTATTTCCCTCTGTCGTTCTTTGAACATATCTGGTTCTTAGGGCCTGATCTTGTGCCGCTGTTATCATTCCTTCAGTTTCCTTCTTGAGCTCTCCCCTCTGTAACCATTGCCATGTGTCATCGCTGGCTAGTTCTTTAGTATGTCTCATGTATTGCCCGTGCATTGGTTTGTTGTGCCAGTCCTCTGTTCTGTTTGTCATTCTCCTGTCTCTGTATATTTCTGGGTCTTCGTCTACTTTTAATAGTTCTTTTCCCATGCACTCTTGAGCCACTTGTCTTCACTGGTTTTCAGATATTACCCCAGTGCTCTGTTCTCGATGTTGACGCAGTCCTCTATACTTATTAATTATTATTATTATTATTATTATTATTATTATTATTATTATTATTATTATTATTACTATTATTATTATTATTATTATTATTGTTGTTGTTGTTATTATTATTATTATTATTATTATTATTATTATTATTATTATTATTATTATTATTATTATTATTATTATTATTCAAAGAAAACTCATAACCGTATGAGTCAATAAAACTAAAATGAAAAAGTAAATCCCCAATATGTCTGTTTGATCTTGTTATTTAAAATACAAAGCAGAAAGCTTTCGATGACCTGCATGGTCCTCCTTGTGAAGGATTGACCAAGGAGGACCGTACAGATCATCGAAAGCTTTCTGCTTTGTATTTTAAATAACAAGATCAAACAGACATATTATTGTGGATTTTACTTTTTCATTTTGTTTATATTATTATTATTATTATTATTATTTTATTACTTATTATTATTATTATTATTCATTATTTATTATTATTTATTATTTCTTATTATTATTATTAATTATTATTATTATTATTATTATCTTATTGAAGATATTGCTGCATCAGCTGCATTCATCTTGTAAATAGTCTTCTCTATTTTTCTAATAATAGCTTTCTCTCTGCTATTACAACTGGCGAGTATTGCGCCGATATTACTCATCAGGAGGAGTCAATTTCATGGATATTGGTTACAAATTTATTTATTTGTTACAGTAAATGAACAAATATGTCAAAATATAAGTTAATATAGTGGCCAACTTATATTTTGACCTATTTGTTCATTTACTGTAACAAATAAATAAATTTGTAACCATTATCCCTGAAATTGACTCCTCCCGATGAGTAATATCGGCGCAATACTCGCCAGTTGTAATAGAAGAGAGAAAGCTATTATTAGAAAAATAGAGAAGACTATTTACAAGTTGAATGCAGCTGATGCAGCAATATCTTTCAATAAGTCTTGTTTGAAAGAAGGTCTCCTTCCAATATAATTATTATTATTATTATTATTATTATTATTATTATTATTATTATTATTATATTATTATTATAATGCCACCGCTTTGTGTTAACAATTTTATTTTTGCCCATTATCACATTCATCGTTGTTTCAATCTTTGTTTGCTTACATTTGTGTATTCCATTATTTGGAAGCTTATGGTTACCGAATTAGCATTTAGAAATAATAATAATAATAATAATAATAATAATAATAATATAATAATAATAATAATAATAATAATAATAATAATAATAATATGATAATAATAATAATAATAATAATAACAATAATAACTACGAGGGTATATTAATCAAATTATGCCACATGGAGCAGTTTACGTAATAGCCTATATGTAGAGCTAATCTATTTTTCTTCCCACACGACTTATTTTTCTCTTTATCTAACAGAACCGGAAGGTTAATACCCGTATTATGTGTTCGACAGAGAAATCGTATAATCCCACACACAAAAAAAAATAAATAAATAAATAAAGTAAAAAATGAGCCCAAGTTTCTTCCGCGCAATCGAGTTTATTTGTTCAGCCTGTCATATTGCGTTGCGAGACCCACGATTATGGCTAACTTTAACCTTATAAAAAAAAATGAAATAAAAACTACTGAGTCTAGAGGGCTGCAATTTGATATGTTTGATGACCAAAGGGTGGATGATTAACATACCAATTTGCAGCCCTCTAACCACAGTATAGCGTTGCCCAACCCACGATCATGGCTAAAGTTACTCTTAAAAAAACTACTGAGGCTAGAGCGCTGCAACTTGGTATGTTTGATGACCGGAGGGTAGATGATCAACATACAAATGTGTAGCCCTCTAACCTCAGTAGTTTGTAAGATCGGAGGACGGACAGAAAAAGTCATCTCGATAGTTTTCTTCTAAGGGAAACTAAAAAGGGTGATCAGGAAGGAATAAACATTGGCTTATCATGTATAGCCTGAGATCTCTATCGGAGTTCTGTGCCCTTGGGACACAAGTCTCACTCTGTATGATTCAGGAAGGATTTTGAGTCTCCATCTGACAGACTTCATCAGTTCTGTGGAAAACAATAGATCGCCTGGCTTCGCGCGCTCATTTCCGATATCCCAATTTCCCTTATATTTAGATGTACGAAGTTTTTCCGTTAGTTTTCCCTTAGTTAATCTTTCCCTCTGTCGTTCTTGTCGACAAAATGCATAAACACGCACCAACAGACATACGCACATACATACAAGTTGAAGCTGCAGTTCCGTGAAAGCATGAGACTTCAATTCAGGTCGCTTCGTTTTGGTTGTTATATTCCAATGAATTCGTGATTTTTGTAGGTGTGATTGAGAGCATTCGCCATCGTGGATATATCAGGAAATATCATTAAATGCACGATCGTTTCATTCCCTCTTAACGCACTCTCACACATACAAAAACACACAAATATCACACACACATACATACATGCATACACTATAATATATATATATATATATATATATATATATCATATATATATCGAGCTACAAATGTAATTTAATATCCAATTCACTCTACCTCGGAATTAATATATTTTCATATATGTTAACCGAAGAAATTTGTCGATAAGAAATTTGTCGGCTCACGGGCGCGAACCATCAAACCAACAAATTCAGGACTCACAGGGAAGTCGACAAATTTCTTTTCGACTAAAAAAATTTACCCTCGGTTAACATATATGAAAATATATTAATCCGAGGTAGAGCAAATTAGATATAAAAGGACATTTGTAGCTCGATGTATGTAGTATATGAATCACGGTAATGTGATATGAAACATATATATATATATATATAATATATATATATATATATATATATATATATATATATATATATATATATATATATATATATTATATATATTATATATATATATATATATATATATATATATATATATATATATATATATATATATTGTCACAACTTCAGCTTTCCACTTGACTATTCATGAATTCTCGGTAATGAGGGCAACACTTCATGTAGGTATGGTAGATATGTTAAATGAATTATCAAACTATAATTAAAATTAAACAAAGACTACTTATTTTAAATCACGTCTGAATATATAATAACAAAATAATAACAAATAATCACTTAATAACTACTAGAAACAAGTGAATCGTAAGCCACCGGATAACGAACTCAAAAGTATTAACTTGACAGAGCTTGGAAGTAAACATTTCCAAGGATTACATACATTAAAAACATGAGGTAATTTCATCCATGCTGTCCGCTACGATCAGCAATCAATAGATGGCGCTAACATCATACACAATAATAGGTGTGTAATTAGAACTGCTACATAATGATAGGAGGGTAATTATAGTTCCCCCCTGTTAGGAATGAAATTACTATGACAATTTTATTGACAAACTTAGTGAATTCAAGTGGTTTTCTGTCTAAGACGTGATAATGCATCGGCGATGGTGTTGTTTGATCCTCAAATGCTGTGGATCTCAATGTTGTAGGAAGACAAGATGTATGACCATCGAAGAAGTTTCTTGTTGTTAAGCTTGGCCCTTTCGAGGAAGGTAAGGGGTTTGTGGTCGGTGTAAATGACGACGCGTGCAGCACCTTCCAGATATGGATGAAAATGAAGGACTGTTGCTACAAGACTATATAATTCTTTTTCGATGGTAGGCCATCTTAGTTGAGTGCCTTTGAATGCTCCCGAGTAATAAGATACTGGCAGCAGGTGTTCCAACAAAGGAGGAAAAGTACTGGTCCCATTGATTTCTTGCAGTAGGACACCACCAAATCCAGTATTACAAGCATCTACCTGTATAAAAAAAGGTTTACCAAGATTAGGAGCTTGCAACAAAGGAGAACCGGAGAACAGTAGTTAAGCTGTCACTAGCCTGCGTGAGGCAGCTAAAGATGGCATCAGCGTTGAACCACGAACCGCGAATAGCGAAACTGATCCCACAGTCAATTAAGGGAGACGCCCCAAGAGGATAGGTGGATGCTGCTGGGGAGGGGGGGGGGGGGGGGGGTGGAGGTAGGAGGGTCTGAACTATACTTCCTTATCATGGAAGACTTCATAGCAGTAACGTTCGCTTCCTTGACAGATGAAACTTAAATAAGACATTTTTTTTTTCTAGTGTAAAGCGAAGCACACTGTTAAAACTACTAAAATATCTTGAGCTTCTCGAGGACTGCTGTCCGTTATGAAAGAGGGCATTAAAACAAACCGTAATTTCTACCTGACCTAGAATAAGGTCAAACAGGAACCCGATATTAAAAACCAGTCCACGTAGTATACTTTTCATCTGGCTTCAATCCCCGTGATGATGATGACAGTAATCCTCGTTAAGCCTCAGGATTCTAAGCGTACATTTAACAATACACGAAGGTTTACACTCAAGGACAGGGTCTTATCTTGAAAATCCTCTTTCCCGAGGCGAGCTGTAACTTTTTTCGAGGCCATCATGTCAGGAGTCACAGCTAAAATCATTAAGGAATGTCGTACAAAGGGATGAGTTGTCTAATACGTAAGGCAATCGACTACAGAGTACTGTATATCTGTCTTTTAAGTAGTAGCAAAAGGAAATTGATGAATTTTCATGTTCAGATTTTATTTTAATCTTCTCTCTAAAAATATAATGAGAAAAAACGAACAGCTGATTAAAAGACTAAGCTCCTGAAAGAAGCCTACGGTTTATAGGTCAGTCAGGGAAGGTCAAATCCCTTTTAAATAAAATGATACCAGAGCAACTCCTTTATATTTGATGTAGAGTCATGGAGACACAAGAAGTAAAACTAGAAATTAGGTCGTCTGAAAGTTATGGCCTAATGAATAGCGAGTCAGTGAAAATTTTGCACACACACACACAAGCATACACACACACACACACACACAATGTAAGTATCCAACTCTGAAACATTCAAGCATTTTAGAGCAGACGAAAGAGCTTGGCGATAACCACCCCAAGAACCTGCCCAAGACTTCATTTCATTTTGAAACTGCTACGGATTTTCTGTGATTTATAGATTTGAATGTTGATGATAGTTTGCCATGAAAAAAGAATCAAATGAATATTTCTCCACCATAGTTTTCATAAAGATCAAATTCAAAGAAATACAAAATCTCTCTCTCTCTCTCTCTCTCTCTCTCTCTCTCTCTCTCTCTCTCTCTCTCTCTCTCTCTCGGTCTTTAGCCTTCAATATCATTCTCAGTACTCATCATAGTTAAGACATCCAACGTGAAATCATCAACAACTGACCCTTGAAGAGGATTTGTGTTAAACTATGTAACGCGGAAAAAATTGGCTGAATGACAGCTCGGAAATGTAAAGGCTAGTTCCACATGCGTTAAAAATGAACTTTATATATATATATATATATATATTATCATATATATATATATATATATATCTATATATATATTGATATCTATATAGATATATATATCCTATATATATATAATATATATATTTATATATATATATATATATATATATATAGCTATATAGATCTATATATCATCTATATCTTATATATATATATACATAGATATATATATATATATATATATATATCTATATATATATATAGCTATATCTATATATATATATATCTATATATATATTAATAGATATATCTTAGATAGATATCATATATATATAGTATCTATATATCGATATATAATATATATCTCATATAGATCATATTCTATATATCATATCTATTATATACTCGATATATCTATATATCATATATATATATCTCATATATATATATATGATAGAGAATATATGATATATAATATCATATATATATACTATATATATTAGATATTATATATCTATATATATATATATATCTATATATTATATATATATATACTATATAATATATGTATATGCACAGCCAAGGCCACGGGAAAAATAAAAGAATATAGTACCAAGAGCTTTCGTGTTATTTCCAACACATTTTCGAAAATAAAGGAATTTTTATGATTGTTTTCATGAACCGTCATCACACAGATCTATATTCTCTTGCTAAATAAAAATCTCTCTCTCTCTCTCTCTCTCTCTCTCTCTCTCTCTCTCTCTCATCCATCAGGCAAATAGG
>NC_087201.1:27835068-27860068 GCF_015104395.2 Macrobrachium nipponense | reverse complement strand
GCAACAGGAGTACGATTTCATTCTTCCAGAGGGACCCATACGCCATAGATCTCATGAAGCTCACAGTAATATTAAGTACGTGGTTAAAGAATATTGTAAAGGTCGCATCTGCAATTCCTTGAGCTTCAAAGATTATATTTGTAGGTGACCACAGGTATGATTCTACCCTGTTCTCTGCTCTCCTATATTACTGTTTATTCTTCATTCCTAATCTTATCTTTGGGCGTGTTGCAATACTACTGTTCATAGTGACGGGATCCGCTCAGTCCTGCTTATCCCCTGACTCAAATTGTGCATCTACGAGAAAGCTACCATCGAAAAAAGGAAACCACCGTGAGAACAGACATATACAATAACAGGAAAAGGAAAAAAAAAAAGAATAGGAAAAATAAAAAACGGGTTTGAAAACATCCATGCTGAGCCTACCAAGACGCCGCTCCATCCCTCATTGCCAATTCGTTCCCAGACTGAAGTTTCGCCCCGAGCTGAGGAGAGAGAGAGAGAGAGAGAGAGAGAGAGAGAGAGAGAGAAGCTTGAGTAACGTTGACTCTAAGAGCGTTCGGAGACGATCGCGTAATTTATTTGAAGAAGAAGAAGAAGCGCGCGGAAACTGGTGCTGGGTGTGAGTGGGTGGAAGGGAAAAGACAAAGAATTTAGGAAGGTAAATTGTATTTGCACTCGTCCCTGCCATCACCTGGCCTGCTGTTTCTTTTTCTTTCTCTCTCTCTTCGGTTCGGCAGTCGTTGCTTTTCCCTGACTTTGGGAAAGTTTTTTGAGAGAGAGAGAGAGAGAGAGAGAGAGAGAGAGAGAGAGAGAGCAGAAATGATTTTGTATACAGAGAAAATGTTTCTGGAATAGTCTAATAATAATGAAACAATGAACATTGGAATTCTGAAGTCCTCGCTCTCTCTCTCTCTCTCTCTCTCTCTCTCTCTCTCTCTCTCTCTCTCTCTCTCTCTCTCTCATGATAAAAGAAATTGAAGATTCTTCTATATGTAAAGAGCAGTCGAGTGAACTAAAGATTCTGAAAAAAAAAAAAAATAGGGAAAAGATGGCAAAACAAAATAACTGATTTCTCCATTCACACAAACAAAAGGGAGAAAAAGAAGTGACGAACAAAGACCAAGCAAACAACGGAAGATATTTCTACCCGAAACGCACTGAATTCTCTTTTGTTCAATAAGACAAAAATTGCACAAAGAAAATCATAGTTTCAACCATTGTTTGTTCTGCTACTTGAGCACGGAGCGGAATCACCTCCCCGCGAAGAGAGCCAAGGAAGGAGACGCTAACTCGATGGAAGACGGAATTCCCGTCCATCATCCACGACGGAGAATACTTCGGAAGAAGAAGAAGAAGAAGAAGAAGAAGAAGAAGAAGAAGAAGAAGAAAAAGTAGAAAAGTAAACGTCTCCGTTTGGGGGGAAAAAACCTTCAACTTCTACCGAGGAGGAAAAAATATGTACGGTTGCACAGGAGTAAGTCGAACTACATTATTTTCGAATAAATGAAACAAAGAATCGCGTATTGTTCCGAAAATGCGACAGAGTGGGGAATTGTTTCTCAAAAACAAGAAATTCCTGGAAGGAGAAAATGAAAGTTCCCGTCCAAAAATTAGAGCTTTATCGTCGCATTTACCAGATAAGTGAAAATTGACTTCGACTGTTACCCAGAGATATAAGGGGTGGTTTGGAACGGGATTAAAACTAATCCGAAGTTGATATTTCAGAGAGAGAGAGAGAGAGAGAGAGAGAGAAATTAAATGACATACGCAGAAAGTATATTTCTTAGCACTTCCCCTTAGGAAGTAGCCTAGTGTTCTCAGTGGACCGACTGAAGGCATTTCTCAAGATTCGTTGCAGTATCTTACTTAAACTCCTAAAATGAATTGACAACATTCTGGACGGGAGAAACTCTACGGACAACGACACCCATATTCCACTTACCAGAAGCATCCTTGTGTGACAGAAATAAATTATATCCTGACTTAAAATCAATTATATCCCTCTCCCTCTACAGGTGTCGGAGAGTTAATGGCGCAATGCACTAGCCAAGAAAAGTTAGTTAATAGAAACATCGAGAAAACTCTGAATACACTTAATGCAGCTGACGCAGCAATCGCCTTCAATATAATAATAATAATAATAATAATAATAATAATAATAATAATAATAATAATAATAATAATAATAATAATAATAATAATAATAATAATAATAATAATAATAATAATGTTTAAAAAAAGACTGCCTCACCCCCAGCGATCTCATTACAACTCTTAAGTGGAAGCTGCCCAAAGTAACTTAAACAGATACAAAAAGACGCCCAGAGGTCAGGTGCCACCGAAGAGTGAGGTGTGATGACACTCGACGTTAAGAGACAAATGGTTGAGCAGGGGAAGACGAGGAAATAAACGAGGGGAAAAAATAAAATACATAAAGAGTCGAGGATGTCAGTAAGGCAGACCTGGCTGCAAAAGGAATTTCGACAAGGACTGCACCTTTTTACTTGCTTAATTTCTTCACTTTTTAAAATTATTTTATGTCTGGTGATTATTTTGATTAGAGCAAAAAATTTACGACTAAACATCATCTCCACATGGGCTATATATGGTTTACTTATGGTACAAACACATACTCACAAATATAGTTAAACAGTTGCATGTAATTATGTACAGACACACACACACACACACACACACACACACACACACATATATATATATATATATATATATATATATATATATATATAATATATATATGTGTGTGTGTGTGTGTGTGTGTGTGTATAGTATAAGGAAGTTTGGCCATGCGTATATAATATATATATATATATATATATATATATATATATATATATATGTGTGTGTGTGTGTGTGTGTGTGTGTGTGGATCTCATCATCATATGATGTACATTACTAAATTTTTGCGTTTGTAGTTGCAATTAAAAGATTATATCTATAGTATATATAGTATATATATATAGATATATATATATATATATATATATATATATATATATATATATATATATATATAGTATGTATGTATATGTACATTGCTAAATGTTTGTGTTTGTAGTTGCAATTAAAAGAATATATATATATATATATATATATATATATATAATATATATATATATATATATATATATATATATATATATATATATATATATAACTTGAGAACAATCCAACTAGCTTTTCTCACATTTCAGAGGCTCCTGAAAATGTTCGATCCCAAAAGATAAAAGCGATTTCCAAAACTGGATAGATTTCATTTTGGATTGTTGTTCCCCTCATCCGATTGCTTTTAACTTCTACAATGTAAATAATTAGGTATCCTTCAGAACAAATACAAAACAGCATATGGAAGCAAAGTATTTTTTACTGAATCTTCTGACACCAGAATTCTACTTCTTTTTAGTTACTTTCCTTGAAGTACAAAAAAAAAGAAAATAAATAAATGAAAAAAATAGAAACACAATGATCGTCGATCGGTTAGGAGTCAATATACCAAATTAAGGCAAAGTGCTGTTATATTAATTGTTGTAATAATTAGTGGGCAAAATTATCATAAGTCTAATTATATAAATAAAAACAATACTAATGATAAAGAACTACCGCTGTTATTTCCTCTCATATGCATTCAACATATTTTTTTTCTTCTCTAAGTAACATGAACAATGTGATAATTATTCATTTGCTTTTTATTCAAGAAGTACCTATTTTCTCTGCTGAAGTGTCAAGCCTACTGAACAAAGAAGGAAAGAACTTTGGGCATTTTTCACTTAAGTGAGAAATGTTTATTTATTTCACAAAAGCGCAGAATAAGAACAAAACATTTCAGAGTGACCATAAAGTAAAAGGAGAACGCCAGATAACTTAGAGGAAAGAGCACAATGTGATGGGTGATACTTTTAACGCAATAATAAAGAGGGAATAAGTTAAATGGGATGAAATTAAACGGAGGGACACGTCAGATGAAATGATAGATAAATGAAAATTAAGTCTGAGTAAGCTGAGATGAAAATAAATGCAAAAGCCATGCAAGGGGAGTTGAGTGGAAGATGAAAACAGTTTAGGAAACAGAGTTAAAAGAGAAGGACCGAAGCTAAGGTAAATATCTCTCTGAAACAGAATAAAGTGGAAAGCAAAGTTATATGGAATGAAAAATATGAAACGTAATGAAAAAGCGAAATACAGGAAACGAAAAATTCCGAACAAAATTCGTAATTCTTTTCGTAGACCTTATTTTCGTTGTTGGTGCGAATTACGTCCATGGAAAAGTTCATAATTTATTCATTCTTCTTAATAGTGCCTTTACTTGACTATCTTTTTTTTTTTCAAACTACTTTGTTTTTGTTGTTGGTGGGGGTAGGAAAGGTCTATGGAAAGCCAAAAAAGGCCCGACAAAGTTGTTCGTGTTGTGATAGGGATACAGGAATTTTAGGATAGGCTATTTATGATTTATTTAGTAGAAGGAAAATTAAAAATATGAATAATGTGCATCTTAAATAATACAGAAAAATTATTTCTGATAAAATATGGCGCATTTATTTTAATTTTCTTTGGTAGAACAACGCTTTATTTGACCATAGATTTTAGCAGTTTAAATATACGTTAATTAAGCAATATAATTTTACAAGTTATGAGTGAGAGAAAATCTTGCACGCGTACCGAGTAAGCTGGAGCTCGGATTACGGCTTTTTGTTTATTTGCTCTACCAGGGATTGCATAAGGATCAAGAAGTAAATATTAATTTCTTGGTGTATCTAAGAACATATGCTAATATCATATACGAAATGAAATTTGTTTGTCGATAATTTCCTAGAATTTTAGGGCGTTGATACCGGTTGCTGTAACCCTGAGCTTAACGAAAACTTGAAGACTACAGTTTTTATATGAAAAAGAAAAGTAAAAAAACGAAAAAAGGTATCCCCAAACTAAAGGAGATCATGTACCACATATATGATGAATGAAAGGAATCGTTTCCTCAATACAAAATATATGAATAGAAGAAAAGAATACATCCATTAATGTCTAAAATTCTTTATATGAAAATAGTGGAAGGTAAAGGATCTCCGTGAACTCTTTTATACGCCAGATCCAGTGTGCGTCTTTACGGAGAACATAAACCTTCATCTAGTTCAGGATTACAGTATGAAACATGGCCATCACTTTGAATAGCCATATGGAGACAGGATTTTGTACATCCATTACAACAGCTGGTTTTTAATACAATGGTAAAATAAAAATTTATCCTTGAAAATACACACAAATGAACACCCACATACCCCAAACTTAAAAACTCATGAAGGTACTCGCCACACGTTCTGAAGTAGAAAAAAAAACAGTCAGTACAATAACTTTGACCTTGGAGATACATGAGAATATGCATAACGTAAGACGACAAGAACTTGTAAGTCAGGCAAAGTTCAGCTGAAATATGTAGACACACGATAAGAAGAACAGTTTTTTCCCCCTAACTCCTACCCTCCCCCTCAAAGTGGAAGAATTCGTCGTCACCTCGTTTTCGTAATTAAATGAATACTAGAGCGACAGGAAATCTCCTTTTTTACATTTTTTTTTCTAATAACGTGTATTAAGGTTTGGAAATGTCATTTGGAAGTTAACATGCCCAGAGTCGACGTAAATGTCAACCTACTTTACTGGGGAAGATATTCGATCTTAAATTATTGGTGACATTGCTGCGTAATTTCAGTAGTTTATTTCACCATTCTTATGCTACAGTTGTTTTATATGGCTGGCTCCTGCAGGAAACCCTGACACTGCTGACTTGTTTAGAAAAGGAAATCGACTGGTAACGGCAGTACGTTTTTGTAAGAGAAAGAAAATAGTCCTCCCTCCTTCTGTTTACCGTCCAGGGGCATCTGTTGATTCACCTGTCTGTCCATCTGTCAGACATTTTTCCTGGTCCTCTACATGTCCGTCCATCAGTCCGATAAGGTTATAGCGTTTTAGTTAGTTTATTATTATTATTATTATTATTATTATTATTATTATTATTATTATTATTATTATTATTATTATTTTTTTTTTTTTTTTTTTTTTTTTTTTTTTTTTTTTTTTTTTTTTTTTTTTTTTTTTTTTTTTTTTTTTGCTCTATCACAGTCCTCCAATTCGACTGGGTGGTATTTATAGTGTGGGGTTCCGGGTTTGCATCCTGCCTCCTTAGGAGTCCATCACTCTTCTTACTATGTGTGCCGTTTCTAGGATCACACTCTTCTGCATGAGTCCTGGAGCTACTTCAGCCTCTAGTTTTTCTAGATTCCTTTTCAGGGATCTTGGGATCGTGCCTAGTGCTCCTATGATTATGGGTACGATTTCCACTGGCATATCCCATATCCTTCTTATTTCTATTTTCAGATCTTGATACTTATCCATTTTTTCCCTCTCTTTCTCTTCAACTTTTTTTTTTTTTTTTTTTTTTTTTTTTTTTTTTTTTTTTTTTTTTTTTTTTTTTTTTTTTTTTTTTTTTATCCACCCTTTTTTTCTCTTTTTTTTTTTTTTTCTTTTTCTTTTTTTTTTTCACTCTGGTGTCCCATGGTATTGCGACATCAATGAGTGATACTTTCTTCTTGACTTTGTCAATCAACGTCACGTCTGGTCTGTTGCACGTATCACCCTATCCGTTCTGATACCATAGTCCCAGAGGATCTTTGCCTGATCGTTTTTCTATCACTCCCTCAGGTTGGTGCTCGTACCACTTATTACTGCAAGGTAGCTGATGTTTCTTGCACAGGCTCCAGTGGAGGGCTTTTGCCACTGAATCATGCCTCTTTTTGTACTGGTTCTGTGCAAGTGCCGGGCATTCACTTGCTATGTGGTTTATGGTTTCATTTTTCGTATTGCACTTCCTACATATGGGAGAGATTATTATTATTATTATTATTATTATTATTATTATTATTATTATTATTATTATTATTATTATTATTTTCCCTAAAACATTTGAACTGTATGAGAGAGGGACTTCGTACACTAAAACTCTTTTCAAGGTTAAGGTCGTAGGTAGAGATCAAAGACCAAATAGGTATTTATCGACGTCAGAGTTTAAAAAACAAATCTATTCCAGCTCATTCCTGTGACCTGTGCATTTTGCGCTGATTATATATTTACTTTTAAATGAAAGGTCAAGAGACAGAGCAGCTCATTGGCCCTCTCAAGAAAGATGAAGGAAGAAGGGTGGAGCTGAACCTCGAGAAAGCATCGCATGATCTGATTAGCCAAGTGCAAGATAAAGTAAGACTCTAATGACCAAGAGGTATGTATAAGAAGAGCAAGTGGGCACAATCATATTTCAAAAACAACGGACCTTGATGAGGTAGTTATGCCGCTCTCCAGGGTGAAACCGATCGGAAAATCCCTTGTACTTGTCAAGCACAGCATATATATCCTGTCAGTGGTGGATCTGTCTTCATTTCAAGAGAGTTAGAACTTGCATAGGATCTGTAGGAACCAGGAAAGAGGACGCTCAAGAGGCAAAAAGCACTCCTCGACACACACACATGATCCTGAGAGGATAGGAGGCGAGTTGTGGGGAAGTCGGGGAGGAGGGGATGAAGGGCCCTACGGGATGGGGTGTTTTGTGGGGGAGGGGGTGTTTGTCATTATTATTCACGTGAAATGACTCCGTCTTATCCAGGAGAGATGTAAAAGATTGAACTCCCCAAGTTCTCATCTAGAACAATTATTTTGCCAATTATTCATCATCACAGGGTTTTACAGACTTTTTATTCCCTTCTTCAAACAAGAGCAGAGAAAAGAGGCAGAACGTTAGCTGGTAACATCAAAGCGTCCAATATACAACCGACAATTACCTTTCAGAGTCACAAAGGGTGAAATCAATTCCGGAAAACTGCGAGAGAAGTTGCCCATAGAAAACTTTCCCAGAGTTGATGAAGGAAGACTCCCGACCCTGATGAGGAGAGGGGAAGTTTGGTTGGGTGGGGGGGGGGGGGGGGGTAGGGGGCGAAGAGCAGATAATGCCCAGACAGGCTGAGGGCAACAAAGACATAATGCAGCAAAAGTTCCACCTTCCCTCGAAAGTTATGACTGATGGCTCGACGAATGGTGAAGAACCAACGGCCTGGGAGAAAATGTTGCCTATGAAAAGAAGAGGGCAAAACTGTAAACATATAAAAATAAACGGCTTTAGGAGAGAAAATCGTGCTTGAGATATTCAGAGTCAGCCACAGGCTGAAGAAAGTCTCAGTATTAGAACTTTCTTCCTTCTAATAATACTCTCACGATTCTCATTTCAACGAGATTAGTTTTAGGGCAAATGTCAGTGCTGAAGTTTAGCTGTGGTTAAATTACCTGGGTGGAAAAGAAGGAAACTGGAATAATTCTTAACAATAAAAGAAAACTCTCTCTCTCTCTCTCTCTCTCTCTCTCTCTCTCTCTCTCTCTCTCTCAGTCCATCCAGTATGTTATGAATGTTTAAAAAAGTATAATTGAACATGCTTTACGTAATCGGTATCCTTTGGCAATTGAGCCGTCTGACTCTCCGGAATAAAACAAAACACAAACATATATGTATATTTATATATATATATATATATATATATATATATATATATATATATCTAATATATAATATAATATTATATATATATATATATATATATATATATATATATATATATATATATATGGGTAGTCCTTTAAGTCCTATTTTTAGCCAATCTGTACATGGAATACTTGAAACTACAGTAATAAATGCAATAAACCCAAAAACATGCTGTGGATGAGATACGTGGATGACATACTAACATTTTGATAATAAGTGGGGTAATTTTAATGAATTCCTCTCAAAATTAAACGCATTAGTGCCCAGCATCAAATTTAAAGTTGAATGGGAAACAGACAACAAAATTCCTTTTCTTGATGTTTTAATAATCAGAGACACGACAGAATACAAATTTACATATACAGAAAACCAACGTTCTCACTTTCATATATTCACTATTTTAGCTATCATGACAGTACCATCAAGATAGGTCTAGCTAGCAACCTATTCTTAAGAGCCTTACGAATTTGTTCCCCAGATTTCCTGGGAAAAGAATTTGAACTAATTCGCAAGCAACTTTCATCTTTAAAGTATCCTGACCATATATTGAGAAAGCAATTCAAAAAAAGCAAAACGTAATTTTCTACCGACCCCCTAAAGACAAGACCAGAGACACACCCAACAATAAAATAAAAATTCCCCACCTGGAGACGATTAAGAGAGTAACTCACACCCTTGGGGAAAATCCAACCCTTTTGCATTTACCTACCCAAATACCTTAGCCAAATCCCTGGATTAACGTCCAACAAAAGACACCGCCCAAAGACTCTGGGGTATATGAGATCCATGCAGGACTGTGACCAATCTTACATCGGATTTACAGGTAAATCACTTCCCCAGAGATTAATACAACACAAACGGTCAGTTAGGTATGGACAACAGAACTCGGCTATTTTCAATCATATAAATGAACATAACCATAGAATAAACTGGAATATGTCACGTGTAATTTATAGCAGCAACTGCCGGTACAAGAGTCAAATGATGGAATCGGCCTTAATAAAAGAGAAGCAGTAATGAACATCTCAAAAGGGAATTGGGTTGACATCCGACATCGTCGACGCAGTGTTCATTCAACCAACGCTTAAGAAGATTAAAGGAAGATTATCAGCGGGGGTGACCTAAATTGGCTTACTTGTGGACGAATCTCTTGGTATAAATACCACCTTTTCGTAAACTTTTCTTTCATCATATATGAAGGAGAGAGACAGCAGTCTCTGAAATATAGTAACTTTTCTCTCTACCATTTTGGTGTTTTTTATGGGAGCTCCTTTATTAGATGGAATTCTGTTGTTACAGAACACTTTTACCAGTCATATATATATATATATATATATATATATATATATATATATATATATAAATGTAAGTGATTACATAATAAAAATATGGAATGTTATTCCATATATATAAAAGACTAAAACTAAAGAGGTCAACCAGATTGCTTGCAGGAATGTGATCAGACTAGAGACGCTAAAGATGACGTATACAATAAAAGTAGGCTAAGATAACATGCCGTCACCTGTAGTCATTCATTTGTTTTGAAAACATTAGTCCAAGCTTCCTGCTTGAGACAACTACCGCGACCTATAATTCAAACGGCCTACGTGATCTATAGTGTGTCTCATTTTGTATGTATGTTCATATGTTCGAGCTACTGCCTGTTCCTTTATGACTTGTAACCGAGATGGTAGACAGAGCAGAATAGAGTTAGCCATCATCATTGGCAGACCTGTACCTCTTTACCTAAGCTTTATCATGTAGAAGTGAACAGAATAGAATTAGCCATCATCATTGGCAGAAGCGATCAAGCTATCATCATTAGAAGACCTGTACAATCATACCGATCTCACCATGTAATTTTTCAGAAGAATATATGTATTTTTATACTTCGTGTTTTCTACAAGAACCTCACATCATTGCCGAATCATCATGAGTTTAACACATCGTCGTCATAACCAAGAAGATAATACTGACTTCGTAAGTGATCTACAAACCCCAAGACACTCCAATAAATATGGAAGTGCAATACCAACCGCGTAAGATTATTGCAAGTCTAACATTACCTAATAGGGCGCCTTATTATACAAGGCAACAGCCCTAATAATGGTGGCAGCGTACCAGAAGAACTCTACAACGTCTTCCGAAGAAAGACCAGAATAATGAAGTATCAAATCAGAAGCCAATGACGACGAAAACAAGAGATTCTTCAAGCAACTTATTATCATCGTTTAGTGAGCGACTTCAGAAAACAACAAGAACTCTTCAACGACGACGAAAGCAAGAGATTCTTCAAGCAACTTAGTATCATCGTTTAGTGAGCGTTTCCAGTAGTGAATACTTCAAGAAACAAACCCGACGTGTCCTTTTCCTACGACAATGCAAGCTTCGTCTCTCATTAGAATCATTCAAGAAAACATCGCTAGTGAGTGTTTCCGGCACTTCAAGAAACAAACCAAACGCGTCTGCAGCATCGGATCTTCAAGGGCTTAAATCATCCAAACAACGCGCACGGGGAAAACTGAAGCCAAACCAGGTCATCCGCTAAAAACAGAAGGAGGACCAAGGCCGTGTGTCGTTATCGGAACACCGTGACTTCCCACAAAAGCAAGCTAAGTACAATTTTTTATTCATTTGGAGTAGCTGAGTGTTTCCTTTGCAGGTCGAATTTCGTTTTTCCTGTGGCTGAAGTTACGAGACATTCTTAATCTTACTTTTTTACAGATATTATCTACATCATTAAGATTTCCCTACTGCGAGTTTTTATCCTTGAGTTTCTGCATCCAGAAGTTCTACTGAAATATCATAATCATATACTGTGTTAATTTTATCATTTTGGGTGATTATTAATCCTTTTTGTAACAAATCATATTAAATAGTGAATATGCGTTTACGCAGTGGACGTCTGTATTTATACAGATGCATGGATAGGGTCGTTAGGCACCGTAGTGATTAGAAAACACACAAAAACAAGTGGAACACCCGTACAAATCTAGATAAATTAGAGGTAACACTATTTCGAGGTCATGACAATAAATGCTCCTTTGCAAGTCCCGATCGCAGTTTTAGCCTTGAGTTTTTGAGTTATATAAAATATCGAACCTCAATGACTCAACTTAACTTTAAAAATACGGCTGGATTGCAAGGAATAACATGTCTGTAAAAAACTTTCATTAGGCTAAATGCGCTGACCAGGATCCCTCACTATCTCAAATTTTAGCAAAGAATGAAGTAAACAACAGCAAGTACAAACAGTTAATATTGAATGCAGTAGAGATAACTTGTCTTAATAGTAATCGCTCAATTCCTAATAGTTCGTCATTCATACGTTCGTTGCTTTATACGTAACTAGCAGCAACATAATGCTAAAAACATACAATACGTTGCCGATGGTAATAAAGAGAAGGATCCAAATTATTACAAAAAGAAATAGGTAAACAGTAGCCCTTTCAGAATCAAATAAAGCAAACTCGGTTACTGTGTCACCTAGTCAACGGTCAGGGTCAGTCAGATTTGCCGAGTGTAGCAAGCAAAGCACATTCCAAATTAGCGACTCTAGCAGAGTGGGGAAAAGCGATGTTGGATCATACATGCCAATACCTTTTTGAATTAAAAAGGAATTTTCCTATGAATATCACGACCGTATCAAGTAATCAGAGCAGGTTCTAGTAATTTTAATACAATAAGTTATTATAAGTAGTGGTGGATTAAGCCCGACTGTACGCGCCGTAAAAATTAGAATATCTTGTTTTATTCCTTTAGTACACGTAATATCCTGTATTTACGGACTCACCGTCTGTTGTTCGAACTTCCCTAATGAGAAGTCCGGATAAGCGAGTGCTTACAGATACCTCTATAGTTATAAAAAACATTGATCTGTATCTAGTGTAATTGTAAGATATCCACCTAGGATTATACAAAATATTATATTACCTCCTGCAAAATAAGGCGTGTTTATCAAAGGAAAATTCTATAAACCTTCAAACATATTAAAATCTGTTTGAACAAAAAGAGACAGTTAAGCAAATAATAACTTATATAGAGGAACAAATCATTGTCTCATAAATCGAGATATTGTTCAACGACCCAACAGAATTCTCCCACAACCGCAGTTGCAGTTTGCATGCAAAATTTCGAGACGCATGCACCCTCGAATGTCTTAGTGCATGTAAAAAGACCTTGCTGGGAAATGAAATTTTAATCCTTCCCGACACTCTGAAATATAACGATTTCTGCGAACAAAGCCCTAGACATGGTTGACTCGCAGCAACAAGTTAATCTAGTAATCCACAAAACCTATACGTATAAATATCGCATTTTTTTTATTGTTGCTAGTTTTTAATCATGCCCAATCAGTCGTAGATGAATTTCTCTTATACTCAATCTAAAGTAATATCCGTAAAGTCATTCAAGCAGAGGTGATTCAGCAGAATTTTTTTTTTTTTTATCTTTTATCTGAATACCAGGAAGTTTCTCCACTAGCGAGTGATCTCTGGGGAAAAAACAAATGTAATTTAAGACAAAATACGGTCTAAGGACAAACATAAAGCTATATACGTACCTTCGTATAGACTCTCAATGAAATTTCAAAATAGAGATAAATGACGAAGTTGAAAAATGTTAGTAATAGGAGTCATTAGGAAATCAAATAAGCCCATATAATTTTTCCCTCAAACATCATGCCATAAAAGATCGGACTTGGCGTATCTGCGTAGATTTCTGTCGCTTAAACAAGGAAACGACTCCCGATAGTTTCCAGTGCCATGTACCGATGACATCTTATCTCTGTTAGGTTAGAATAAATTTTTCACCAGCTTGGACTTACTTTAGGCTTTTACCAGATACCATTACCTAAGTGATTGTACCTCATACACCGTTTTCAGCACACTCAGGGGACATTATTAATTTTTACATGTGCCTCTGGCTTACGTTGCGCCCCAATTACAATATGGTGTTTGGAGACTTTTAGGGGATACCCTACATGCTTATATGGTTGGTCTTATAATCTTTTCTAAATACCTTAGAAGTACATTCACATAAACTAGAGCTAGTGCTACAGAGACAAAGACAAATAATCTCAGAGTAAAATATCTAAATGCGAGTTTTAAAAAAACGAACATGTTTATCTAGTTTTATGTGTCTAGTCAAGGTCTTAAAGTAGTCCATGGTAAGGTGTTGGCTATTCATAACTTCCGGTACCTATTGACGTAAAAAGGGGATACAGCACTTTTGCGCTGTAGTGGGTATTACAATCGTATGTGAATATGTAACTCTTCAATCATGACAGCTCCTTTAACAGATCTTACGAAGAAGAGTGTAGATTTATTATGGTCTAAAAAGTATCAACAGGCGTTCGTTATCTTAAAAGCGGAATAATGCAGCTCACCTAACTTAAAAATCCCTGATTTAAATAAGGAATTTTTTTTTATTGCAACAGACGCCTCAGACCAAGGGGTAAGAGGGGTACTACTTCAGTAATATGATAAACAGTTCTTTCCTATAGCTTTTTATTCATGTAAACTAAAGCCCTCTGAAAGTAAATATACAGTAATAGGCAAGGAAGGGCTAGGTATCTTTAACTCACTAGTACATTTTAAGTTCATAATCTATGGCTATCCTGATAAAGTCCTTACTGAACATGAGTCCTTTACCGAGTTTTTCAAAGGCTTTAATCACAGTCCAAAAGGAACTCGGTGACAAATGATCACTCAGGTCTTTGGAGCCAAGATAAGATATCTACCTGGGAAAGCAATTATCATAGCTGACGCATTATCCCGCAATCCCGCACCATACTGCAAGGAACCATTAATTGAAAAAAAAAATTTATATATATAGAAACATCCGTGCCTATTGTTAAAACCATATCTAAACCAAAAAATTCCTTAAACGAAGAGATCGCGAGCATTGAATATCTGGGTTGGAGCGCAGAACTGTTACAAACTGAACAAAGCAAGTGTCAACAGTGATAAGCAAAACAATAAACACTTCGAACGGAAACAGGGTCAGCAGCAATAAGCAAAACAATAAACACTTCGAACGGAAACAGGGTCAGCAGCAATAAGCAAAACAATAAACACTTTGAACAGAAACCCTAAAGCAAAAGTATATTTAAAGTATGTGTATCAGAATTATGTAATCAAATGTAATATTATATGTAGGTCCGTGACGAGGAAAACCCGAAGAACACAGCAGGTGACTAACGACCAGGTAGTAGTAATAATCTCTTTCATACCAATCGTCCTAAACTGGTTGCATTCCGTCATCCAGGGTTCCCTATTATGTCACAGAAAGCCAAATCACTATTTTACTGGCCTACAATGCTTACAGATATAAAAAAGCACATAACTAATTGTAACACGTGTCATGAAAACACGGGATACACTAAGACACCTGTCAGTTAGGGGCCTATCCTGTGCCAAATCAATCCTTGAAAGAATATACGCAGAATTATTAACAGAGTTACGAGTCTGACAGAGGAAATAAACATTTCTTAGCGTTAATAGTTCCCGTTGACACGTTATATAGAATTAATAGCACTAAAAACAAACACCGCAATTGAGTGCGCTAGGAATATTTATGAGTGGTAAATCAGTAAACATGGAATTCAACACATAATAATCTGTGACTCGGGTGGTGTAAATCAATAATAATCTCCATAACTCGTTGTGTGAATTCCTATCCATTAAGAAAACCAATAATATATTTTATCACCCAGAGTCAATCGGTTTGGTAGAATAAGAGATAAATAAGAAAGTGTCAATGTCTTACGAGTTACAACTCGTGATATTGGATCCGAACTGGATTATAGCGGTTCTCACGGTTTTAAATACCTTTATCATTCATATCTTGTATCTATAGAATTGATACCGCAAGTAGCCTTATATGGTACGCCGCTAGAACACTTTTCCACATATCCAAGCCAACCATTAATTTATCAAATATATATATAAAAAAAATATATCAATAAATAAATATAAAAAAAATAAAATAAATATGGATACAAGTGGAGTCAATATAATACACTCCGTAAGAAGTCGGAAGGGTTACAAATTATAACAAAAAAGGAATCACGATAAAATCAATAAGCAAAAACGTAACCATAGGTTAATTAAATATCCAAATATATATGCGTAAAGATTTGAACTCTAACTTCTTAACGCTTTTAGTAATGACAAATAAGCTACAAGTTCAAGCACATATCAAAACCTACTGACATATTGTCTGTCCCGGTGATCTATATTCGTAGTCAAAAAATAAATAAATAAATAAAATAAATAAATAAATAAATAAAATAAAATAAATAAAATAAAATAAAATAAAAGAGATTTTAAAGTCAGGAAGTCTAGAAGTGAAAATTTATATCCATGCGAATAATCTTATACTGGGCAAATAGTATATATAAAATTTGTATGGAAACCCTTTTTTCATTAGTTTGAATAAGGAATGTCTAATTTAACATAATTACATTTATTTACAATCATGCAGATTTCCAACATGAAACTAATATATTGTTCAATTTTGGTACTGTTTTTTTTCAGACATTCTTCTCGTGTGGGTCGAGTATTAAAAAAAACAAAAAACAAAAAACAAAAAACAAAAAAAATTAATTCTAAAGTCGTATTTATTACAGCAAGTAACGTAACTCTTAAGCTGGTGACGACGTCATCAGTCTAGAAGATGACTGTCGCGTTTGCCGACTCATCATTGTTCTGTTTAACCTCAATAATCTGCTTGCATAGGCTTCATCTTTGTGTGTCGTCTCGTGCTTGCAAAGCAGGTTGCTGGAGAGAGGAATGCTTAGCCCGAACTTCTCATGGGCAAGGCAGACGTTAGGTACAAGTGTCTATCCGTATGTGCAATGCAATTTTAGTTAAGGACTTGCAATCATTTTAAAATTAATGAACAAAACAAGCAAATAGAATTTCTATAACATCAAAATGGATTAATTTTTTCCGAACCTCATAGACAATTAGAGTCAATAATTTAGCTTATGACATTGGTAAACGGACATTTAGAAGTATCAAGACATGTATATGAAAAATTTACTTGCAACGTTAGCCTATAACAATTCAAGTAAATCACATTCATGGGAAAATGCCACATTTTCTTGAAAAAAAACCCCCAAAGTTTATATAGAAATTAGTTACATAGTGGGTTCTTTCGTTGCATCTCTAGCCTATTAATAAGGTTTATAAAATTAACCTCAGAGGATGCGCGCGAGAAAATTGAATATGAAACTTTTGTTAGGGGCACATAGGATCAGATTTTATCACAACTTAATTTCAGTTAGCATAGAGAAATACAGAATCATGATTAATATTCTCTTTGACTCTTATGTTGCCTGGCAATCTTACAAATAGCTCCGTTTTCCACTTCTTTGTCTAGTAACTTACTACCAGTAATATCGAATTTTCCTTGGGATTCGTATTGATATCTGTTTATTTTTTATAATTATGGATATTTTTACAAGTCATCATTAGACCTGGATGGAAGGTTCACTCATTGTTAATGCCATGGATAAAAAGTTTGTACAGCTGACTCTTTTGAATTCCACAAATATCAGCGAATTCATGTGGGTTAAGTCTGGTTCTAAATGGCTTTCTCCCCCCCTGTATTTGGATGTTGTCTGAATTTACTTTGCCCTTGTGACAAATATAATTTCACTTGCAGGCTGATTAGTGGAACCTGGTTACAGTATCCTACAGTACGAGAGTTTCACATCGTAACTTCAAAAAATCGTTCGTCGCTGCGGACGACGGCAGTTGAGTAACAACCGCCTACAATGTGAAAGGAATAAGTACCATCATGGACTTCTTCGACCGACACCGTATCCTGTCGTTAATATCATTTTAATGCGGAACGCTCCGGCGGCTGTCGGAAATCGACTACAAAAGGGACATACTTCCAACAATTACGACCTGAAGGATATTCAACTCTACTTTGCTGGCGAAGGACTCGTGCTGGGGGTGATTTTATTCATCGCGAACGTATTCGTGTGGCTTAGGATGCAGAGAACAAGTATGAGCGCAAAATAGAACGTTGGACCCCGCCCAGGCAAATTTTCCCCTTGTTTTAACCATTTGAAATTGGCCATTTCATTTGGCTATAGGTGGTTGTCTGGAACTGTGTAATGGACGAAAAGTTGTTCGAATGCTAGTTAAATGTGAAGTAGTATAACCTCGGTCATATATCCTATATATAAAGTATCATGTATCCTATATATAAAAGATCATAAATAACAGAGTCGAAATATATTTTTGCGTGTATGCACTAGGAATCTATTATATAAATGATCATAAATAACAGAATCAAAATATATTTTTGCGTGTACTCAATAGCAATCTATTTAAAGTGCACATATATTAATCATAATTATATGAATCCATATACATATGTATAAATAAATCAGGTAGCCTATAATCAATCTGTTACCTTTTATCTTACCAATAACTGCAGATATATAACAGTTAGCATAAAAATCAACGAATCAATCAGCATAAACATTAATAATTTTATCAATTCATATATGAAAGTTTTATCAGTTAAAATATGATTTTTATCATGTTATCAGAGTACATTAGTATTTGCTGTAGCATATGTATCTTAAAGAGATGAAGTGAAAAACTGTATCAGTATATATCACGTGATCACTATTATTTACGAATATGCATATTATGTCTAACGTCTTAGTACTTGAATCTGTATTTGTGTACACCATGAATTTTTTTACTTATAAGTATTTTCTATATATATATATATTATATATATATATATATATATATATATATATATATATATATATATATATATATATATATATTATTCACATAGTGTCTGTATCACACTCCTATAAGTCAAATGCAAGTCAAGCTTGAGTAATATTCAGTGGTTGGTTTTGGTAGCTGACTGAGCTTTTATGTAAGTGATTACATAATAAAAATATGGAATGTTATTCCATATATATAAAAGACTAAAACTAAAGAGGTCAACCAGATTGCTTGCAGGAATGTGATCAGACTAGAGACGCTAAAGTTGACGTATACAATAAAAGTAGGCTAAGATAACATGCCGTCACCTGTAGTCATTCATTTGTTTTGAAAACATTAGTCCAAGCTTCCTGCTTGAGACAACTACCGCGACCTATAATTCAAACGGCCTACGTGATCTATAGTGTGTCTCATTTTGTATGTATGTTCATATGTTCGAGCTACTGCCTGTTCCTTTATGACTTGTAACCGAGATGGTAGACAGAGCAGAATAGAGTTAGCCATCATCATTGGCAGACCTGTACCTCTTTACCTAAGCTTTATCATGTAGAAGAGAACAGAATAGAATTAGCCATCATCATTGGCAGAAGCGATCAAGCTATCATCATTAGAAGACCTGTACAATCATACCTGATCTTCACCATGTAATTTCAGAAGAATATATGTATTTTTCTACAAGAACCTCACATCATTGCCGAATCATTGAGTTTAACACATCGTCGTCATAACCAAGAAGATAATACCGACTTCGTAAGTGATCTACAAACCCCAAGACACTCCAATGAATATGGAAGTGCAGTACCAACCGACTTAGCGTAAGATTATCGCAAGTCTGACATTACCTCATAGGGCGCCTTATTATACAAAGCAACAGCCCTAATATATATATATACATACATATCTATACATATATTTATATATACACAAATCCTTTTATAGCATTGAAGTTTAGGCATTAATATTCAAAACCACCAAAAGTTACTTAGGTTCTCAGCAAAATTCTTTTCAATAACAAGAATTTTTTTTCACCCTGACTTTGGTTCCATAATCATAATATCAATTGAAAGTTAATTTATTATAGCTTAATTATATATACTCAGGTTCTACTATGTGCAGTAGCTGGTAATGAAAATCTATGTTTCGAAATTTAATATGATTGTAAAACTAAAACAATAATTTTGACTGGCTACCCAATAGCCTGGTTTGAGAATCAATAGATCCTATAAGTGTCAAGGGAGAAGATATAGAAAAAGATCTCTTACCAAGATGGAAGAGAAAGCAAGAAGTCTTAAGAAATTCTATAATTGAGAAAACGAAGGAGGACTTGGACGTATAATTAAAGGAATAATATGGGATTTAATAGGAAACCGCTTCAACAC
Organism: Macrobrachium nipponense; assembly: GCF_015104395.2. Lineage (NCBI taxonomy): Eukaryota > Metazoa > Arthropoda > Malacostraca > Decapoda > Palaemonidae > Macrobrachium > Macrobrachium nipponense. The sequence continues at coordinate 27,840,326 of NC_087201.1, read as the reverse complement.
CAGCAGTGTTACAAAAGGTCGTCTGTCAATAATAATTACAGAATATTAATCCTCTTCATGTCGTCTTTTTCCATTAAAGTAGAAATCATCAAGCTTGCATATCGTACTTCTCAAAACCTCTAGCCTTGAATAACCGCCTCTGGAGTTTCCTATGGTTAACCACTGTCTAAATATAGTTTTGATTCTGTTTAGTGTAAAGAAATTCGCTAGATATTCGTTATAAAATCCGTCCATTCATCTCCGAGATTGTGAGCTTGTCGATCTGGAAGAAAGGAATTCTATTTGGATCCCGTCATCAGATTCACAACAACGTTTCTAATTGCATGAGCTGGGATCAAGGGACGCTATTATCGTACGCGTGTCCTGATGGTTGCCAGATGGAAGAGAATTACAGGTCTCATTGTGTGTGTGTGTGTGTGTGTGCGTCTTCGCCTATTGGGACCTTTGGCCATTAATAAGGCTAATAATGCGTGCATGAAGAGTTGAATAACGCAGCTGAATGGAAAATGTGTTTGAAAAAGGCACACAGAGGCATGCTTGCTTCAGAGTTTAATCATAATGTCAAAATGAATTAATATTAATTTGAGGATAGTCTATAACGCTCAGTATCATTCAGAAATACATTTCACATTTCCATAACATTTACTAAATCTATTATATTCTTCTGTAGTATGCATTTCTTACCAGAGGAGATTAGATAAAAATTAGAAGCATAAAATCTAGTAATAACTTGACTTCCGCCATTAATATTCCTGACTACATTATTATTACGAAAAACATTTCATAACAAAAAGTAGGAAACAAGAAATAGCAAAATATTTTTCATATTTTTAAGAAAGGTTTTATTAGCTGTAAAGTTTTAAAAAATCCGTTGTCCCATTCAATAAAAAATATTTTATCTGACGAAACAAATATTTTCCATTCGTGTCAGATTCCTGGAAAGTGGAGAAAAATGATACACGTGTTTATTATACACCGTTGTCATTTATTTTGTAGCCTTTCTGTTTAGTTTACCTGAAGTCCAAAGGTTTATGTCTCCATCGGGTCATTGTAAGGTCACAAGGTCACGACAGGAGAAAAAGGACAGGCTGGAGTGTGAAAGAGAAGTGACGGAGGGATATCGTCAGTGTTGCGAAAGGGTCTGCCAGAAGTCAGCTACCTGGAACTGCCTGGAAAGTACTGCCTTAGGAAGTACCAACATCTCCAGACGACCATGTACCTAAAGAGGTACTACATGAAAGGATTTGCAGCCTCTATTTGCAGATGCTTTTCCGTCGAGGTTCCTTGCATTCGACTATAACCTGGTTTCTTTTAAGTGGCGGTCTTCTCGCTGACCTCTGAGTTGGTCACATCTATGCAATGACTATGATTTTCTGACTTGTGCTAGATGAGCTTAAAGTTGAAATGTTCTTTCTTCGGTAAATTAAAGGGAAAATACAGTGCGAGAAGAACATCGGTAGTCCCACAAAAAGAACCAAAACTAGATTTTACTGTGAGATAATTGATAGGCTACTTATAAAGGTAGTAAAGGCGTCACAACGATAGTGGTCAACGAATGTTGTATGATCAAATGCTTCTATTAGCTCTTGCTAATATAGCAGACTGTAACGTTAACAACATCAAAAGGACAATTGAAGAAGTCTGATTCATACTTGTAAAGGAAGGCCGATGGGACGGGCAAATGAAACTGGAGGAGGCAATAGTGTAAGGCCTGACTCCAAAGGAAGAGAATGGCAACTGCCTGTAGGACCAACAACGAACAACAACAAAAGAAGAAACAAAACAAGGCTTCACAGAATATCAGGTTTTCATGCAATGTTCTGTCAAAGAAAGTAAAGAATTTTTCTTCATTTCATTAACATGGCTTCTTGTCCAACTTTTCCGACTTTCCTCTAGTAGAGGGCAGACGTTGAAGCCAGATGTACAAGAAATCACTCGTTTCTGTTTGCTTTAGTGCAAGATAAGAGCATTCTTTGTGCTTCAACTTCATTTCCATTGCTCTTCCTCCCATGGTTTTCACTAGCGTTCTAACTCTTCTCTTACAAAAGAAAGAAAGAAAGACGGAAGAAGAAGAAGAAGAAGTAAAATACAACCAAACTTCTGTGAAACCAAGGCACTTCCGATCACCCCCATCTGGAATTTGTTGGCTTATTAATGCTTTTATTTAGTTCTATTTCAGCTTATTTGAGGAAAGGTCTTCAGGAAGGGTCTGCTTGAATTGACGGAGGAGGTGGGTGCTGGAAGGACTGAGCCCGGAGTGGAGGGGGGATGGTGGCAGAGACCGGAAATTCAAAAAGGTCCATTGTAATCGCGATTTGTCGTTTCCTTCTCGTGCTGTAGGCCAGTGTTCCTCTCGGTTGTTTGTGTTGTTTCTTGTTTCTCTTTCGTTCGTGTGTTGTTCTTCCAGGATTTTGCTGAGGGAAAAACGGAGCTGGAAGGACTTTGCTTCTGAAGAAATCGGGAGATGAAAGGAATTTGATGTTTATTTATTTATTTATTTATTTATTTTTTCTTTTTTATTCATTTATTTATTGTCTACTACATATTTTTCATGATATGCCGTTCGACAATAATTCACTGGTGAAAAAAAAGGAAAACAGCTGTGAGAAAGAAAATTGGTATAAGCAGTAAGAAAAAAAAATATATATAAAAAACTTGTGAAGGTGAAAAAATGAGTGTAATGGAAAGTAGTTCACATAAAATAATCAAAATGATGATAGAAATGTTTGAATAACACCATTGATAGAAAAATCTGCCATTACAGCCGATTAATACCAGAAAGCTACTGAATGCCTTCATATAATTTGACTGAACTTGTATAAATTGAACAAACAAGTTCTATATTTCGGTCTGGTAATTCTTTAGGAGGACAAAAAAGAGACCGATATAGACAGGCAGACAGACAGACAGATAAACACCGACTAACTTAAAGATAGAATTCCTTACCTCCTGCCAACCGACAAGAAATTTGCTGACGACCGAGAATAATAAATCAAAGAACTATAAGAGGAAGAAGAAGAAAAATGAGAGGTTATTTACAATACAGAAAAATGGAATAGCGATCACAAAAGAGGAAGGAAAAAAATAAAGTAATCCCTCCAAACAGGAAGAGAACGATTTATCATTTCGAAAATGTTCGAAGCACAACGAAAATGACCAATGCATGTTCCGGAGGATGGGAAAATAGACGCGTTTTCTTCATCAGCTATTTCTTGAAGGTCAACTGACGAACAGTTCCAAAGCGAAGGAAATCTTGACGAAAATAGGACTTTATTCTTGGCGGAAATATCAACTCAGTTTCAACATAACTGATTCTGATTTCTTTCACTGTAACGCAATATTGAGTCTCCCAGCGATTGTTGATGTTGTTGACATCGAAATTAGCGCTTCCTCGAAAGAAAACAAGTTTTTAAAACTCGTTTAATTGCCTTTGATGTTCGTAACAATTCCACACATGGGGCAAATGTCAGGCGGTAAACGATCATTATCTTTGGCTTTCCCAACAACAGTGGTAGTAAACATACTTATTATGACTGTGTGAGATTATAAAGTGACCCATTAGAGTTAAGCATCGCAAATTGGAGCAATAAGTTTGGTCCGTCATAGATATATTCAACTGCCTATGCGGGGGAGTTTGACGTATAAAGCTTCACTGTTGGTTACAGTGTCATGCGTGCATAGCATTGTGTCCATGTACATACAATATGTTTCCAAGTGCGTGTTATTGATACCAGCTGCACTCTAACAACAAAAACTGCCAGGCTGATTAGTACTAACTCAGAAATCATGAATGTTCTGGCCGGATGCAAAGATGTATGAAATACATAATAATCCTTATTTAATCAGCAAAGTGAATAAGACTTTAAAAAAAATGATTGAAAATCCGTACTCGTCATCAAGCTGGTTTGAAATATGATGACCAGCTACTGTAGTCGCTTGATTTCAGCTTCCCTCCGGGTAGGTTGTCATCTGTTACTGATTGCCATTTTTGCTGGTTGCAGCCCATACACACACACACACACACACACACACACACACACACATATATATATATATATATATATATATATATATATATATATATATATATATATATATATATATATATATATATATATATATATATATATATATATGATGGATTCATATATGTAGGAATATATCTATATCCTTACATATAATTATATCTATATCTGTCTATATACCGGAGAACATCGGAAAGAGGAAATTAAACGTATAATCGCTAATGTGTTTTACATTGAAAGGTATATTCTTTCTGCATGAGGAATAAAGGGGAGAAAGTCAATTTGGCAAATCAAAAACCTTTGATAAATGGCCTTTAGGGCATAACCAAATTTCGTGGTACCATTTGCCATATTTTTCCATTTTACGCTAATCTCTCCGGGCTCCATAAGGGTCTGAAATCTGACATGGTGCCCAACTCTTATCCCCCTCCCCACCCCTCTAGGGCCCAGCTACAAAATACTCAATGCCTGCCAGTTCCTTTCCATGAATGTCTTATGGCTTACTCGAGGAGTTAGCCTACAAACTTCTTTGTTGTTGCTGTTGTTGTTTTTGGGAGGGGTGTACATAAAGTTTATGGAAGAGACTAAAAAGGTCTGAAAAAGGTGTTTCGCGTTGAGTTAAAAACAAAAGAATCTTAGGGAAGAATGTTTATGATTTATGCATGAGAATGAAGATTTAAAGAATTAATAATGTGCATGTTAAACAGTAAAGAAAAATTATTTCTCATACGATATAGTGTGTTTATTTTAATTTTCGTTAGTGAAACTAGGATCTTTTTGACCATAGATTTGAGCATGTTTTAATTAACGTTATGTTAAAAATATAATGTTTACAACTTATGCCTGAAGCGAAAATCCTCCACATATCCTAAATAAACTGGAAGTTGGATCACACCTCGTTTATATAATTCTAGGTGTTTGGCAAAAGTTGCTGTGGTAAACAGGTAATAAATCACGTTTGTCAAATCGTATTAAATGTTTCGACGGTGCTGGGTTAGAAATTCATGTAAAGACAGCTAAATATTATGTATATTATTGACTTTAATAAAGCTGAATAATATTGATATCAATGTTTCAATTATCCCCTACAAGCGATTGCTTGGTTTGTATAAAAACGAATTTCTGAACATTTCTATCTATATTAAAAACTTAGGAATGTAAAAAAAATTTTTTTTTAGATAAGATTCTCGGAAGAAAGCTTGGTTCAAAAGGAAATTAAACTTTCAGTCAAAA
>NC_087201.1:27797568-27832568 GCF_015104395.2 Macrobrachium nipponense | reverse complement strand
TCAAAATGTTTTACGTCCGAAGTATTTCTCTTTTTCAACAATAATCATCTACTGCAGACGCCAGCATTTATTACACTAGCAAACATATGTATGCAGATATTATGAATGTAAATTTGTAAAGTAACTAAGTCTACGGACATAACCAGCTCCGTCTCAGGAAATCCATTCTCAGACCGACCCCCTTCGGAGAGGGGGGAGGTAGAATGAAACCCCATTGTAAACCATCTTAGTGGTCCCCACTATAACCCTGCCCATGGGACCAGCCTTTTGGCCGTGATTGAATGACAGATGGACGGACAGACATTATGACCATTGTAGTAAGAATTTGAGTATACGTTAGTTTAATCAGATCCCTGAGATGATTAACTGCTCTCTGGGGACTGGCATGATGCATTAGGTTTTCTTACGTGTCTAGGAACCAATTGTGTACGTAGCAACGCAACCTACAGCTTATTGTGGGATCCGAACCACTTTATATCTATATCGAGAAATGAGAATTTCTAATCACCAGAAATATATTCCGCTGGTTCCGCATTGGCAGCAGCCGGAAGCGAACTCGGGCTACCAGGTTGATAGGCGGGTAAGCATCCCACTCATCCAATGAGGAACTGCAGCTTTCTTAATAAAACTTTGTTCAGAACCGTTGCATCTGACATTATCATTGATAACCAATGTGAAAACATCTTCCAGTGACAGGTATCGAAATACAATTACAAGCAAAGATGGTATATTTTAAATTACACTAAATAAATAATGTCTTAGCAAAACGTATGCCACTGATGAACAGTATTATGAATTTTAAAAAACTTCTGAAAATTCTTTTTTTTCTTTTTTTTTAAATGTTTGGAATTTACAAGAAATGAATATTAGCAAAATCGATAAATCTAGTCACAGAGGCGAATGATATATAAATGCCAAGCAACGTAGTCCTTCAGTACGTTTCGATAAAATAAAAACATACTTTATAAAAGTGAAAAAACATTGACGTACGGAGGCTGTTTTCATGATCTTTTGAACCTTTATTAATAAATTGTTTGTGAACAGTGTCATCAAAGTCAAACCATTCGCCTGGAAAATGAGGTAGAAAATGTGAAGGAAATAACGAAGGGGTAGAAAAGAGAGAGAGAGAGAGAGAGACGAGAGAGAGAGGAGAGAGAGAGAGAGAGCATCTGTTCATGGATTGATTTTTGAAAATTTCCCATTTGTATACAAGTAAAACAAGTAGTTGGATTCTAAGAAATTTAAGATATTTGCGACTAAAAAGAAGGAAGGAAGGAGCATCTCTGTGCAGGAGAAAAGAGAGAGAGATAAAATGCCAAAATAAGAAAAAAAAATCTTAATCACCCTAGATCCGACCTCCAGCTTACTCGGGATACATGCAAGATTTTCCCCTCACGCAATAAGTAGTAAACATTATATTCGTAACCTTCAACGTAACTTGAAACGTCCTAAAATTTACGGTCAAATAGAGATTTGTTTCACCAACGAAAATTAAAATAAATACATTATATCTTATTAGAATTAGTTGTTCTGTACTGTCTAACATGCACATTATTTATTTTTTCTACTATACTATCCTAAAATTCGTGTATCTTTCAACTCAACACGAAACACCGTTTTTAGACCTTTATAGGTCAACCATAGGCCTTTCCTACCTCCCCGCCCCAACAACAACAACAAAGTAGTTTGTAGGCTTGCTCCAAGAGTAAACGAAAATGAAAGAAAAACCATACTTGTTGTAGAGTAGCAGTTCTTAAACTTTTTTGCCTAGTGACCCCTCTGCATTATGTATAGATCACGCGCCCCGCTAACCCTGAAATTTTTGCCAACTGTGAACTAAAAAACTATAAAAAATATGTCGTCTATTTGCATACTATTGTAATTTCACTGCTTAAATGAATATATTGATGAATGACGGGTTTTTTTTCATTGCTGTTAAGTTTTTTTTATAAGTATGCACTCTACTACATTTCAGAGGATTATGTTTTCGCAATCTTGTATGAACATCACAAATTTAAAGAAAAATAATAGGCACCATCTGGCAACCTTCCTTGCACTCCCCAGCTTAAGAATCACTGTTGTAGAGAAAGCAAGATCTGAAAAAGAAGAGAAGTTGTCGTAGCTACATCTCAGAAATAAAAAATAAGGTAAGTTCATGAGTCTTAGAAATTAACAAAATAGAATCTCAGAAAGAGCGAACGAAATACACATTTTCTTTAATTATAATAATATATATATATATATATATATATATATATATATATATATATATATATATATATATATATATATATACATACACACACACACACACACACACACACACATATATATATATATATATATATATATATATATATATATATATATATATATATATATATATTTTAAAAAATTTGACCGATGGTTGATAAGCGGATGTGATGAACAGTGACATTCTTGAAACGATAGATATCATAATTTTGACTCCATGGAGACAAGCGGGGTCTTAAAAGGACAGATTCAGCGTTAGCTCCGAAGATGTTGACGCTAACACTTGAGGTGGTGCTGGGTGGAAGCAAGGCTCTGGTTTTGGTTAGATTTTATGGGCTTCATAATAATGAGCTTTTATAGCGTTACGCATCTATTCCAGTGCAATGAACTTGTGACGAATCAATGATGTCATATAATGGGGAGTGTCTTGTAAAAAATTCATGCCAGTGTACGTACAAGCTGTTTCCCCTACATAATAGGAAGGTAAGATTACTAAGACGGAGAAGCACTTGAAGTCTGAGAAGAGGCCTTATTAGTGAGATGGCCATTTTACAGTTGGATTTTGTTAAGCGATAGTGCTCACAGCTGGAAATGGTAAGCGTACTTTTAAGCCCGAGTGTTGGTTTGACTTTTTATATTTTAAACCTTTATTTCAGAGATGTCCTTTACCATATTTTTTATGACTTTTTGATTTATGTCATTTTGGTTTGTTTGCAATTTATTTATGTGGGATTTCTTTTTTCTCTCTCTCTCTCTCTCCAGACGGTTCTGGCAGTGGGAACTTATCTGGAAATTTTAATGGGAACTTAACTGATAGTTCCGTGGATATGGTGTGGGGAGAGTATGACTTTTCTAGTTGCTTACTTTATGATTAAACTAATGTTAGCTATTGTAGAGAAAGAGATGGATGGGTTAGGTTTGATCCACAGGGTTATTTGAATTACCTGGATTTTGAATTTTAACTTATTCAGTTAAACATTTGTTTCTTTGAGATTTTGATTTATTTAGTTAATCCTTTTATTCCTAAATAAATATATTTTTGTAGTTCGCAAGTCTGATTTAACTACCTTAGGAAGTTGGTTGAGAGAATTGTGAGAAGTTGAGAGAGAGAGAAAGAAAGAGAGAGAGAGAGAGAGAGAGAGAGAGAGAGAGAGACCTTACCTTACATACTTTACATCTTGCTCGGGTTGCCCCTGGTCCCTCAGTGTGAGGCACCTCTGATATCTATCAGAGAGTTGCTAGTACATCTTTCGGTATATTTTGCATCTTCCAATCTTGGATGGTCTGGGATGCAGCTTGGATATTGGTCGAGCTTATTCTTAAACACGTCTACGCTCACTCCTGATATATTCCTCAGATGAGCTGGCAACGCATTGAATAAACGCTGCATTGTCGATGCTGGTGCGTAGTGGATTAATGTCCTGTGTGCTTTCCTTATTTTTCCTGGTATAGTTTTAGGCACTATTAATCTACCTCTGGTTACTCTTTCTGATATTTTTAGCTCCATGATGTTTTCGGCAATTCCTTCTATCTGTTTCCATGCCTGAATTATCATGTAGCGTTCTCTTCTCCTTTCTAGACTATATAATTTTAAAAATTGTAGCCTTTCCCAGTATTCAAGATCTTTACCTTCTTCTATTCTAGCTGTAAAAGACCTTTGTACACTCTCTATTTGTGCAATATCCTTTTGATAGTGTGGGTACCATATCATATTGCAATATTCAAGTGGACTACGAACATATGTTTTATAAAGCATAATCATGTGTTCAGCTTTTCTTGTTTTGAAGTGCCGTAACAACATTCCCATTTTTGCTTTACATTTTGCCAATAGAATTGCTATTTGATCATTGCATAACATGTTCCTATTTAGCACCACACCAAGGTCTTTAACTGCTTCCTTATTTGTGATTGTCTCATTATTAGGGCCCCTATATGCATACAGCTTTCTTTCTCTATCTCCATAATTTATTGATTCAAATTTACCAGAGTTAAATAGCATCCTATTTACCTCTGCCCAATCATATACTATGTTAAAGTCTCTTTGTAGTGCATTCCTATCTTCATTACAAATAATTTCTCTACTTATTCTTGTGTCATCGGCGAAACTACTCACTACTGAGTCCTTAACATTACTGTCTATGTCTGCAATCATAACAACAAACAGTAATGCAGCTAACACTGTACCTTGTGGTACCCAGGATATAACCTTAGCTTCGTCCAGTTTCTCATTGTTTGCAATAACTATCTGTTATCTGTTTTGTAAAAATTCTTTTAACCATCTTCCTACTTTGTCCACTATATTATGTTTTCTAATTTTCTTCGCTAATATATTATGATCTACCTTGTCAAAAGCTTTTACAAAGTCTAGATAAACCACATCTGTTTCATTTCCGTTTTTCATCTTTTTATATATGTTCTCACAGTGGACTAACAGTTGGGTTTGTATACTTTTTCCGGGTACAAAACCATGTTTTCCTATATTAAACAAATCATTTTTTATCAAATTTTTCATAATATCATTACCCTTTCATACACTTTCATAATATGTAATGTTAGACTCACAGGCCTATAATTACTTGCCTCTAGTCTTGATCCACTTTTGAAAGTAGGGGTAATATATGCTAAATTGTGGTCATAATAAATCTTGCCTGTATCTACACTTTGTCTTAATAATATTGCAAGGGGCTTTGCAATAGAATGAACTACTTTCTTTAACAAAATAGCAGGGACACCATCATGCCCAGCTGCAGCTCCATTTTTTAGTTCATTAATAGCCTGCACAATATCGGCTTTATTAATATCCATGTCTGATAAATATTCACTATTTTCATCCCTTATTTCTGTATCATTATCTTCATTATCAATTCTATAGGTAAATTCTCTCATATCTTTCTGCCAATATGTTGCATATTTCCTTTTTTTCATTCGTTAATCTCCCTTCAATTCTTAGAGGGCCTATTTCTATTCTTCTTTTATTCATCTTTTTTGCATACGAGCACAATAGTTTGGAGTTTTGCTTGATATTTACTAGGGTTTTTTCTTCCAAGTCCCATTTTTTATTTTCTTTTGATTGCATAATCTTTTGTTCTGCATTTTCTATCTTACTTTTTAGTCCTATAACTTTCCACGCATTTTTTTTTTTGCAAGACCTTTTTTCCACTTTCTGATTTTCTGGAACAAGATCCTCCTGTCTCTTGGTATGCATGACTGATGTTTACTTTTCTTCTTTCGGTATATATTTATCCACTATTTTCTCTAATATTTTATTTAATATCTCCATATTTACCTGTATATCATCACTTACGAAAATGTTATATCAATCTTTGTTTGATTCTTCATTTATTTCTGACCATTTTATACGAATAGCTTGTGTGTGTGGGGTGCGGACGTGTTGGAGGTCTCTCTCACGTTTCTTCACAGAAAAGAAGGGTTTTTCGCCCTTGGTGATTATACCTCTTATAGTAAGCAATGTGTTAATAGTGTCTCCACGTAATACCCGGCGTGTAAGCCGGAGAGTGTTGTGCAACGGCAGATATTCTAATATTCTTTCTGCTCCAATCAGTGCCTTAGAAATCTTTCAAATCACAGCTACTCGAGGCCTATTGGTCCTGGGGGAAATTGGGTAAAAGAATGCAGTGTATGTGTTAGTGCTGACCCCTCCCTTACCGCAAAAATGTCACCCGACCAACCTCCAACCGTTGCGCAAGTGACCCTGGCACCTACCGGTGCCTGTGCCCCACACGACATCGAGTCCGCTATACAATCTGTCAGTGATGCCTTCTCAGATGAGGAAATCAACGCTGCATATACGAAATGCAAAGATCTGATACCAGAGAGCATTCTCAAGGAGCGATCCGCGAAGAACTTGTCCTCTCACAAAAAAATATCGTATATCACTAAGTGGCTAAGGACCTGCTCGGTGGAAATTACGCCGATGACCCTTACAACCTGCCACCAAAGGGCCCTGCTGACCTAAGCCTACCTGCGGTGTACCACACGGCAGAAAATGCCTTCAAAACAGCAAAATCTCTCTCAGATATAATTGGAAAAAACTCAGAAAAAATCGAGGAGACAAATCATAAATTATCAAGAATCTGGGACGTGATCAAAGGACTACAGGAATCCCTAGACAGTCTTAAAACTGTGGAAACAAATAATTTCACACGGATCTGGGATGCGATCAAAGGAGTGCAGGGATCGACAGACAATCGCACTGATAGCCACCAGACTACTACGAATGCAGCATCCAGTTTTTCCTCGCCTCCCAGCAACACGGAAGTGCCCCGTTCCGAGGGGACTGTTGATCCCCCAACCGCTTCCCCCTCCCCAGTACCTCCGGTGGAAGATATATCTCCGGTGATGATTACTAGCCCTCGTAATCCTCCCCACCCTATCTCTCCCCCCAACCCCCCATCGTAGATGCAGATGAAACTGATCATGAGGGGTCTGGCGGCTGGCAGATACAAACAAGCAGAAAGAAGAGAAGAACCTCCTGTTTGGCCGCCGGACCGGAGCCCAACATTCGTGTTTCACCTCGCCCGACACCTGAGAAGAGATGTCACGTAGTAATTCACAATCTGCGCTCATCGGTGACGCTAGATGCCATAGTGGAGAGAGTCAAGTTTCTCACTGGCTCTGACCCACTCATCTCTCACGAACTCCCATGCAGGATTAAAACATAAAGTGGCTTACAGGATTACCTGCCTATTTCAACACCTCGACGTTCTTAAAGGCGAGAATTTCGGTCCTAATATATTAGTTCAAGATACAGACTAATCCGGGATCAACCACCCCCAGGGGAACTTACTGACACTCCAACCAGGGTCATTTCCACCGCAAGTGCCAGTCAACTGCCACGGCGAGTGACTGCCCACTCCCCTGGCTAACCCCCATTCACCCAAATGATCAGCGCATTCATCTCCCATCTTCGTGAGTAGCCATGGATACATTAAACATAATCTCTTGGAATATCTTTGGCCTCAAGCGGAACATTCCTCTCCTAAACATGTTCTGTAAAAACTTCAAAGGCATCATTGCATTGCAAGAAACGCTCCTCTGGCAACATGACCTTGCCATATGCGATTCAATTCATGAAGACTTTAGAACCTTCTCGACTTCATTGATGCAAGTTACAGACCAAATCCTAGCCGGTCGCCCGAAAGGAAGCCTTTCTTTCCTGTGGCACAAATCGTTAGACAATACGATAAAGGTGATGACCTACAGGAGTGACAGATTGCTGGGGATTCAAGTGACAGTAGGGAACTCTAAAATCCTAATTATTAATGTTTATATGCCATGGGAAAATAACAATAATTTTGATCATTACTGCATGATCCTAGGGGAGTTACACAGTATTATTCATGATTCTCCAGCTGATCATATTTGTATAATAGGGGACCTTAATTCTCACCCCACAAAACAATTTTATAATGAACTTACTTGCTTCTGTCAAAATCATGCTCTCCAAATTAGCGATGTTATGCTCCTCCCTCCCTCCTCTTATTCATATGTACATAATAGAGCGGACGCTATTACAACTTCCTGGTTGGACCACTGCTCACAATATCCACAACTTCATGATTCTATTTTATGACCTGCAATATTCGCTATGATCTTGCAACGGGCTACGATCACATCCCATTACAGGTGTCATTCAGTACCCCATCCCTCCCTACCGTGAACCCCCTAACTGATCGCCCACCAGCGGTAAACTGGGATTTTAAAAACCAACAGAAAACCAGGTATTTTAAGGCGACCACGGAAACCAGGTTGCGGTCAATAGTTCAACCGGCAGACGCCTTACTTTGTACTAACACAAATTGTAGAAATGACCACCACAAGAGGGATCTGAATGAATTCTATTCGAACATAATCTCCGCTTTGCTTGCTTCGGGCAGGACTGCCTACAGATTTCGTCAAGGTAATTCTCGTAATATACCTGGATGGAATGACTTGGTTAAAGATCTGTATACATACTCACGAGAAATGTTCTTACTGTGGAGGCAAAATGGTAGCCCTAGGGAAGGGCACACTGCATTGCTAATGAGACAGGCGAGAGCGCAGTTCAAACTTGCTCTTAAGCACTGCAGGTTATATGAAAAACAACTAAGAGCCAATGCAATGTCTAGAAACTTAGAATCTGGTGATTATCCTCGTCTTTGGAAAGATATCCAGTCTTTAAATCCCAAAACTAAAAAGCTATCACAGAGAGTAGGGGAAGCAGTCGGAGACGAAGCTATTGCAAGTATGTGGGGCGATCACTTCAACAATATCCTGAATTGCATAAATGATCAAGATTCCCGAAGGGATGTAGATAACCTCCTTACTGACAACATTCAATTTCATTTTGAAGACCGTTTTACGCCAGGTAACATCAGCGATGCCATAAACAGCCTACCTAATAATAAATCGCCCGGCTGTGATGGTCTTCCTGCATAGGCCTTCAAACTTTGCCATCCGATAATTTACATTTTGCTAGCTGCCCTATTCAATGCGTGCATAATTCACCGGTTTCTTCCAGACTCCCTACTTTAGTTCACTTGATACAGTAATCAAAAACAAGCTAAAGGATGCAGCTGACCCTGGCAACTACCGGCCGATTGCAATCACAACGATCGCATCGAAGATACTTGAGTCTGTTCTTCTAGTGAGACTTCTCCCCTTTCTACACACCACTGACAACCAGTTCGGGTTTAAAGCAAACCACTCAACCGACACCTGCATCTACATACTGAAAGAATTGCTGAACTACTACCTATCATCAGCCTCTCCTGTTTTCCTTAGTTTTGTGAGAAAAGCATTTGACAGAGTAAACTACCTGAAGCTCTTCCTGAAGCTGCATAAAAGGGGTGGGCACACCCCTATATCTAATTCCCGGCATTTTACATTGCTGGTTCTCCACACAGCAATTCTGTGTCAAATGGGGAAAACGGTAACTATTATCCTACACATTCGGCTCCCTAAACGGGCTTCGGCAAGGGGGCATTCTCTCTCTATACCTCTTTAATACGTACACAGATGCCTTGAACGTCAAACTGAACTCGCTCCCAATCGGATGCACTGTCAATGAAACAACTATAAACAACCTCTGTTATGCCGACGATATGGTTCTGATTTCCCCATCAGTGCAAGGTCTCCAACGACTCATCGACACTTGCCGCCAATATGCAGAGGAATTTGATATAATCTACAACGAAACCAAGACCCAGTGCATGTCGCTGCTCCCGAGATCGCTTAAGCATATTGCAGAACCTCAAATTTTCCTCGGAAACCATCGGCTGGAATTTGTGCACGAATTTCCGTATTTGGGTCACATTATCACCGACGACCTAAAAGATACGGCAGACATTAAACAGAGGCGTCGTAAACTATGTGCAACGGGCAACATGATTGCAAGGAGGTTTGCCTTCTGTCACCGAGACGTGAAACTGCTGCTATTCCGCTCGTACTGCTACAGTATCTATGGGTGTTCCCTCTGGACGAACTATACCCGAGAGACCATGCAACGCATCACTGTTGTGCACAATGACATTCTGAGACGCCTCACAAACACTCCCCGCTACCACTCCGCCACACAGATGTTCATAGAAAACCACCTGGACAATTTAAAAATCATTGTTAGGCGAACAATGTCCAGTCTGGTAACCCGAGTGAGAAACAGCAGCAACTCGCTCATACAAAGCATCCTAAGGAGTGAAGCAAGAAGAAAATCAAAATTGTGGGAAAGATGGGAAAATGAGGCCTTTGTCCCCTAAAGGACTTAATCTCTGTATTGGCAAGATGTCATCTGCAGTTTTTGTCATTTTACATTTATTTGCTGATATTTTAATTTTCATTATTACTGTGATTACTATCAAGTTAAAGTCTTATTTACATTTAATTTATGTATTAAGCCCTCTGGACCTGACTACTGTAACCACCTAAGGTCTCTAGTTGAAATTTGAGTTATATAATATGTGCACCATCTGTTGTTACTCTCAATGCATATTTTTTTTTTCTCACCAATATTATTACTGTTATTACCAATATGATGATTACTAGCTTTTATGCTACCTCAGCTACCTTGTGGATAAGTGCCGATTATTCGTTTTCTTTTTCTATTTTATCATGTCACATGTATCTAGATTGTGTATGCTACTGTCTGTATTTTGTATATTCAATGTATATGGCCCCGAGCCGAAATAAAGCATATTATTATTATTATTATTATTATTATTATACCGTAGAATTTGTATTTTCCATATCCTTCCCACTTTTTCATCTCTTGCTTATCTCTGTTTTCACTTGCATTGGAATGGACTGTTAATTCTATGACATTATGGTCTGAAATACTCGCATTATAAACTATTATTTCTTTAACATAATTCACCTCGTTCATAAATACAAGGTCTAAAGTATTTTCCTTTCTTTTTGGCAAGTGAATTATTTGTTGAATGTTGTATTCTAATAGCATATCTAATAGCTTTTCGAGTTGCCTCTTATCTTCTGCACTACTAATACTCTCTTTTTTTATATGTATAAAATACAACACAATCTCCTATTCGTTCTTTCCAATCTACAGAAGGAAAGTTAAAGTCTCCGGATAGGAGAATAGTCCAGTCATTGTGATTTCTACATATATCAGAGAGAGAGAGAGAGAGAGAGAGAGAGAGAGAGAGAGAGAGAGAGAGAGAGAGGGGGGGGGTGGTGTGGATGATAGAGAGAGAGCGAGTCACTCAGTGCCTTACTGCTCTAAGGTCATGGCTACCAACATACTTCTCTGAGGAGGGATTAACAGGTATTTTTCTTTTTCTTTTGAGGCTGTAACAAGGTTAAATCCTCGGTAACATATACATACATAAATACATACATATATATATATATATTATATATATATATATATATATATATATATATATATATATACATATAGAGAGAGAGAGAGATAGAGAGAGAGAAATTCCATGAAGGAAAGTTAAACTTCGAATTTGTCTTATATACATATAATAATCACGTTCCATATTTTCGTGATTCAGTTGATATATATATATATATATATATGTATGTATGTATATATATGATATATATGTATATATATATATTATATGTATATATATATATATATATATATATATATATTATATATGTAAAGAGAGAGAGAGAGAGAGAGAGAGAGAGAGAAATTCCACGAAGGAAAGTAAAGCTTCGAATTTGTCTTTATTTACATATAATAATCACGTTTCCATATTTCGTGATTCAGTTGTGTATATATATATATATATATTCTATATATCTATATATAATAATATATATATATATATAGATATAGTATATATAGATATATAGATATATAGATATATATATATATATATATGATATATCTATATATGATATATATATATATATATAATATATATATATATATATATAGTATATCTATCTATATATATATATATATATATATATATATATATATATATATATTATATATATATATAGATATATATATATATATATATATATATATTATATATACACACACACACTCACACACACACACACACACACATATATAATATATATATATATATATATATATATATATATATATATATATATATATATATATATGACCTGATCTCGGTCATTTGTGGGTTCGGGATATGAAGGAAAAACAGGAGAGAGAGACGTTTATGTGCATGTGATGTAGGACATGCAAAAATAATAATCACGGGAGCGTTTAACACAGGTGTATTCTTCTTAGCTACACAGGTGGCCTGTAATTATTACGTTAACTATACTAGTGCACAACCGGACGGCAGGTTAGACTTATTGACACTCATGGTGACACACGTCTTTGTGTGGCGGCCGACGGGAACGGGAATGCGGGCACTGGGCACTCGTGTCTCGACCCAGTCTACTGTATGAGACCCGCTAACTAACTCCTCTGACCGATGGTGCGGCCTGTTTCAAATGCCCCCTTTCAGATGGCATCGTTATGCAAGAAGTTGATTGGTTATTCTGGCTCCTTAGACACAAGGGCCAATCATGAAGGGATATAGAGATACCTGGCACTCTTTTGAACTGCCAAGCCACGCCAACTTGTAACGTCTTTGGCGGTTGACTTGTTTTGATACATATACACACAGAATCACTTATAACGGTTTCACGGGACTTCAGACCATCAGGGAAAAGGCATATTCAAAACCGTATCGAATCAGCTCATCACTCCCTCCCCAGTTCTTGCGTCCCACAAGAAATACACTGATCTTATGATTTGCGCATTGTTGTTCTTCTTTGAGTGCTACACCGCCTTTGAGTGCCATACTGTCCAGTTTGTGCAAAATTTAAAACTATTAGGGTAGGGCCATTTGGCGTGTTACAAACACAAGTTACAACAAATGAATCTCACGCCTTACAATGTTTCATACAGAAAAACAAATTTAGGTTCACATTCAATAATATCAATAAGAAAATGGATAGTCACAGCTCCAGCTCGAAAAGCTAAATTCATAAACAAAAATTCACATAACATGAGTCAAAAATGAAATGTTACTCATAAGAAATTTGGTAAAAGCATAAGAAAACTTACTGAGTTCATTCTGCAACCCAATAAAAACAAGAAAATAAAAAATCAAAATTCAAAGATTACACACAAAAAATAACTTCTTTTTGTTCAAAATAATCTCACTTTCCTACATCATCGATGGATGATTATAAATTTCTGACAAAGTATAAACAGCATTGACAATGATATGAAATTTGGACACAGTATAATCGACATCAATAGAAATGAACACAAATTAGATACATTGCAATAAGATGTTTAATACGACTTGAAATGCAATAAAAATAATAATGCAACAAAAATAACACAATTATGAACACATAGACTCACTCATTAATATATGCTTGGAACTGTAACAAAATGTTTAGAAAATTAGACATAAATTTCTCAGCAATAACTGACATGAAACAAAAGTGCATAAGCATGATTTTATGATATTCTCTGTTCACTTTGTGACGGACACATTTATTCATGACTCGCGCTGGTATGCTACGTAAGGCACCAACACGCACTTACAAATTATGTGGATGATTTGCTTTATCGAAGAGGGAGGAAAGCGGCACAACAAGTTACTTTTTTTTTCTTTCTTTTATGAAGAATTTATCTCGTGCATGTTCAGAAAACTGTGACTTGTCAGTCAACTCCCTTACACACTAGCAAACCCACACACACTCATCACATGCATACTTCCATGGCACTTACTCAACACGTTCAAACAACAGCTGACTCACTTGCCTCTGTTTTCTGTGCAACTCACCCACAGTATACTTTTGGGGAAGAGCGTCTGCTACTCTTATCACTTTTTTTTTATGATACGATCAATTCCCACAACGTCAAACTCTTACAGTTGCTCGATTCTACGATCTTGTTGAGAAGTTAACATTCTTAAGGCATATATATATCAGGAATACAAATACAATTTGTTCTCACTTCATCATTGAATTTAAAAATTACTTCTCTTTCCCAATGAAAATCAGACTACTCTTTCAACAAACATATCAGTCTCGTTACTTTACTCAAACAAACTCTGTAATGAATTTAAGTTAATAACTCTGCCTTTAAATCTTAATCACAATTCTTCGATGGGGACAAATGGAATTCATTGTCGTTCGTGATACTTTAACTATAATCAGAACACGGCCTAAGAGAACCATCCTTTTTTCTCTTTTTTTTAATACAAATTTTTTCCCAAATTGCTTTTTACAAATTCCCTATCTGCATTTCTCTAACACAGCATGCTATTGATTACGCTACTAAAGGCTACACAACTCATTCATTGTGCAGTCGAACTAATATTAATATTACTATCAGTGACAACTTTTAGCAATCACGACGGCTTCTAGGCGGGGCGGGGTCTCCCACCTCAGGGGGTGTGAAGGGTATCCTCTCATTATGATCACATCCCCATAGTGTCCCAAGACACTATCCTGTAACTGTCCCTCTCTGCCATACGGTTGAGATGTTCCCGTTTCCTATGCAATTTGCTCACAGGTCAGCAACTCTATTAGTGCCAGCAGCGGTGCCGGCGATCGCTACTGATGCTATTAGTTTGCTTGTTTCTTCTTCACATCGAGCCTGGATTCTCTCACTGGTTGCTGGCTGTCATCTGACGTCTATCAGCTATTCCTTATTCTAACATCGCTTGATCCTATCCATACCTTAGGCAGGTATCGTGACTTCCTTCACAGGTCGAGATTGTTAAGGGAACTTCTGCACTATTCACCTTAACATCATCCCTCTAATCTTCGATAGGTCGCGATCAGAAGTAGGAGTGGGCTTCCCCCTTCCCACGGGGTCACAGGGGAGAGGCTCTGGTTGACCTCTCTGTCCCAGCACTCTTGACTCTTGGGTGGACAGGTTGCCCTCTACTTCTCAGAGATGGGGACTTGCATCCCTTCCCTCACAACAAGACAAGACGTCCCTTGTTCCCGGGCACTGCAAAACAGCAGTCCCGCACGGCACTGGGGCTAGCCTGGGGTACCTTCCCGGCATTACCTCCATGCCACCTCCTACTGCTGCCAACTTCCGTCCTTCCTGGTGAGGTTGGACTGGTCGCCATCTCTCCGTTCAAAACACGTTCGTTACTCCTCTACTTGGTCTGCTACACGAGTCGGTTACACTCGGGGGGTCACGAAGGGTGTTCGGGTGCCACCACCACGGCACCACCGTCGTTTGAATTTGGCCCTGCAACCGTCGATTTTGAATTTTCCCACACTACTCTTTGTCTGTTCGTATGTCTCGTACGGATTTTTCCAATATTTTGTGAATGCTTCCGCTGATTGGAATTATTCTCTCGCCCGTCATCATCGAATTCGGTCGTGAAACTGTCTAAAACAGCGGTAATTCATTAACGATTTCTGCGATCGCACTCTGTCTGTCTAGTTAGCGCTGCCTTTCTGGTTAGCACTATGCATTTCGAAATTGTATGGTGTGTGATTGTACACTGTCTTTCTGGTTAGCACGGTGCATTGCATTTCGAAATCGTAGTGTGTGTGATTGTACACTGTCTTTCTGGTTAGCACTATGCATTTGGAAATCGTATGGTGTGATTGTACACTGTCTTTCTGGTTAGCACTGAGCATTTCGAAATCGAAGGGCCACTCGATTTATTATTCCCGTTCGTAGCACGGTTCGCCACTTTTCTGCCGATTGCTTTAACCATAGCTGTTTTTATCCAGTCTGTTCGTTTCACCATTTCCCTCGTCATCACCATCCATCGAATTTTCTCTCGTTTCCATGTTCATTTCACTTCATATCACTGTTTGTCGGCTAAAATGATTTAGCACTAACGCTTGTTTGACACCTCATAAGACCTCAGAAGACTTTATATAATCTCACAGGACCTAATAGCACCCCACAAGACTCGCAAGACCCCACAGGACCACACATTACCTCACAGGACCTTAAAGGACCCCACACCTGACACCAAAATTATATGACCTGATCTCGGTCATTTGTGGGTTCGGGATATGAAGGAAAAACAGGAGAGAGAGAAGTTTACGTGCATGCGATGTAGGACATGCAAAAATAATAATCGAGGGAACGTTTAACACAGGTGTATTCTTCTTAGCTACACAGGTGGCCTGTAATTATTACATTAACTATACTAGTGCACAACCGGCCGGCAGGTTAGACTTATTGACACTCATGGTGACACACGTCTTTGTGTGGCGGCCGACGGGAACGGGAATGCGGGCACTGGTCACTCGTGTGTTGACCCAGTCTACAGTATGAGACCCGCTAACTAACTCCTCTGACCGATGGTGCGGCCTGTTTCAAATGCCCCCTTTCAGATGGCATCGTTATGCAAGAAGCTGATTGGTTATTCTGGCTCCTTAGACACAAGGGCCAATCACGAAGGGATATAGAGATACGTGGCACTCTTTTGAACTGCCAAACCACGCCAACTTGTAACGTCTTTGGCGGTTGACTTGTTTTGATACATATACACACAGAATCACTTATAACGGTTTCACGGGACTTCAGACCATCACGGAAAAGGTCATATATATATATATATATATATATATATATATATATATATATATATATATATATAAATGTGAGGATTTTTTCGTGAGACCTCCAAACCTTCAAATTTTATAAGAACCTCTCCACTTTTGGAAGAGAGCAGGAAAAACAATCAAATTCTTGTGCAACTGGAGGGGAATATTCAGCCTGATCATATTCGTGAAGAATGAAAACATTTGCCAAGTAGTCCT
Source organism: Macrobrachium nipponense (assembly GCF_015104395.2). NCBI lineage: Eukaryota > Metazoa > Arthropoda > Malacostraca > Decapoda > Palaemonidae > Macrobrachium > Macrobrachium nipponense. Next base: position 27,816,047 of record NC_087201.1, on the reverse strand, counting down.
CGTCTTGGCTTTTAATCAGGCAACCGAGGGAAAACAATGAAGCCTAGGACAGGATGCCAGCAGAGTTTTACACTTTAGAAAATCTTAATTAAATGAAGAATCTTAAAGCAACTGAGTTGAAGTAGAAAAAGGAATACAAGAATTTTCACTTTCCTCCAATAAAGAATTGACTATATTCTCTGCGGCATTCGTAATGAGGAACTCACACATATGAATAAGTGTTTGAATATATGATGAACGTATCTTCATCGGGGATTAATGTTGTTTCTTAGATGATGATAATTTGAGAGAGGTTATTAATGGTAAGAAATTAAATATACAAGATAGTGGTGGAAAGCGAAGTTTATCTTCAGGATAATATCAAATATGGACTAATATGTGATACGAGATTTCCAATGGAAGATGAGAAGTTTCAATATAATAAGATTGGAAATGGGTGCTTAACACTAGGAATATAGCCATATATATATATATATATATATATATATATATAATATATATATATATATATATATATATATATATATATATAGATATATATATATATATATATATATATATATATATATATCTATCTTAAGAGGTGAAAAGAGGGGGAATGGCTAATAATATGTTTAAAGTGTTTTATATAATAAGAAAGTCACATAGCTCTACTCGTAGTAGCCATCTTGCTTGGTGAGACGTACCCGCGTTGAAGTCACAATAATCAACAGATATCACAAGTTTAACATACGACTAGAATTTGAGAATATCTAGAAGTGTTCGTGAACTATCGGTGATAAGATTAGTGTGAAAATAGTAGGATAAAGCGTCTTCTAAGTTGTTTATCAAGTGTAATACTATAAATCAGAACAAGATGCAGTAAGTTCCAACTGCGGGAAAGGTGGCGTAATTTGGCGTGTTAGCAGATTCGCAATACGATGAGGTAGCAGGAAGGGAACTGGCATTTCTCATCTATGAAATCAGCAACAGTCCTAACCCAAAAGATACAAAAGCATTCATAGATATATTAGAAGGATATAATCCTTCAAACTGGAACAAATCTAATGAAAACATCTTGAAAAATAATTGAAGAAGTTCCAAATAAAATCCAAGTGGTCAAGAGACTCATAAAGAAAATATACATAAACCAACATATTCCGACAAAGAAAATGAATAAGGTGAATCTTGTGAATATACTAATTGATGCATTAGGAAAAAGAATGCCAAAAGCATGCAAATGTGTAAGGTTTGGTATAGCATAGATCAATCCACAAAACCTAATCAGAAAAATGTGCTGCATGCAACATTCCGACCCATCCACAGTGTGCTGAGGTAATACAAGATTTGAGAAAAGATACAAGAATTTTTTGTTCAACATGTCTATCATGGATAGACAATGTTATTAAATCAAGATTGAATGTACAAATAGTTGAGGATGAAGAAGAAGAGGAAGAGGAAGAAGAAGAAGAAAAAGAAGAAGAGAAAAGGAGGAAGAGAAGTAAACAAAAATGAAATACGACAGAAAAAAATAAGGAAAACAAAGAACAAGATAAAAAAAAGTATGGATGCAGAGATACTCATTGATACTACATATGAGGCAATAAAGCAGCATAACCTACGAAGAAATAAATTACGATATGACAACAGAAAAGCAAATACCCGAAGAGGCTCTACCCAGATCTATACAATGACGGGAAAGAGGAAAAAATAGACAAGAAAGACAAAATCTGCAACCTTTTGAAAAGAGGGAATTGCAGATTTGGAGAAAGATGTTACTACAAACATCCTAAGATATGTCAAAACTATGAAATATATGGTAAATGTGCATACTTAGATGGATATGGGGATGATTGCAGAGATCTGCATCCAAAAATATGTAAAAACCTAAAAGAAGGAAAAGGAGGATGTAAGTTCGACAAAAAATGCAAATATATGCACCCTGTAGCCATGAATCATAATCAAATAAATAACCAACCAAAGTAATAAAATCCAAAATAAGAAAGAAACAAATAAAGAGAGAAATCAAGAATATCAGGTAAAAGAGAAAAGCAAACCACCAATGAGATATGCAGAGGTGTCAGCAAAGAATTTCAAAGCATCAGCTCCGAAATTCTACTCAAGAGATAATAACTGTATTTATTATGCAAGAGGATATTGCAGAAACGGAGAAAATGCAGATTCAGACACAAATGAATAATTATGATGAAGGAAGATCAAATATTATGGAAAAGTTGGATTTTTTAATGTCAGAATTTCTGGAAATGAAAAAAGAAAACAACATACCAGACATGAAAGAGACATGGAAAATCCATTATTACTATCAGTATTAAATGAAGGAGGAAAAAACACGCAAACCATCATAGTGATGAATGCGCAGGGTTTAGTTACGAGTAACTCAAAAAGAAAAATAGAAGTACTTAGAAGAACTAACCCAAAATGAAAAGAAAAATAGATATAATGAAATATAAGTGAAACCTGGTATTCCCAAGAGACTGGGAATGATGATCAAATAAAAGGGTTTTCCAAACTTATAGATCAGATAGAAAAAAATAGGAATCAAGGGGGAACCGCAATATCTGGGAAAGACAAAAAACAAGGAAAAATATATGAGAAATATAGTAACTCAGAATGTGAAACTAATAGCGGTAGAATTTGAATCTGAAAAATGATGAACAATAGTAATATATAGACCTCCTAATACTAAAGAGTTTGACTAATAATTGAAAAAATTGGATGATATATGTAGAAATAAATTCACAAGGACTGGGATAATTCTCCTATATGGGCTAACCTTCCAACTTCTGGTGACTTCTTTAACTCCTTACGTAGAATGGAAACGAACGAATAGGAGATTGTGGTTGTACTTATACATATAAAAAGAGAGTAATAGTAGTGCAGAAGATAAGAGGCAATTTGAAAAGCTATTAGATATGCTACTAGAATACAACATTCAACAAATAAATCACCTGCCAACAAGAAAGGAAAATACTTTAGACCTAGTATTTGTGAACGAGATGAATTATGTTAAAGAAATAATAGTTTATAATGCGAGTATTTCAGACCATAATGTCATAGAATAACAGTTCATTCCAAAGCAAGTAGAAAATAGAGATAAGCAAGAAATGAAAAAGTGGGGAAGGATATAGAAAATACAACTTCTACAGTAAAAATATAAAATGGTCAGAAATTAATGAAGAATTAAACAAAGATTGGATGAACATTCGTAAGTGATGACATAAGGGTAAAATACGGAGATATTATATAAAATATTGGAGATAATAGTGGAAAAATATATACCGAAGAAGAAAAGTAAACATCATGCATGCATACCAAGAGACAGAAGAATCTTGTTCCAGAAAATCAGAAAGTGGAAAAAAGGTCTTGCAAAATAGAAAAAAATGCATGGAAAGTTATAGAACTAAAAAAGTAAGATAGAAAATGCAGACAAAAGATTATACAATCAAAAGAAAATGAAAAACGGGACTTGGAAGAAAAAACCCTATTAAATATCAAGCAAAACCCAAACATATACTCATATGCGAAGAAGATGAATAAAAGAAGAATAGAAATAGGCCCTCTGAGAATTGAAGGGAGATTAACGAATGAAAAAAAGGAAATTTGCAACATACTGGCAGAACGATATAAGAGAGAATTCACCCCTAGAATAGATAATGAAGATAATGATATAGAAGTAAGGGAAGAAAATAGTGAATATTTAGCTGACATAGATATAATGAAGCTGATATTGTGCAGGCTATTAATGAAATTAAAAATGGAGGCTGCTGCAGGGCCTGATGGAATTCCTGCTATTTTGTTAAAGAAAGTAGTTCATTCTATCGCAAAGCCACTTGCAATATTATTAAGACAAAGTGTAGATACAGGCAAGATATATGATGAGCACAAAATTAGCGTATATTACCCCTACTTTCAAAAGTGGATCAAGACTAGAGGCAAGTAATTATAGGCCTGTGAGTCTAACATCACATATAATGAAAGTGTATGAAAGGGTAATGAAGAAAAATATTATGAAACATTAATAAAAATAATTTTTTGTTTAATAAAGGACAACATGGTTTCGTACCGGAAAAAGTACACAAACCCAACTGTTAGTCCACCGTGTAAAACATATTCAAAAATATGAAAAGCGGAAATGAAACAGATGTGGTTTATTTAGACTTTGCAAAAGCTTTTTGATAAAGTAGACCATAATATATTAGCGAAGAAAATTAGAAAACACAATATCGTGGATAAAGTAGGAAGATGGTTAAAAGAATTTTTACACAACAGAAAACAGATAGTTATTGCAACGACGAGAAATCGGATGAAGCCAAGGTAATATCCGGTGTGCTGCAAGGTACGGTGTTAGCTGCAATACTGTTTGTTATTATGATTGAAGACATAGACAATAATGTTAAGGATTCGGTAGTGAGTAGTTTTCGCAGAAGACACAAGAATAAGTAGAGAAATTACTTGTGATGAAGATAGGAACGCTCTACAAAGAGACCTTAACAAAGTATATGATGGGCAGAGGTAAATAGGATGGTATTTAACTCTGATAATTTGAATCAATAAATTATGGAGACAGAGAAAGAAAGCTATATGCATATAAGGGACCTAATAATGAGGACCATCACAAATAAGGAAGCAGTTAAAGACCTTGGTGTGATGATGAATAGGAACATGTTATGCAATGATCAAATAGCAACTCTGTTGGCAAAATGTAAAGCAAAAATGGGAATGTTGTTACGGCACTTCAAAACAAGAAAAGCTGAACACATGATTATGCTTTATAAAACATATGTTCGTAGTCCACTTGAATATTGCAATATGATATGGTACCCACACTATCAAAAGGATATTGCACAAATAGAGAGTGTACAAAGGTCCTTTACAGCTAGAATAGAAGAAGTTAAGGACCTAGACTACTGGGAAAGACTACAATTCTTAAAATTATATAGTCTGGAAAGGAGAAGAAGAACGCTACATGATAATTCAGGCATGGAAACAGATAGAAGGAATAGCAGAAAATATCATGGAACTAAAAATATCAGAAAGAGCAAGCAGAGGTAGATTAATAGTGCCCAAAAATATACCAGGAAAAATAAGGAAAGCACACAGGACATTAATCCACTACGCACCCAGCATCGATAATGCAGCGTCTATTCAATGCGTTGCCAGCTCATCTGAGGAATATATCAGGAGTGAGCGTAGATGTGTTTAAGAATAAGCTCGACAAATATCTAAACTGCATCCCAGACCATCCAAGATTGGAAGATGCAAAATATACCGGAAGATGTACTAGCAAACTCTCTGGTAGACATTAGAGGTGCCATCACACTGAGGGACCTGGGGCAACCCGAACAAGATGTAAGGTCTGTAAGGTAAGGTAAGGCCTAGAGACAAGGGGTGGTACGCTGCTAGTTCATATTGGAGAAAAAGGTATTTGCTGAACAAGCAACTTGTCTCAGAAGTCGTTCCCCTCCCCGTTTGCGAGGCATGTGCATTCGTTTGTACGCGTATTACAGGCCTACTGGTTCAGGTTACTTGTGGAAGACGCATTCTTTGTCCAAAAGAGTTAACGGCAAGTGGTTGCTCCGAGTGTCGGAGGAGGAATGGCTAATAATATGTTTAAAGTGTTTTATATAATAATAAAGTCACATAGCTCTACTCGCCTAGAGACAAGGGGTGGTACGCTGCTAGTTCATATTGGAGAAAAAGTATTTGCTGAACAAGCAACTTGTCTCAGAGGTCGTTTCCCCGTTTGCGAGGCATGTGCATTCGTTTGTAACGCGTATTACAGGCCTACTGGTTCAGGGTACTTGTGGAAGACACATTCTTGTGCAAAAGAGTTAACGGCAAGTGGTTTTTGCTCCGAGTGTCGGGAGAAAACGCCCCATCGAAAAGGTAGGACACGTTCTATAAAAACTTAAAAAAACTGTTACCTTTTGGAAAAGAGAGAGAAGTGTGAAAATACTCTCTTTACGTTAAATACTTTGAAAAGAGTGAGTGGGGTGTCTATATAACTATTATCTTTATTACAGATGGGTCCGATTCCATGGTTGATTAGAAACGGGATTCTCTAACCTGACTAATACCAAACAATATGACTTTTTGGGGTTTGAGAGTGTGACCTTAGTCAGGAGGGTAGAATGTTATCTTGCTGGTTTCTTTATGGGTAGATTTTGGTGTTTATGCCATTATGACTTGTTAATCATTTTGTTCTTTGTTATAACCAATTGCTTTGGGAAATAAATAGTATTTTTATATTTACGCAGTCTTAATAAGCCTCGTGACATCTTACAGACAGGGCGCCGTGGCAACAGGTAAGAGTTCCCAGTTTGTGTAGTTTGGGAATAAGGGGGGGATACAGTGGTGGCCGCGGGTAAAGGCTTTTTATATATTTTTCAAGCTGTAGGTACGCTCCGAAGGGACTGGTGGCCAGTTAGAAATAGGGGGTTTCGTTTTTATTTTGATAGGAAAAGGGGTTATTAATCATGTCACAGGCAACTCAGGGTCATTACTGCTGATCCGACAGAGAGAAGCTGTTCCTCAGACAGTCTTCCTCTCCCAAGCCAAGTCAGTTGATTTCTTGAGATTACAGAATAAGGGTGTTTAAAAAAAAAAAAAACGGGGGGGAGAAAAAGTTTAGTTTTCGACATATTAAAGTGTTTCGCAGTTCGCGCATGTTTGCGTTGTATTTGAATTCGGTTTACGGTCATATGAAGACGTAAGTGTATTTTCGAGTTTTTTTTCTTTATTTTATTTTTTTTTCTCTTTTTATATTTGGTGGATTTTCTTTAACCTTTAGTTCTTGTTCATGTTCCTTGTGTTTGTGTTTGGCGAACTTGCCTGAGTGGGATTTTTGTGGCAAGTCGTGCCAGAGAGAGAGAGAGAGAGAGAGAGAGAGAGAGAGAGAGAGAGAGAGAGAGGGGCGAGTTAGCTCGGAAACACCTTGCATTCTTTTTCTTTTCCTATCCCTTCCTTATTATTATTATTTTTTTTATTGTCATTTTCGTGGGATTGATTTTGTGATTGGGGACGGGGCACGCTTACCTTTTGTTATCCATTGTTGGGGAGAAAATTTCTATTGATTTTTCTTGATTGGGTTTAGTGTATATAAATACATTGATGTTATTGAGTTCAGGGAAGTGTAGTGGAAAAAACTGCCTTGGGAAACAAGATAAAATGGCGGATGCTAAACCGATGACGCTACTACATCATGTGACGAACATTTCTGCGGGGGTCAGCCTGTTCAAAGGGATTGTGGATGGCGCATTGTCCCAGCCTGTAAATATTTTCATGGAAGGAGTTAATAACTATTTAGCGGGAAAGAATATAGTAGATGATGTAGAAGCATTCAAAGAGGCGAAAGCTTTGCTAGATTTCAATAAGGGAGACCTCAGTCATAGGTCAAGGAGTTTCCAATTTACAAAATGTCGTACCTGGACAGACTTGCAAGCATTTTTGAAAACAGCATATGGCTCAAAGGATTAGGAGATATGGTGAGAGACCTTCGAGGTCTTTATAAACTACGGAAAGGCACTAATAGCCTTGTAGAACATAGTTCAAAGCTGTTTGACGCAGTGGCAGATTGGGTAGGAAAATTGAAAACATCTAAATGGGTTACAGGGGATAATCTCCCTCTAAATAATGTTCATAAACTGATCTATTTTTCCTGCTCTTACACAAGGTACCCGATTCAATAGTGGATAGCTTTGATGAAAACGGTTGAGCCTACCTCAGACGAAGATTACTTTATACCCAAATAGATAAACACAGGTCTAAAATGTCCCACCGTAGATAGCACAATTTTTAACGGGACAGGCCCGAGGATAGAGTACAGAGAGACACGGAACTTTCTCCTCATCGTCTGTGTGCAAAAGTTGAGTATAACAAACAAAAAGATCGATCGATCAAAAGCAACAGCAATTGCGTTGTTTCAACTGCAATAAACCAGGACATCCAAAGAAATTGTGTAGGGTTAAATATTGTGGAATGTGTAAAAGTACTGAGCATTATTGGCAGTCTTGTCCGTCTCAGATTCGGAGAGATGCGAGGCCTGCACCTCAAGGTTCTGGTAATCATAATGTGAGAACTTCCCAGGCGGGTCAAACCAGAGGGCAAAGGGATTGGCGAAAATTTTGGAAGCCCGATCAACAAAAAGGGTACAGGTGATTGGTACATGCCATTGTGGTCTCGTGGGGGACGCCCCAGAGCCCAAGCCTATAGTCTATGGAACAGTAGGGGATGTGGATATCCCAATTTTCATTGACACCGGAGCATCAATAAATCTAATGGACTATAATTTGTATCAATCCATGTTCTCCAATTACCCTTTGCAACCCTCTACGGAGACGGTGTGTGATGTGCAAGCCCATAGATTAAACACCCTGGGTTGTGAACAAATAAGGTTTGCTCTCAGTGACAGAGTGTTAACAGAACCTTTTTTGGTAATAAAAGGAATTGCCTTAGGTAATAAAATCTTGTTGGGTCATCCTGCTTGTAGAAGACACAAGATTTCGATCCATGCGGGTGCTAATGGGATAACAATCGGGAAAATGAATGACCTCATACCATATGAGGACGTGAATAGAATGGAGGACATGGAGGTTATTGAAAGAGGAGAGGTGCCCGGTGGTATTAATGTTATGGGGAAAGGTAATGTTAAAACACAGGTTGGTGATCTGGGAGATGATTACGGGGGTTCTATCAGAGTTCATAGTGGTAACAATGATACTAACAATACTGGTGATGATACTAATATGGATGTTATTTCTGATACTAACAATGCTGGGGATAATACTGAGGGTGGTAATTTGTATTGGGCAGTGGCAAGGGGAGATACTAACCACAAATATAGAGGTGTTTTATTTGAAGATATTATGTTACTACAGTTCAAAGGTTCTATGGTAAAAGTTAAATTGAAGGAAATGAGAAAACCCACAGATGTGTGTGTTATTGAAAACAGTGAAAAGCTCAGAGGAGTTGTTAGCACGGCATCGGTGAACAGGGTATCCAAGAATGGGGTTACGTGGGTGGAGCTATTAAACTGTAATGATACAGCTAGGAGATACCAGAAAAACACATATATAGTAGACTTCCAAGATTGGAATTGAGATAGTGGTTCTGTGGCTATCGTAGAGGGGAAACCTGAGTTTTCGGAGGCAGAAATACGATCAAGGAAACAAACATTTAGTGAACATTTGGCTAATGCGGATTATAGCGAACACGTTGAAGCGATGAGCGGGCTCTTGGCAGAATTTGGGGATACGGTAGCCTTTGGGGTTGACTAATGTGTTAGAGAATAAGGTAAATTTGGAGAGCAACTCAAAACCTATTATATTCCTGCATATCGCAATACCTTTCAAAATCAGAGAACAGTAGAGAAAGAAGTTAATAGATGGGAAGAAGAAGGAATCATTAGACCCAGGTGTGGTCCTCCTACAACTTTCCCTGTTAGCGGTACCTAAGAAAGATGGTTCGGTCCATGTATGCGTCGATTTTATACGTTAAATGAGAAAACGATCCTGACCGCTACCCAGTCACGTGCATACCAGATCTTTTTGTCGAAATTGGGGGACATAATATTTATAGCTCAATTGATTTGGCGCAAGGTTTCTTACAGGTCCCTCTCAGCGAGAGTAGCAAGGAATATACCGCCTTTTCAGTGCCCAAGGGACACTATGAATTCGCGCGAATGCCTTTCGGTTTATCGGGCAGTCCGATGACTTTTACCAGGTGGGTGAACACAGTTTTGCACGGGTTATTGGGCAAAAATGTTTTTGTGCATATGGATGACATCCTGATCGCAACGGACACGATTGCGCAACACCTGGAAGTGCTTACAGAAGTACTTAGGAGGCTTAGATTAGCGGGGTTGAAAATCAAGCTAGCCAAGTGTTCGTTCTTGAAAAAGCAGATCACATATCTAGTCACATCATATCTAGGAAGGGGTTAGAGTAAATGACGATAAAGTCAAAGCAATAGCGAATTTTCGCACCCCCAGATCAAAGAAAGAGATTAAGTCATTCCTGGGTATCGTCGGTTTCTTCAGGAGGATCGTAAAAGGGTTTTCTAACATAGCAGCTCCCTAACTGATGTGTTGCGGGAAGACGTTCAATTTCAATGGAAGGAACCCCAGGCGGAGAGTTTTCAAAAGCTTAAAGATGCGCTAATGAATCCCCCGGTTTTGAAGTTTCCAGATTTTAAGGAACCTTTTACATTAGTGACTGATGCAAGCCAGGAAATGGTATAGGTTGCTTGCCTTATGCAAAAGTTTGATGGGGAATTTCATCCTATAGCTTTTTATAGCAGGAAGTTCAGGACAAAAGGCAGCAACGAGAAGTCCATGGCCACCATAGATAAGGAAGCCTTTGCAATAGTGTCGAGCTTAGTTCATTTTAAAATGTTACTGATGGGGAATAAAGTAGAAGTCCTTACAGACCACAAACCATTACTCGATCTTTTTAATAAACCCGATTTGTCTCCCAAAAGAGCTCGATGGTTTCTAACTATCAGAGATTTTGATGCAAAGCTCAAATATATAGAGGGCAAATTTAATGTTGTTGCGGATGCTCTCAGCAGGAGTTTTCATGACGCGGAAGGTTTCCAAGTCGCGCAGGTCATTAACGAAGCCATACAATGGGATATACCTCTCATAGAGCTAAGGCAAGATGAAGACGAGGTTTTAGCAGATGTGAAAGCATTTCTGAGAGGGGAATTAGTCAAGAAACGTTATAGCTTGCCTTTTTCGGGTTTGGAGTTAGAAGGAAATCTGTTGGTTAGGAAAATTAAATATAAGTTGAAGAACCAGTGAAAGTAAAGGAGATACGACACAGATCGTAATTCCGAAAGTCCTAATTCCAGTGGTTTTAGATATAGTTCATTGCAGGTTCGGTAGTCCTCTCTTGGGAATAGAAAAAACTTATGATGAGGTTCGGGCTAAATACATTTGGAAAAACATGGGTAAAGATGTGGAAAATTTTGTAGGAATTGTGCGGTGTGCAACGCATGTAAGCCTGCTAGGACAACGTCATGCAAATTAGGACCGTATCCTATACCGAGTAGACCTTTTCAGAGAATACATATGGATGTCTTAGGGAATTTTTGGGAGTCTAGATATGCGAACAAGTACTTGCTAGTGATAATAGATGAACTTACAAGGATAGTAGAAATTTTCCCACTTAAGCATAAAATGGCCGAAGAGTCCCGCCCTAGCATTTTCAATGGTATTGTTTGCAGATATGGTTCACCCGAAGTTCTATTAACCGACAATGGGAGGGAATTTGTGAACAAAACCTTGGAGTGTTTAGCTGAATTCATGGGAATATAGAAAGTAACAATTGTTCCATACAGACCCGAGGCTAATGGGTTGTGCGAACGAGCAAACAGGAAAGTGCTCGAAGCGCTCAGAAAAACGGTAGGTGGTAATGATAGAAATTGGGTTACGAGTATATTTAACGTTGTTAGACATAGCATAAACACCATGGTTAGCGATTCAATTAAAATGTCCCCTTTTGAAGCTTTGTTTGGTTATCCAGCGCGAGGCACATTTGATTTGTTAACTACGCCTCACCAGGGGGAGGTTACGGTTGAAGCGCTGATATCCACAGCGAGAGAGAGACACGCATGTCTCAGCCGTAATCTCGAGTCCACAACCAGAGATATGCTTCAGAAGAGTATTAGTAAATCATCTGATCCCAAGATCAATGTCGGTGATAAGGTATTTTTAAAACTTAATGTGAGAAATGAGTTAAATTACAAACTAGGCCCGAAGTTTGAAGGTCCTTTTAAAGTCATTGAAGAGAAAATTGGAAATAGGTTTGTAGTTTTAAATGAACGAACAGGTCAGTCGAGGCTAACACATGTCTCGAAATTAAAAAGAATTGGTTGTGGCAATTAATATATGATCGCTCAATTGCATTCATTTTTCCTTTTTTTTTTCGTCCTTGTTATCTGTTTTTGTAATTTGATGACAGAATGGCTTCGCATTTTTTTCCTACTTTGTTTCCTTCTAATGTTTTTCTCTCTTATTATATTATATTTAAGTCTGCGGCGTTTTGGCGTAAGATTTCGGGGTTAATATTTTTCGGCAAATTTTTCCTTTAGCTGAGAAACGGGATGGTCTTTTAGCGTGGGGTCAGTAATTAAATAGAGGAATTATTTATGTCACCTGAGTGGTGTTATTATTAAGATGATGGTTTATGTAAAATGAGATGGTTCTGGGGAGTGTGCTTACGAAGTTCAGTACTAAACATTTTTTTTTTGAGAATCACGAGTTTCTAGCGTCGTGAGTCTGAATATGCTGCAATGCTAAGCACCTGACGTGTTCATAGGTGGGTTTCTTTTTTGCTAAAATTGCTGTAAGGAGTCCGGTTGCGAACCTTCCCTTTGGAATTGATTACTCGGGGATTTGCTGATTATGGCATTTCACGAGAACGTGTCATGTAAGGGGATTTTTTTTTCTTGTCGATAGGGTTGCTGCGCTAGCAAATTCTGTAACGGTAACACATTCCGTTTGGGAAAAGATGTTGAATTATATATGTTTTTTTTTTTTTTTTTTTTTTTTTTTTTTTTGTTTTTTTTTTTTTTTTTTTAACGTTCGTCCGAGAAGATTAAACAACTGATGGTTTTTCTTTTTCTTTTCTCTTATATGTGCTGTGTAATGGGGAGGGGAAAGTACACTTACTATTGTTGTATTATCTTATTTTTATTTATTTATTTTTTTCTTCTTTTCTTTTCTACGAGAGATGTTGCAATGAGGGGTAAGCTCAAATAGCATTATCTTTTAGATAGAAGATATAATTTGTCAGGGTATGTGGGTTGGATAGAAGGGTGTTCGGCATTATATTTTATGGAGGCTAGTTATATAAACCATAAAAGGGTTTTTTACTGTTAGACTTTATGAGTTCTCTTTTGATGTGTTTTGTCAGATATGGGATTATTTGTGAGAATTCAGTAGGTAAAGATTATTTGGTTTAGCGAGGAATTTTTTTTTTTTTTTTTTTTAATATTTGATAAGTAGATTGAATATATTAATTAGTGACGAATTTGTGGGGTAAAACAAGACTTTAGTTATTTTATGACCATGTAGACCTTTTAAATACGGACTAACAAGGACTTTGGAGAATTCCCAACTCTACGTGAGGATGGCAAGGGAGACGACTTCGTTCTACAGTACCAGAGATTGAGTCAAGTCTACACACGAAGGGCATTTTTGTGGACTGCCTTGGCAAAGGATGAGAAGTTCTTCGATATAATTTCTGGGATAAATCAGGAGTCTACAGTCTTCGATGAGGCGGTGCGAGTAGCACTTGCATAGATAACGGGTTGGTACCACGTTTACTTCAGTAGAAAACGTCGAATCTACAGTTTCGCGACGGGAGGGTGTTTGGATACCACTCGACGAGGGGTCCGCAATACGCTGAAATAATGGCGTGTGCTTGAGTTGTTTTTTCGAGTTTGGTTACGTACTCGACCTGCGTCTACAACAATTTGCTCATTCTACAGGGGTCCCAGCTGTTTGACAGTTCCTGCAGGATTCTTACAGACTTCTTCATGGTACTTAGTCGGCGTGTCTACAACTCGTCGATAAAGGTGTTTCACCGACACCTACACGGAAGCCATAAGGCGGTTCGAATCCCGTCTACAGTGGAGTCTGTTACAGTCCCGCCACTCAAAGATAGCGGTGAAGATGAACCTTTTTTTTTCGATGACCGTTATACTATACCAATAGTAATGATCATGTTAGGCGCTATACTGATCGCCATTTGTGTACTTGGAGTCCTTAAACTTTTATGCATTCGACGAAGCACAAGTGCTCCGGCAATGGAGGTGGCTCTACGTCATGTGGTACATTGATACATTGGGCATTAGTTGCCGATATGGTGTGCGACGGGAGTGCATTATTTTCTTTTTTGAGCCAGCCTCTGGTTTTATATATATTGTAAGACGCTTGTGTATCTAGTGCTAGGCGGGAGCTAGCATGGGGTAGCCGAGCTCCTCTTAAGAGGTGAAAAGAGGGGGAATGGCTAATAATATGTTTAAAGTGTTTTATATAATAATAAAGTCACATAGCTCTACTCGCCTAGAGACAAGGGGTGGTACGCTGCTAGTTCATATTGGAGAAAAAGGTATTTGCTGAACAAGCAACTTGTCCTCAGAGGTCGTTCCCCGTTTGCGAGGCATGTGCATTCGTTTGTACGCGTATTACAAGGCCTACTGGTTCAGGGTACTTGTGGAAGACGCATTCTTTGTGCAAAAGAGTTAACAGCAAGTGGTTGCTCCGAGTGTCGGGAGAAAACGCCCATCGAAAAGGTAGGACACATTCTATAAAAACTTAGAAAAACTGTTACCTTTTGGAAAAGAGAGAGAAGTGTGAAAATACTCTCTTTACGTAAATACTTTGAAAAGAGTGACGTGGGGTGTCTATATAACTATTATCTTTATTACAGATGGGTCCGATTCCATGGTTGATTAGAAACGGGATTCTCTAACCTGACTAATACTAGACAATATGACTTTTTGGGGTTTGAGAGTGTAACCTTAGTCAGGAGGGTAGAATGTTATCTTGCTGGTTTCTTTATGGGTAGATTTGGGTGTTTATGCCATTATGGCTTGTTAATCATTTTGTTCTTTGTTATAACCAATTGCTTTGGGAAATAAATAGTATTTTTATATTTACGTAGTCTTAATAAAGCTCGTGACATCTTACAGACAGGGCATCGTTGGCAACAGGTAAGAGTTCCCAGTTTGTGTAGTTTAGGGAATAAGGGGGGGATATATATATATATATATATATATATATATATATATATATATATATATATATATATATATATATATATATATATATATATATATATAGATTGCCCGCAGAGTATCATGATAAGATTTAATTCTTCTGACAAAAATCTGTGAAATTCATTCCTGTAGTTCCTAATATTCAAAATCGATAATGAAAAACCATTGGTTATATAATTATATAAACGTGCACACATTAGAATGACAAGCAACTCCCCTTTCTAGAAATTATGGTATCACTAGATGATATTAGCTTTCATAGCTCTGTTTTTAGGAAAAAGACCGTTACCAACTATGTTATGAATTTTTACAGTTTCGGTTGTTTCAATTTTAAGGTAAACTCTGTTAACACACTCCTCCACGGGGCTTATTGTTTAACCTCGAACTGGTCTGAATAAAAAAAAAAAAAATTCTAATACCATTATTTCTCGATGAATTGTTTCCCTTCCAGTCTGTTTTATAGTCAGCTAAATAAGTTTCTAAATAACAAAATCGTGCCGGAAATTAGGTCTCCATGATATGTCCTTTAGTACCAGAATTAATTCATTATAGTACGTCAGTATTGTCCTGCCATAAAAAGTCACTTCATTCCCACTATTCCTCTTACCATAGGTTCCCCTTTTCAGTAGAAGGATAGATTAACCCCTCTGATGACATCGAATGCTGTGTATTTATCTTCTTGTCCCCGATGTAGAAAGGGGAAATATGTCGGTGCCTCTCGTAGGCTACTGAAAGTCCACATCGATTGTCACAGAGGTGTTCGTTATCGTAGTGGGGTCCAGCTGTTGAATCCAGCATACTAAAAAATGCAAAATAAATACTGAATACGACCATTTTAAAATTTTGTGGAGGGTTCGTTTACCTTTTGCAGCTGGCAATCCTCGTGTCACCTTGTATAAAACATTTAGTTCAGAAGTTAAACAACCCTCTTTTCTTAGCATAAGTTTACCCTGAACCTTTTATTAACGTTTCTCCTTGCCACTCGCATTATTTCTTTCCACTTGGATGGTAATATGTATACCTTTCTCCTGGTATGTTATACTGATTGTTTTGTATTTGTCTTTAGCATATTATTTCTAAGTCCGAGTCTTTTATGAATCTTTAATGTACTTGTATATATTTCTGCAGCTTTGATGGTGAATAAACCATGCAAATGCCTGAGATGTCTTCCTCAAATTCCATATGGTTATATATATATATATATATATATATGTATATATATATATATATATATATATATATATATATATATATATGTATATATTAGGTTATTCCAATGAGGAAAATGAAACGAGAACTGCCTGAGATCATTCGTTCTTAGCCACCCTTAATAAAAAGTCTTGCCTTCAGTAAAGGGTCGTTAAGACCGAAAGTTCTCAGGCATTACCTTTATATACATAGCATGACGTCTTATAAATTTCATGATCAAGTTACCGATATATAGATATATAATATTTATATCTATCAATATATCTATCTGTCTATCTATACATATATACACACTGGATTTTATATCGATTCCATTAATGTTGTTCTGTGGATTAGAAGTGTCTCAAAAAAGGAATCTATGATATAGTGTATTTGCAACGTGCCGTTACTCAAAGCATACCGACATTTACATGACTGGTAAGCAAGGCATTTATGCACTTTGTATAAATAATTGCCTAGATGCAAAATCAGAGGAGTATAATCGAAATTCTATATTACAGGCTGCATGCGTGCAACTTTACTAATTTCTGTTACTCTTCCAAATTGTTGACTTTTCACGTCCATGTTCCAGATTGATCTAGAATTCATTGTTTCTCTTATCTAAATGTCAAAGTATTGAATAATTTTTCTTATCAACATTGGCTCAAAATTTCAAAGTATTGTTGTTGTTCAACTCGCATCACCAAATTACGGCAAAATATTGATGTTATTCAGTTTTCAATTCAAAATTGATTCATTGTTGATTATCAAAACGCTTATTTTGGTTATAAATCTTGTTTTAAAACATTATTTTTGTTGCAGTCAATAAGGTAATGGAATTATCAAACTGCTTTCATTGCAGAACGATAAATTACCAAATGGAGGAATGATGGTAGTTGCATTTGACAATGTTCTCAAGCGTCGCTTGTAGGAGAGAGAGAGAGAGAGAGAGAGAGAGAGAGAGAGAGAGAGAGAGCTGGTTGTTTTGGTTGCTGTCTCGTTAGGTTGTTTGTGCTTGTATGGGTAGTAAGTGAGTGGATTGCTTGTTGGCGGGCTGTTGGGTTAGTCTACGGAGTCGGTCGCTGAGCCTTGAGGATTTGACAGTCAATCAAGTGAGGCAGATTTTTTGGACAGAGGTAGTGAGTTGCTGTTGTATGTTTTCTGGATTGTTTTGATATTGTGTAATTGAGTTGGTTGTGCTTTGTCCTTCTGAAGGTTGTTGAGCTTGTGAGTTTCTGTTGTTTTGACTTGTGAATTGCTGTGGTTGTGAGTTATTGTGAACTCTTAATGTTGATTTGTGTTTGTTTTGTTAACTCGTTGTGGTTTGAGTTGTGTAGTCTCGATATTGGTTGGTGTTTGTTTGTTAGAATTGTGGTGTTTGTTGAGCTGTGTGAAGTTTTTGAGTTGTAGGTGTTTGTTTGTGTGGTGATTTGTCGTGTTGTTTTGAGTTGCTGTATGGTTTTGGTGCTTGTTTGTTTTTTTGGTGTATGATATTCGGCAGTTTTTTGTATCTCAATGACTGAATCCAGTGGACAGCACAGCGTCTCGCCCTGAATTTCTTGGTATATGTTGAGTACATGGATTTTGAGAGCTTCTTTTGTTTTCCTCGCTGAACCAACCACCCTGTACTTAGGCTTTTGTCATTGACGGGAGACTGGAGGAAAGATTCCTCAGAAGGAAAACAAAATCAATAGGATTTGGAAAGTCAATGGAAAGATGTGATCGATGGAATACTAAAGGAAAAACTTACGCCAAAGAAAGGCTCAAGCAGAAATTACCCCATGGAAAATGAAAATGAAAAAAAGCAATAGAAGATAAAACATGCCAGAAAAATAAACTAATTTGAAAAAGCTCGCGGGAAAGAAAGTCCAGGAAAATGCAAACTAGAATGAAAAATTAATGCGGAGAAAGTCAAAGTTCTTTATATTTTATTGATGAAAAAAAAAATCTTTTCATTTTCCTGTTAATTTACTTACGAAAGTCGTGACGTCCTTTTTAACGAATTTATAAATGTCATTAGGCTTCAGTTTCTAAAGTTCGCTTTGTTAAAGAATCACCTGGTCAGAAAAGAGCGGTTTATAATTCTGAATTTTAATCTAAAACTCGGTGAGGATTTGGAATTAATCTTCCAGCCAAATTCTTGAGTAGACTAACTGGGTAAGATTGCATAAGGTCACATATTTGTCATCGATAACAAAATGTACATGATAAAACA
Source organism: Macrobrachium nipponense (assembly GCF_015104395.2). Taxonomy (NCBI): domain Eukaryota; kingdom Metazoa; phylum Arthropoda; class Malacostraca; order Decapoda; family Palaemonidae; genus Macrobrachium; species Macrobrachium nipponense. The sequence continues at coordinate 27,797,860 of NC_087201.1, read as the reverse complement.
GCAAAATTCCTGAGGCAAATATACCACTGAAAGGATTTTCCAATGAAGTAATGACGTTCTTTTTTTATTATTCTACAAATACAAAAATAGAAAAATATTTTATACGGCATAAAGGACGACGGATAAAGTTATATATAATATCAAAGGAAAAACCATAAATGAAATTATTTGTAAATATTGCTTTGGTTAATAGGACAAGACCATAAACAGTATTTACCCTAGGATGGTAATTTAATAAACACACAGGTACAGGTTTACTCTCCACCACATCATTTAAGAACTATAATTGCAT
>NC_087201.1:27772568-27795068 GCF_015104395.2 Macrobrachium nipponense | reverse complement strand
ATGAAGTTTGCTAAAACAACCCTAGCGCTGCACTTGCATATCTAGAACCGAGAAACTGATCGCACAAACAGTATCTTACAGATCTACCTCCTGCAAAGAATTCCTGATGATATTGACATAATGCCGTTCGATATCCTCCGTCATCAAATAACAGGATTAAAAGGCGAGACTGGTTGACATAACAATAACCGTCTTATTATTAAGCCTACTTAATTAACAAGGAGGATCTTGATTTACTTTATACAACATGGCATATATGAGATTAATAGTGCTTATTTAAAACCTGAAATTGCTGCTGTATTTGCCACAAAAATATACCGAAAATGCATGTTGACAGACATGGCGTATATCTACTCCCAAAGAGACATTGCTCCGCCTAGCACAAAATTATGGCTGGATGTAATTTATTACGCCTGACTTACCTGTGAAATCATAATTAAGTCTGTCCTTATAAGCCTCACAACGTAACACTGCGAAGGTGAGGAACGAAAAATCGAGACGGAACACTCATCATAAAATTAATTTTACTGTTGACTGGACACAGCGCCACTTTGGTGGGTAATGTGGGTGAATACCAACCGAGGGGTAACACCGACCGAAAGCTCTGGTACAAAAACTATTTCAAATTATGCGCCGAAACTCACCACCAACACAGCAACCATCTCAGTGAACAAAACGAAAGCAACAATTTTACTCCATCACGACGTCTGTGTTTATCAGGAAAGAAAATTGATTTTTTACGCTTCTCATATAGTCCCATGTCTAAGGATATGGCGTGATTGTTTCTAGTTTAGTTTCATTACAATATTTGGCCATATTGACATGTTATCAAGTGAAATGAAGTGTGTCCTTTCGAAGTGGCTGCCATGGCATTGTTGTGAGAAAAACGTTATGTGGGGAAGAGTACCAACCACTAACATGTTCGGGGAACATCTAACACCAACACCAATGTGTTAAATTTTGAATATTTTGAAATTTAGAATATTTTTTAAATACATAACAAAAAGTAGAACAGTGATTTTTTGTGCAAAGTTGAAGGTGATATTTAATTAATTATAATGTAATATCAGTGTCATTATGCCAAAAACAGGAAATTTGGATTTTGCGGGGTTCCCCCATTTTAGGAAAACACCGACAGAGGTCGCAAACATTTTTAAATTGCAAAATATGAGGATATATGAGTATAACATAGGTGGGCCATGTTGTGCAGTTTGTTTTGGGCACAGTGTGCACTCTCTCAGGTGCAAAATGGAATTTTTATGCAATATTTCTAATAATAGGTCAGTATTCCCCAACCTCACCTGAGTACTATAATTCAACCATCCGTCACCGACAAATATGAGAGAAAAGTGGACACGAGAAAGAATAATAAACGAATTTGTAGAGAGAGAGAGAGAGAGAGAGAGCGAGAGTGAGGTATGACTGTGATCTCGTTGTCTTAATGCCGTAATATACGTAAGACTAGTCTCGACTTTTGTTTTCAAAGCATTCATTCGCTGTGGAAGTTCAGCAATTCTTGTATTGAAATTTTAAGGTAAAATTGGCACACTGTAGAAGGTATAGATCTCTGCATGTGAATGAATACACCATAACGTTCTTCTGAGTTATCTACAGTAGTAATCTTGATTATAAAGACTAAATATATTTGTAAAAAATATGCACAGAGCTATTGATTCTAAAGAAGATATGTATTTGTAAAAATATATACTAAACATACCTTGGTGATTTGGTTCATAGAAGGATGGACGGGTGCTATAAGATTGTGTATATTTTTTTACAAATACATTTCTTTATAATCGATATTTTTACTGTGGATTCTACTGTATATCTCTACATGTGGTTCTACGATTTCTGGAACGCCTTTCTTTGAATTAACAAATACATTTTGCTTTCCTCTTGCATTAGGCCTATGATGATTTAACCTCGCACTATCATTTAAAAAAATTAATAACAGACCGACACTCGAGTCAGGGGCCGTTGATAGTTACAGGGTTTTCTGTATCTGACGTCAATAAACTGGTGATGTGAGACATGGCTAAAACGTATTTCAAAAACATTTGGAAACGATATGCTCCTTTTAACATCACTGGGGAAGCGACAGTCAAGCGACTATGCATTTTGAATTATATACTTAATCAGGCTAATCTGTTTCTTACAGATGCTAAATACGTTGATTATTATATATATATAATTTTCATTAAAAAATTTATATTTACCCAACGTGCTATATGATGATAAACTACATACGGTTTCCATAAGGCATGGACGGCTTTGTTAAAATTGAATTATTTAATGTCCCTCCGCAAGCATTTTTAAAATTTTTTGTTGTATTTCACCCCCCCCCCCACCCACCTACCACCCACCACCCCCATCCCCTAGTGGCGCCCGCGGGCGGATTCTATTGAAAGTGCTGTTCCATTCCCGTGCTAAAGGATACTAAAGTGGTGAAAATTTAATGCACATGTTAAGAATTAACATCTCAGTCAAATATCGTTTATCGCCCCACACCAGAGTAGATAAATCGCTATTCAGTGTTCCGATCAGACGAACTGTGTGCTAAAAAATTTAGAATTATGCCAGCCCAGACCTGCTTAAAAAGACGCCAGAGTTACCCAACCCTTCCCCCTCTACCTTTAGTTACGTCATTGTTCGCCGCCAGTGCATCACAGACGTAACCCACTTTGACACTAAGTCGTGATTTCTAGTCAGTTTCACAAAACAAGCAACGTAAGCATGATTATTACTAAAATTCTTATGGATGTGAGTTTTGACCGAGCCAGTCTTGTCTTTTATTGTACAACTTCAGTTAAGATGCATTGACTTTTATCACTTATAAAGGAAAAAAACACGCGATGTATACTTTTCGGAATAACAAACCTGCGCTGTGACTCGGTAGTAGTAATATTTCCCACACACGTCAGTTATAAAATGCGCACAACAGCTGTTATTAAAAATATAGGCTGAGGCTGAGGCCTATATACAAGACTGTCGTAGATTTTAAAGGATGCTGGCGTCATGTATACCACCTATATATAAAAAAAGTATCTAACATTAAATGAGAATGCAGCCTCCTGCCTGAGTTGAACGTATACGTTCACCCCCTCCAGTAACTCATGAGGAAATACTGATTTATAAAGTTACTTTTGTGTATATTTGTGAATATTTTTCCGTAGGGCGAATTACAAGAGTAAGGATTTGTTTGAAAGGTTTCAAGAACACGTTAAAATTGTTTATAATCGAACATTAAACCCATTTACTTCAGCAGTCTAACAGTTTCGGAAAACTGTACAACAACTAGAAGTTGTTACTCATAGATTAAGATTCAAATACCTCTCCACCTGTCAAAAATAACAGATTACCTCTCGATCGCTATCTTGTAAAATGCCAAGAATGCAACAATTCAGGAGAGAGAGAGAGAGAGAGAGAGAGAGAGAGAGAGAGAGAGAGAGAGAGAGAGAGAGAGAGAGGCTCAGCAGACTTTGCCAATGATCTGGGAATTCTCTATTGTTTGCATACGTTTTTCTTTAGTTTATGCCATTCTGAATAAAGCTTTTGTAAATAATACTACTGCCTCTACTAATTATTATTATTATTATTGTTATTATTAAAAACTCATAGGAGCATGAGACTTAAAATGGAGGATCATATCCATTTATGAATATGCACATAATATATTTAAAGATAAAACTATGCAGATAGCTTTCGGTAATCTGTTCAGTTCCCCTTTTCAATTCTCAGATTGCAAATGGGAACTATACAGATTCCCTTAAGCTATCTGTACAGTTTTAGCTTAAAACATATGTACATGTACGTAACTGTGGATTTGTATCTCCTTTATTATTATTTTAATAATTATTTTTTAATCACAGATACCTCATTCGACTGGGTGGTTTTTATAGTGTGGGATTCCGGTTTGCATCCTGCCTCCTTAGGAGTTCGTCACTTTTCACACTTTTCTTCTGCATGACTCCTGGAGTTACTTCGGCATCTGGTTTTTCAAGGTTACTTTTCATGGATCTCAGGATCGTGCGCCCTAGTGTTCCTATGCTTATGGGTACAATTTCCACTGGCATATCCCATATCCTTATTTCTATTTTCAGGTCCTGATACTTAGCAATCTTTTGTCTCTCTTTCTATTCTACTCTATAATTATTATTATTATTATTATTATTATTTTTTTTTTTTGCTCTATCACAGTCCTTCAATTCGACTGGGTGGTATTTATAGTGTGGGGTTCCGGGTTGCATCCTGCTTCCTTAGGAGTCCATTCCTTTTCTACTAGTGTGCCGTTTCTAGGATCACACTCTTTTGCATGAGTCCTGGAGCTACTTCAGCCTCTAGTTTTTTCTAGATTCCTTTTCAGGGATCTTGGATCGTGCCTAGTGCTCCTATGATTATGGGTACGATTTCCACTGGCATATCCCATATCCTTCTTCTTTCTCTATTTTCAGATCTTGATACTTATCCATTTTTTCCCTCTCTTTCTCTTCAACTTTGGTGTCCCATGGTATTGCAACATCAATGAGTGATACTTTCTTCTTGACTTTGTCAATCAACGTCACGTCTGGTCTGTTTGCACGTATCACCCTATCCGTTCTGATACCATAGTCCCAGAGGATCTTTGCGTGATCGTTTTCTATCACTCCCTCAGGTTGGTGCTCGTACCACTTATTACTGCAAGGTAGCTGATGTTTCTTGCACAGGCTCCAGTGGAGGGCTTTTGCCACTGAATCATGCCTCTTTTTGTACTGGTTCTGTGCAAGTGCCGGGCATTCACTTGCTATGTGGTTTATGGTTTCATTTTTCGTATTGCACTTCCTACATATGGGAGAGATGTTATTTCCATCTATCGTTCTTTGAACATATCTGGTTCTTAAGGCCTGATCTTGTGCCGCTGTTATCATTCCTTCAGTTTCCTTCTTTAGCTCTCCCCTCTGTAGCCATTGCCATGTGTCATCGCTGGCTAGTTCTTTAGTCTGTCTCATGTATTGTCCATGCATTGGTTTGTTGTGCCAGTCCTCTGTTCTGTCAGTCATTCTCCTGTCTCTGTATATTTCTGGGTCTTCGTCTACTTTTATTAGTCCTTCTTCCCATGCACTCGTTAGCCACTCGTCTTCACTGGTTTTCAGATATTGCCCCAGTGCTCTGTTCTCGATGTTGACGCAGTCCTCTATACTTAGTAGTCCTCTCCCTCCTTCCTTTCGTGTTATGTATAGTCTGTCTGTATTTGCTCTTGGGTGTAGTGCTTTGTGTATTGTCATATGTTTCCTGGTTTTCTGATCTATGCTGCGGAGTTCTGCCTTCGTCCATTCCACTATTCCTGCGCTGTATCTGATTACTGGCACTGCCCCTGTGTTTATGGCTTTTATCATATTTCCGGCGTTGAGTTTTGACTTGAGTATCGCCTTGAGTCTCAGCATATATTCTTTCCTGATCATGTCCTTCATATCTTGGTGTTTTATATCCACTCCTTCCATTATTCCCAGGTATTTGTATCCTGTCTCATCTATGTGTTTGACGTTGCTCCCATCTGGTAGCTTTATCCCTTCAGTTCTCGTTACTTTGCCTTTTTGTATGTTGACTAAGGCGCATTTTTCTATTCCAAACTCCATCCTGATGTCCCCAGATACAATCCTTACAGTCTGGATTAGGGTATCTATTTCCTTGATGCTCTTACCATACAGCTTGATGTCGTCCATGAACATCAGATGGTTGATTCTGTTGCCTCTTTTCTTGAGTTGGTACCCGGCATCCATCTTCTGTAGCACTTTTGTCATGGGAATCATGGCTACTACGAAGAGTAGTGGGGACAGTGAGTCGCCCTGGAAGATCCCTCTCCTGATATTAACCTCTGCTAGCCTTATTCCAGAGCTTGTAAGTATTGTATTCCAGTTGTGCATTGTATTTTTGAGGAAGCTGATGGCGTTTTCCTCTGCCCCATATATTTTCAGGCATTCTATTAGCCATGTGTGTGGTATCATGTCGAAGGCTTTCTTATAGTCTATTCATGCCATGCTTAGGTTGGTTTTCCTTCTACTGTTCTTCATTACCATTTTGTCTATGAGGAGCTGGTCTTTTGTGCCCCTACACTTCCTTCTGTAGCCTTTCTGTTGGTGGGGGATGGTGTTTGTCTCCTCTAGGTAGTTGTATAGCCTTTCACTGATGATACCTGTTAGTAACTTCCACATTATTGGTAGGCAGGTGATAGGCCTGTAGTTACTGGCTATATTTCCCTTACTCTTGTCTTTTTGTACTAAGGATGTTCTTCCTGTGGTCATCCATTTGGGTGCATGGTGATTTGAGATACAATGCTGGAGTTGTTCTGCTATTCGTGGGTGTAGGGCCTTGAAGTTTTTGAGCCAGTATCCATGGACTTCATCGGGACCTGGGGCTTTCCAGTTTGGCATTTTCTTTAGTTGGTGTCTGACTATGTCTGTCGTGATGTCTGTGAAGCTTTGTTTTATTCTCCCTGTTTCTTCTTCCTTGACTTCCTGGAGCCATGTTGCATGTTTGTTGTGTGATACCAGATTGCTCCATATGTTTTCCCAGAGTCTCTTACTTGGTTCGGCTTCAGGAATTTCTGGATGGTTGTCTTCCCCTCTTAGTTGGCTGTATAGTCTTTTCTGGTTGGTTCCAAATAGTTTGTTCTGTTGGTATCCCTTATTCCTGTTCATGTACCGTTGGATCTTATGTGCTTTGGCCTTAAGCCTCTGTTTTACATCTTCTATTGTGCTGTTTAGTCCCCTCTCTTGTACTTTGTATTTCTTGTTGAGTTCCTACCTTGTTTTCTTGCTTTTTAGCCTTTTTTTCTGCCATCTCTTTCAGTTTACTCAAGTCAGATTTCATCACCATGATTTGCTTTTCCAGGCGCCTTTTCCAAGGAGGTTGCTGTTTTGGTTTCTGTTGGGTTGGTTTGTGCTGGTGGTGTTGGTGTCGAATCCCCATCAGTTCTGCTACTAATCTTGCTCCTGCATATGCCAAGTTATTTGTTTCTGTGATACTGGTGGTGTGTATTATGCCCATTATTTCATTGACCTCACTTGTTTTCTCCCTTAATTTCTTGGTGTTGTAAGCTTTCATGGAGGGGTTCTTTGTTCTTTCTGTATCTGGCTCCATACATTGTCTAATCTTTTCTACCCATTCCGTCCTCTCTGTTACTTCGTCGGTGTTTCTTCGTGTGTCGTTGTTTGATACCTCATCATCCCTGTCGTGTTCTGTGACATCGTCTCTCAGTTCGTCTTCGTGTAATTCGTTGTCGTGTGACATTTCCCTTTCCAGTTCTTCTCTTTCTGTTGGGGAGAGCCAGTTCTTTTTCTTTATGTTCCTTACTTGGTCTGCCAGCCTCTGCTCTGTTTGGGGGGAGTTATTCTCTCATTCCATGAGTTGACCAATCTTCTTCTATATCCTCTCTCCGTCGGGTTGCTTCTGATGTAGCATCTCCATATTTCCTTATTTTCTTCTCTTGTTCATTTCTTCCTTTTTGCTTCTGTAGCTCCAATCTCAGGCTGTTGATTACTGTCGTTGCTGGATGACGACCTCCAAGTACCTGACCGTCTTCCCCTTCAATTGGGTTGAATACCTGGTTGCCGGACGAAGCTCCTCTGTTGCCAGAGGTTCCATTTACGTCGTTGTCGTTTATTCCTTCATTTCTTTCCATCATTGCTGAGTTTTGCTATTTAACCCATAGATGGAGCCTACCCCATCAGGGATAGGTACTCATTTACAGCTGAGTAGACTGAGGAAATTATGGTAAACATCCTTTACCATAATTATTATTATTATTATTAGGATTATTATTATTATTATTATTATTATTATTATTATTATTATTATTATTATTATTATATAGAGTCTGAATAAATTACTTCCTCAAAACTGAGGGCGAATGCAAATGAAAACAGGCTACACCTTTTGAAGGGAGGAAGGGAAGGTATTGTGTGTCGCGTCTTTCTTCGAAACTCGAGCGTCCAGACAGACGCAGGCTACTCGACAAGACGACGGTAGACCTAACTCTTCTCTGGAACATTCACCTATTGGATATTTTCATCTTTTTCACACCAAACTTTGAGTAACAATAAAAAAATTAATTTATTTGATTTTTTCCCAACATCACGATTTTAATGTGCAAAAACGGTTGATGCATAAATGCTATAAATAGAAGATAACATGCGCTCAAGAGTACAAAGACAGTTGACAAAGGTACATGTATGCAAAGTTACAACTTCCAGAACGTTAAGTAGGAGTGTTATCTGCTTACTGCTATTGAAGCAGATGGGCAGAGAGGTTCAAAAGAATTATATGTAAAAGGTAGCCAAAGTATTTAAATTGAATTAACCACGCTAAAAGGCTTATTTAACTATTCAGCTAGATAAGCTCAAAAAATAGATTCAAGGGGATCTCTTACTAAGCCAATTACAGAGCAAAAAATGTGCCGTATAGGCATCGATAAGAGAATAACTGAACAGGAAAACATCCATAAAGTAAATGAATAGATACAAGGCAGTTGTTAAATGTATCACTCAGATGAAAAGCATCGGCGAAAGAACGAAATCAACCATGGAAAGTTTTACTCTTGATCCACTGAACAGAAAAGAATTTTCCAGAAAAAGGAAGAAGTCGAATGAAACGTCTTCAAACCACATGATGAACAGGAAATATTTGCCAAAGTGATAAATAAGCAGAGGCCAGTTCTTACGAAAAATAATATAAAAGAAAAACGATTAGTTCAAGAAGTGATAATGAGATATAATGTTACCAAAATAGTGCGAGACAGGAAAGGAAAATAGTTACAAGAGGCATAAATGGACAAGGGGTAGTTGTTAAGTATTCATCGATCAGTAAGGATTTTCTCAAAGACCTGCATAAGCTGGACGTCTTAAAAAATTAATCAGTAAGCAAGTGACCAACTGACAAAGAAATGAATTAGAAGATGACGATCGACAAAGTTACCGAACAGAGAAGAATGTCCAAAAGAAACTGAACGAACAACCATTGATCAGTTCTTGAAAGAGTCGTCGAGCAGCAAAAGCATTTTCCATGGAAATTAGAGTCAGGAGGAAGTATCTTTAAAAGTTTCCCTTTGCAATAAAGCATTTTCCAAAGAAAATCAGTGAATAATAAAAGGTACTCAAAAGGTGTACTGAATGTTAAAGCATCCCTCAAAGAAATAAAATGTCAGAGGGCAGTATTTCGAAAAATTCGCCAAGCAGAAAGAGTTCCACAAAAATATTAATCAACACGCGGAATGTGATTTAATATTCAATGGGCAATCCAATATTCGCCACGAAATAAATGACAAGAGACCAGTTGTTAAAAGATTCACTGACCCGTCTATGAGAAAGAATGAAATAATATTCGATACCTTTACCGCTATTCATATAATGAGAATAAATGATGATATCATTTACAACCGCTAATGCAGAAGGGAGAGTGAGCAGCCGGGACGGGTCTACTAACGGTGTTTTCGTCATGCGGGTGGAGGTTGTCTGAGATTAAGCTGGCCTTATGCCCGCACAGGCTCTTGCTCATAAAGTAGTCCGTAGGCATGGCAGGAAGATAGGTTGAGTAAAAGATGATGAAGTTGGATAAGCCATACATATACATACATTAAGCTACAAATGTCGTTTAATATCCAGTTCGCTTTTCTTCGGAATGAACCATAGGGGAATAACAATTGGTATATGGTTTTTCACCTGTCAAAATCAACTGAGAGAGAGAGAGAGAGAGAGAGAGAGAGAGAGAGAGAGAGAGAGAGAGAGAGAATGGTGACATTCTTCCTTATATTCTGAGACTCACATCATTCATCCCGATGAAAAGGAGAGGTCACTAGACCTGATTTGCATTCATGCAGTTCTCTTTAGGCTTGAAGTCTGTTAAGAGAGAGAGAGAGAGAGAGAGAGAGAGAGAGAGAGATGAAATCAACAAGTAGGTGATATTCTACAAAACTCTGGTTATATGGAAGGAGAAGCGTATTCCCACGAATGGAGAATATATATTCTGTTTGATATATCAATTGAAATCAGAATTGTGCTGGGATTTTATCTAAAAGAAATATTTCGATGTAGTAACTAGTTTCTGCTTATTGGGAATATTTTTTTAAATATCCTTGCCAGCCTAATTCATATCAAGTCATAGTAATTTTTATATTTACTGTTCCGTCACCGTCATGATAAAGATAAAAAAATAGATATAAAAAATATCGTTCTTCCGTTTAGAAAATACTTTTTTATTTATTCATTCACTTTTCCACGTAATGGCTCTTCAGAGCCAGTTTCTCAATTTCTCATTTTCCAGACCTTGCTCCGCTATCTTCATAGCTATTACCACTTAACTGAGCTATTTTCCTGTTCATTATGAATTTTTCATATAATACAGGCATGAATATTTTCTTATCACTATGATTTTGTGTACGCAAACATTAAGCTACAAATGGCGTTTAATATCCAATTTACTCTACCTCGGAAATAATACTGAAGGGGAATAACGACTGATAAGTGGTTCGTTACCTGGCATCTCAGGTGAAGAACTAATTACCAGTTGTAATCCTCATTTCGGTATTATTACCGAAAGAGAGGGAATTGGGTATTGAATTAATTCGTAGATAATTCTTTAGCATATACATATATACGTATATATATATATACATATATATATATATATATATATATATATATATATATATATATATATATATATATATATATTATATATATATATATATATATATATATATATATATATATCATATATATATATATATATATATATACATATATATATATATATATATATATATATATATATATCATATATATATATATATAATATATATATATATATATGAATGGGTAAACCATGGCAAACACTTTGTTCCAAAGGTATTACCTAGGCGTGCGCACTAGTTACGGGCTGCTCTATGATTAAGAGCCCGTGCTGGTCCATGCTAAAATTCTTAGTGTAATGATCACTGGCACGGGAAAAGGACAGTGCTGAGGATAAGCACCACTACTACTGAATCCTTTTTATCAAAGCGACTTTATTTCCATGGCTGCCTTTTCTTCTCAGAAACTTTCAAAGATTTTTACCTCCAGGTACTGTCTTTTGATAGTGTTATCTTTCCGAATTTTAAGGAAGCCACAATAAGACAGTGGGAGAATTCAACACCGTTGCCGTATGATATTGTCTCAGAATAAACAGTACGTGGACCGACCTCCAGCTTACTCGATACACGTGCAAGATTTTCCCCTCCTGCATGAGTTGTAAACATTATGTCATCAACGAAAATTAAAATGAATATGCTGTATTTTATTAGAAATCATTTTCCTGTACTGTTTAACATGCACCTTTTTCCTGTATCTTTAACACAATGCAAAACCTTTTTCAGACCTTTATCCTACCTAACACACTCCGGATAGCAGCCATCAACATCTTTTGGATTCTGTTCAGGCCAAATGGAATACTTTTGCCTCAAATCTTGTAAATTTGAATCCTCTCCGATTTCCATTATCAAAATCTTCCCTTTTCGACTATTTCATATTTATTTCCGCTTCCCAATCAATTGGTCAACTGACCTTCAGTGCTCCATTTAACTTAAAATATTGCTGCTTTAAATACCGGAGCCGTCAATAATAACAATCATAATAAAGAGTTTTTCATCTTTTACGTTAAAAGAATGAGTCTTGATAGTTACGAATAATGTTAAAAATGGTGCAGCTAATGATGGATGCATTGCAAATGAAGAAGAATGACAAAAATGAACGAAAAAGAGAAACGTAGAATTTGACAGAAGGGAAAGAAATAAAAAACCAGCAGCACAGCCACTTTAAGTACATCAAAAATTCACGTAAGCTTTGCCGTTTTATTTTAACTGAAGAAAAACAGAGCACATCGCCACCAGCCGATTTAATTCCCTGTGAAAAAGACAGCTTTGTAAGCACAGCAAGACGTGATCCGACCCCCAGCTTACTTGGGGCGTGTGCTAAAATATACGGTATTGTTTAATATGCACATTATTTATTTCTTACATTGTCACTCAAATAAATAAATCATAAAAATCCTCTCCTAAAATTCCTGTATCTTTAACTCAACACCAAACACCTTTCAGACCTTTTGAGACTTTTCCTACACCGAACAAGAACAACAACAACAACAATGTAGTTTGTAGGTTTACTTCCCGTGTAAGCGAACATTAAACTCGTACGGCACAAGTGACGGAGAGGTTTGAACTAGCAGCGTAACTGGAATTAAAAGCAATAATTTATAACGATAGTCTTCGGGATTTCTAAGGAGCGAATATCATACAAATGGAAGATAAGTTTTCATACTTACGAAGCACATCTCATCCAATGTTAAGCAAGTCGAATTCTAATTTTTACTTTATTTGACTTTTCCTTTTTCGCGGGAACTCACCAACCATCAAACCTTGAAAGAGCATCACTAAACGCAGTGGAGATCATGGACGACTCCGCTGCCAATCTAATTAGTTCTTTTTTTTATTTTACTCTCTTAATCTGAACTCCTAAGAAATTAATTCTGTTCACACCTGGCAACCCTTTTAGGAAGAGGCGCCGGTTTCTGCTCTGGCGCCTGAATATTTGGAACGGAATTTGTGTGACACAAGAGGTGCATTTGTTGTCCTTGCCCTGAGAGTCGAATGATTTATGGTTCTTGGTTCATTTAAATGTCTTTTTCATCTTGTTTCTTTGTCTGTTAGAAGGATTACGGAACAGCTGGCCTTGCGTAAGTGTAACTAAGTGATTAAATTGCGTGAGAGATAGGAATGTGACCTTAGGAGAAAAGCGCTTCTATGGGTTGGATTGGCTCACTCATCCTGTTCTCTTTGCCAGGAAGATTATGTTTTGGCCTGTTAAGAAAGGATGTAATTGGACATGTTTCTCAAAAGATATCAATGAGATAACTGTAAGGAATCACAGATGACAAGTTACTGGTCACGACAGAAACGCGTCTTCATTGGTGTTTGACGTTTCAAGGGTAAATGTGTGTTTTTTTCTGAATGCATTTTCTACATGTTCGTCATGTTCCGTTTTCTCAGGTACAAATTAGTCATGGAACTCAACACACTAAATAAAAGTTAACTGCAAGTACGTAAGGCTATACATATTATGTCTGTCCAGTGCTAACATGTCTTGGTGTTCATAAGTGTTTGTATTTTAGTCGGAATGGTGCATAGGTATGTATGTATGTATGTATGTATGTATGTATGTATGTATGTATGTATGTTTCTTCTTATCATACTATGTATGATAAGAAGAAACAAATTCAATGGAAAGACATTCTAAATTTAACAGGGTAAACGGACTGCAATTGAACGCAAAGAGGTATTTGCAGAACCCAATTTTCTATAGAAAGATCAAGTATCACTACCTCTTTCAGAATTCTGATTCAATGGCCTTTGAATATATTGAGAAATCAAATTGAAATACTGCATCCAGGTTCTTAGCAAATTAGAAATATTCTCATTGAAAACATGTCAACATTAAACGTCTTCCACTCAGAGTTAATTTTCCTTCGTTTTTTATTTTCTCTTTCATTGATTCCACTTCACTTGAGTTTATTTTCCGCATAAAGTTTTTTACGTTGAACTTTTTTTTTTTAGCTTAATCATAACTCTATTGTACTTGAGTTAGTTTTTCATTCATCATTTGTTAAAAATTTCCTTTAAAGGTTTCTTTCTGATCAAGGGATTCCAAGTTTCTTGTGTGGCTGACAACTTTCTCAAAAAAAATTTTCCCTCCTTATATTTTCTGATAACAGCCCATCGAGACTTTGAGGACTAACATAAGTAAAAATATACTTTTCTCGAATATAAAATACAACAATATAGTTGTTTTACCTTTTGACTAAGCACAGCATTTCGGTTATGTTAAATCGTATACTAGTTGGAAAGCGAACTCAACAGTGAACTGATATTTAAACCAACTTACTATGGAGAACAGCACATACTTATGTTTCGATACTTTTTGTAACAATAATTATTGCTAATTCTGGATTGTGGTGCTTGTAGAGCAGCGCCAACAGGAATATATCTTTATTGCCATAGTGAATAAAAATATGTATTTTTTTCATTGATGCAGAGGTAAAAAAATGTTTCTTAATCATCAATTTTATCAAAACTGGACACAAAGTGGTCATTGCGCCTTTCGAAAACAGATGAAATGCGATGCAATATGTGTACTCACTCTATCAACTAGAATATAACGAACCTTTCATTGTGCGATCCAATATGTGAATCTATGCACAATATGTAAATAGCGTGCATATCATGCATAGATTTACATATTCATTAAACAGCAGCATAGTATGACGTCAAGACCTTACTGTTATGCAACTACACTGAAGCTTCCGTTTCTATTTCTGTTTTTGAGTGGTCGATATCAAACATAAAAGGAAAACCGAAAAAACATTTATGGTGAGATTTTATTTTGATTTTAATGTTATTTTCTCTTCTAATTATTTTTTAAAATTTTACCTTGGTTTTTAAATATTGAAAAATAAAAAGATTTGTTCAGTCATATGTCTCTATATTTGTTTATTTGCCTATTAATTTATTGCCAATTATATTTCCTCGTTTAAGGTTAATACTATTTTCAATCATGTATATAACCACACAAATATATATATATCTATATATATATATATATATATATTATATATATATATAATATATGTATGTAGTATGTATGTATGTATGTGTGTATGTATGTATGTATGTATGTATGTGTGTGTATGTGTATGTTGGGTTAGAGATTACTATTAAGATACTCGGCTTCAAGGCGATTGATAATTTTAATGTAATTCTTTCTTCGATGTAAAGCTTAATTTCCATATTTCTCACTGGAAATCCGGTGTTGAGGATCTCATAAAACAAATCTATGTATATCGGTTTCCATATTCTCACCAATAGACTTTTATTAGATATCTCTTATAATAAATCTTATTAAGTAATTGATATCCGCAAAGAATCCTTTCCTATAGCTGTCTTATCCATTACCTAATTTCTTATTATAAATGATATATTACTCGTTCGTTGATCATAATTTGTCTCATTATGATGTTTATGTAGTGCATCGAGTCCCTCATTAATTGATAAAGTCTTTTTCTAATGGAAGTTTTTTTTTATTGCAGCGGTATTTATCATTCATTTCGGGCGAGAATTTATTATATTTTATTTATCAACCGAGCCTTTCCAAACCACTCTCCGCTTCAAACCCCAGCAGTCTCTCTTATTGAAGCCGGGTCGCTTGTCTATGAGCCTCTAAATAAGTATTCCTTATTATCAATCTCTCATGGTATCAGTGCAACTCTTCGTTGTTCTCCATCAAGTGCCTCATTGAAAGTCGAGACGACGACTACTTGGAGTTGGAGATTGTTCTCATTAAAACAAAAAAGGTCTGTTATTAAAGGGTTTAGTGCATAATGGATAGTTATGATGGAGAATGATATCTGAGCTGTCAAATCTTTAAATCTAAATCTATATTATATAGGATCTCGTCTTTCTGTCTTCGTGTACAAATAAAGCTGAGATGTTCTGGTTTTGTTCAAACGACTCTCCGTTAATCTTCTTCTCCAGTTGCGTTAATACATTTCCTTTAAACACAATTGTTCGTTTCCTTCTTGTAAATTTTTTTTATAGACTTATGGACTTAAAAAATCCATAAAATTCCCAGAAATGGTATAATGTTAAACTTTAACTATATAATGGTTCTCAAACTACTTCACAGCAAATTAAATCTCTCTCTCTCTCTCTCTCTCTCTCTCTCTCTCTCTCTCTCTCTCTCTCTCTCTCTCTCTCTCTCACTCTTCTTCTTCTTCTTCTCCTTCTTCTTCTTCTTCTTCTTCTTCTTCTTCTTCTTATTTTCTGAAGACAAGAGTCCGTCTAGGGTCACTGTTAACAAAGTAGATATTACCAAGAACCTGTCTTGGCACAGACAATGCCACTCAGGGAGCCAGAGGTTCTTGCTTTAATAGAGATTTCCGTTTGTTCGCTGAATGTGCAGACGAGTTCAGAGAAAGAATAATACTCCAAATTCATTCTCTTCGGTGATTAGACTGATTGACTTTACCGACTCACCTCCAGTTGGATATGTTATTTTCGAAATATCAAGAGAGGGTCACCTATTTATTTAGATTCATCTAAATCAGGATTCATACTCATTAAATGGCTTAGCTAAATTCTTCTGTTTATTAAATCATTTTCGATTTCTTTTCTGATAAGTGAAGTTTTTATTTTGAAAGGGACGTTTGCTCTATTTATACCCTAATTGGTTTATTAGAATTTGTATCACTTTGAACAGATTATTCATGGAAAGAAAATGTCCCTTCGTGCTGCGATGGAAATCACTTCCTTTATGTATTTTGTTCTTAACATTTGAGTGACAAATGGAATGGAGTTTTTTACTTGGAGAATATTATTCAGTTGTTTACCTTTCTCTGAAATAATTTCTTTCCCAAAGTTTATAGTCATTTACGAGAAAATAATCATAGCCTCTCTGTTGAAATGGAGAATATTCCTGGCAATAAATCTTTCCTCAAAAGACGTATTCCGTAACAAGAGAAACGTCACCAAAAGACATAAAGCAAAAGACGACCCCGAGAGAGAAATCAGGAGAAAAGATGCTGCTGCCCCGTCACGCGCGTCACTTGAAGCCTTGAGACTAAATAAATGTTTTGTCTCCGAGCAGCCTCCCTCCCGTGTTTATAATCTGTCTCTCAAGCGAAAGAGTCTCTCTCCTTCCTTCCCAAACATCCTGGCCCTTGCATAATTCCGGAGACCCCCTTTGGGGCTCTTATTGATTCAGCGAGAATGTCTTCTGCCTTCCCCCACCCAACCTGAGGTAAAGGTGAACTCACTCTTTGGTATTTGTTTATGTTTGCTAGAGACCTAATCAAAGTAACACGAGACTGTGAGGTTATTTTTTTTTTACCTGGGGAATTTCTCTCTCTCTCTCTCTCTCTCTCTCTCTCTCTCTCTCTCTCTCTCTCTCTTCTAGTTGAAGACGATTTCCCGAATATGGCAAATTTACATAATGTTCATTATTCCCTATTCTGCTAAGATGTGAACTTGTATCTTTAATTTCTCTTCTTATACATTCGCTGATAACTACTTCCCTTCCTACCTTGAAAAGGCGTGAAATAATTATTTTCGGAACTTATTTATTTCTTAAACCTTTTAATTATTAAGAAATATTATTGACGGTGTTCGACAGAATCTAACTTATATAAGGGTGAAAATTCCAAATTTGCTTGAGACTCGACCCTTTTTATATCTGAATGTTATATTATTATTATTATTATTATTATTATTATTATTATTATTATTATTATATTATTATTATTATTATTATTATTATTATTTGTGATGTCTTGTAAGACGAAATTAATATGTTATGTTCACATCATAAGTTCAGACAAAATATCATGGACTCTAGCCAAGCTCCCAAAATAGGATTAAGATCAGCAGTTATCATGGCTCTTGAAGTGTGAATTAGTCAAACCAAAAAATCTCTGGCTTCTCTGTGTTGATTCATTTCCGTGAAGATCATCACAGCCGTGTCAGTCCAAGACGTTGGCCTTTAAAGGTTGTCACGCGAGGCAAATGTCGAAGTATTCGATTCCAGCTAATCTGACTTATAATTCAGATCGAGTCGCTTGTATATGTATATATATATATATATATATATATCTCATATATATATATATATATATATGTATATATATAATATATATGTATATATATATATATATATATGTATATATATATATATATTAATTAATGAATAGTGAAAAAATTTCAATTACACAACAAAATTCCATCTAATAAAAGGAAGTCATAAAAGAGCCAAAATATAGAAAGTAAGTACTATATTTCAAAGACTGCTGTCTCTCTCTCAGCAGTCTCTGAAATATAGTAATTACTTTCTATATTTTGTTGTTTTTATGGCCTCTTTTTACTATTATTATTATTATTACTATTATTATTATTGGGCGAAGCCGTGGATCTCGCCTCGAAGGTTTCGGGGATTCTCTCGTGCGAGCGCCACACACACACACACACACACACACACACACACACACACACACACACACACATATATATATATTTATATATATATATATATATATATATATATATATATATATATATATATATATATATATATATATATATATATATATATAATATATGGAAGGGGATCTGAGTGGAACACAGTAACAACTTAGGAAATTGGAGTGTGGAAAATTTCTAAGAGAATTGCTCCATAATGTTATCATTAAATTAGTCTTCCATGTAGACGTTTACTCATTTAAGAGAGGCTTCGTCTCATTTCCGAGTATCTTCTGCATTTGCTTTTGATTATTCTTAAAAATATCAGTGAGGAGTTAATACTTTTCTATCCCTACAAAGTTTCAACAGTTTGTCCTCTGTACCTCCTACCTGTTACATATCACAAGTCAACAATATGACTTTATGCAACAAGTTCTTTGACTCAGCATCTTGAAGCTTTAGCTTAATTGCCGACTAGTTTTGTATTTAAAAGCGACGTACTAATTGACTTTCATCCTTACTAAATCTCGTATGGGGGCAGCGCCGTCAGTGCACCTCGTGCGGTACACTATAGGCATTACTAAACGTTCTTCGCAGCGTCCCTTCGAGCCCTAGCTGCGACCTTTGCCATTCCTTTCATTACCCCTCCATTCATATTATCCTTCTTCCATCTTGCTATGCATCCTCTCCTAACAATTATTTCTTCCTGTTTTTACACCTTTCAAACCTACCTACTCTCAATTTCCTTTCCAGCGCTGAATAACCTCATAGATCCCAGTGTTTGACCTTTGGCCTAACCTCTATATTCCGTTCCATTCCAGACTGGAAGGTGAATGACCCAGATGGAATCCCATGAGTTGGTTAGACAGCGAAAACCTATAATTATAAATCTGCCAATAAACCCGGAGTGTTCTATTTTGCAAGATTACTTACCAAGGATAGTGTAATGATGAAAAAATTAATATTGAACTCTTGATGTATCTAAAAGCATATACTAGTATCATTAACGAAATAAAATTGTTATATTTGTTGATGGTTTTCTAAAGTTTTGGACCGGCCAGACGAGTTACAGTAAGCCTATACTGAACTAAAGCTTGAAGACTACAAATGTTAAAAATAAATAAATAGATAAATAATGAGTTTCTACGGCGCAATTTAGTTTTTTTCCTTTTTTTTTTTGTACAGCTTACAATTTTTCGGTGGTCTCGGTACAATACTGTATGAGCCATGACCCATGAAACTTTAACTATGGCACGGTGATGGCCTGCCTTATATCGTTGCCAGACGCAGGATTATGGCCAACTTTAACCTTAAATAAAAGGATAACTACTGAAGCTAGATGGCTGCAATTTCGAATGTTTGATGATTAGAGAATGGCCGATCAGCATATCAATATGCATCCCTCTAGCTTCAGAAGTTTGTAATATCTGAGGGCGGACAAGAAAAGTGCGGATGGACAGACAAAGCCATTTCAATCGTTTTCTTTTACAGGAAAAAAAGGGAGTCCTTGAAGTAAAGGAGATCATGTACCTCATATATGCTGAATGAAAGGAAGCCATTCCTCAATATAAAATAAGACCCATCAATCTAAAATTCCTCATGTGAAAATAAAGGAAAGTAAAGGGTCTTCATGAGCTATGTTTTACGGTTATAGGTCCAGTGCCTGTCTGCATAAAGAACATGAACCTTTATCTAGTTGAGGACTACTTTATGAAAACACAACTATTCCTTAAATAACCATTTGGAGATAGGGTTAGGTAAGTGCATTACAACACCTGTTATTGAATACTTACGTAAATACAACAGCATGATAAACTCTCTCATTGTAAATACAAGAAACTTGAAAAACACATGATCTGAAGTGGAAAAATCATTCAGCTCAGTAACTTGAACCTTGGGCTTGTATGTCAGGCATAGCTCTGCTGAAATATGAAGACATGACAAGAAGACCAGGTTTTTTACCTTATATGAATTTGCGTTGCGTCGTTTCTGTGATTAAATGAATACTACACTGGCAGGAAATCTTCTTATTTTCAATTGAATTTGTTATATAACATGTATTAATATTTGGAAGTTGATATCACTTTATTGTAATATACTAAAAGTCAAGGTAAATGTCAATCTACTTTACTGGGGAAAACATTCGATCTTAAATTATTGGTGACATTGCTACGTCCTTTCAATAGTTTATTTTATCATTCCACGTGACTTTGTTTGATTAGAAAAGGAAATTGACTGGTATTGGCATTACGGTTTTGTAAAAGAAAATAGTCCTCCCTCCTTTGTTTACCGTCCAGGGTAATCTGTTGATTGACCTGTCTGTCCATCTGTCAGACATTTTTCCTGGTCCTCTACATGTCCGTCCATCAGTCTGCTAAGGTTAAAGAATTTTTATTATTATTTTGCCTAAAACCTTTGAAATGCATGAAAGAGGGACTTCGTTCACTAAAACTATTCTTTAAGTGTAAGTAAATGGGGATCAAAGACGTAGTAGATATTTATTGAAGTCAGAGTTTCATAAACGAATCTATTTCAGCTCATTCGTGTAACCAGTGAATTTTGCGTTGAATATACATTTATTTTTAAACGGAAAGGTTAAGATAAAGAGCAATTCATTGCCCATCTCAAGAAAGGTGGAAGAAAAAAAGGTAGAGCTGAATCTCAAGAAAGCACTGCATGACCTGATTAGCAAAGTACACCTGACGTAAGATACTTGTCAAGCACAGCATATATCCTGTCAGTGGTGGATCTCCATTTCAAAAGTTAGAACTTGCATAGGATTCGTAAGAAGCAGGAAAGAGACGCTCAAGAGGCAGAAAGCACTCTTCGACACACACATGATCCTGAGAGGATAGGAGGCGAGTTGTGGGGAAGTTGGGGAGGAGGGGATGAGGGGCCCTACGGGGATGGGGAGTGTGTGGTGGGTGGGTGGTGGGGGATTGTCATTATTCACGTGAAATAAACTCCGTCATATCCAGGAGAAATGCAAAAGATTGAACATCCCGAGTTCTCATCTAGAACAATTATTTTCCCAATTATTCATCATCACAGGGTTTTACAGACAAATAGGAGGAAGGACGGAATATCATCATTTTTGTTTTTCGTGTTTTTTTTTTTTACATTTTTTTTATTCCCATTCTTCAAACAAGAGCTCAGAAAAGAGGCAGAATGTTAGCTGGTAACATCAAAGCGTCCAGTATACAACCGACAATTACCTTTTTTCAGAGTCACAAAGGGTGAAATCAATTTCCGGAAAACTGGCTGAGAGAAGTTGCCCATAGAAACTTTCACACAGAGTTGATGAAGGAAGACTCCGTACCCTGATGAGGAGAGGGAAGTTGGGAGGGGGGGGGGGGTGGGGGGGGGGGGGGGGGTGGCTGGGGCCAGGGGCGAAGAGCAGATAATGCCCAGACAGGTCTGAGGGCAACAAAGACATAATGCAGCAAAAGTTTCCATCTACCTTCGAAAGTTATGACTGATGGCTCGACGAATGGTGGAGAACCGATGGCCTGGGAGAAAATGCCGCATATGAAAAAAAAGGACAAAACTGTAAACCTGTAAAATTAAACGGCATTAGGAGAGAAAATAGTGCTTGAGACATTTAGAGTCAGCCACAGGCTGAGGAAAGTCCCAGTATCAGAACTTTCTTCCTTCCGATAATACTCTCACCGATTCTTATTTCAACGAGATTAGCTTTAGCACAAATGTCAGTCCAGATGTTTAATTCTGCTTAAATGGACTGGGTGAAAGAAAAGGACACTGGAATAATTCTTAATAATAAAAGAAAACTATCTCTCTCTCTCTCTCCTCTCTCTCTCTCTCTCTCTCTCTCTCAGTCCATCCAGTATGTTATGAATGTTTAAAAAAGTACAATTGAACACGCTTTACGTAATCGCGGTAATATTAACAATGTTATATAATCTAATTCGGCCATTTTGAGTCTGTGTGTGTGTGTGTTCATCAATAAGGTAGGTAATATCGGTATTATTAAGATGCTTGATTATATAATTTGGCCATTTCTTAAAAGTCGCATTTCTTCTTCTTCTTCTTCTTCTTCTTCTTCTCTCTCTCTCTCTCTCTCTCTCTCTCTCTCTCTCTCTCTCTCTCTCTCTCTCTCTCTCTCTCTCTGTATTTATTTAGCTCTTTCAATGTAAACATATTATTATCTAATAACAACCATTTACTGTGAGAGAAAAATCGTCCCTGTTGCAACTCTGGCCTCTCAGCCATCCTAATCTAGCGTCAAGTCTCCTTTGAAGGCTGATTTGATATCCTCCTCCGTGCTAGCTAGTATTCCCTTTAGGCATCCTCTCAAGGGGCAGATCTGGAGTTCCTGAATCAGATTCTTTTTCACTAGGTGTTCCCGATAAAAAGTTGGTCATTTTGTTATGAGGGTTAGATGCGTTCATTTGGAATTTTTCTAAATGTTTCAAGAA
>NC_087201.1:27752568-27767568 GCF_015104395.2 Macrobrachium nipponense | reverse complement strand
TGTTTAGTGTAAAGAAATTCACTGGATATTCGTTATAAAATCCGTCCCTCCATCTCCGAAGAACGGAATTCTATTTGGATCCCGTCATCAGATTCACAATAATGTTCCTAATTGCATGGGTTGGGATCAAGGGACGCTATTATCGTACGCATGTCCTGATGGTTACCAGATGGAAGAGAATTATAGGTCTCATTATGTGTGTGCGTCTTCGCATATTAGGACCTAGGAACATTAATATGGTTAATAATGCATTCAAGAAAAGTTGAATAACGCAGCTGAATGGAAAATGTGTTTGAAAATGGCACAGAGTGATGCTTGCCTCAGAGTTTAATCATAATGTCAAAATGAATTCATATTAATTTGAGGATAGTCTATAATGCTTCATATTATTCTGAAATACGTATTACATTTCCATAACATTTACTGAATCTATTATATTCCTCTGTAGTAGTCCTTTCTTACCCGAGGAGATTAGTGGTTATATCGATAAAAATTAAAAGTATAAAATCTAGTAATAACTTGACTTCCGCTATGAATATTCCTGACTACATTATTATTATGAAAAACATTTCATAACAAAAAGTAGGAAACAAGACATAGCAAAATATTTCTCAGATTTTTAAGAATGATTTTAATCACTGTAAAGTTTTAAAAAATCCGTTGCCCCATTCATTAAAAAAAATTTTATCTGACGGAACAAATATTTTCCATTCTTGTCAAATTCCTGGAAAGTGAAGAAAAATTATACAATGGTGTTTATTTGCTCCGTTGCCATTTATTTTGTAGTCTTTCTTTTTAGTATACCTGAAGTCCAAAGGTTTATGTCTCCATCGGGTCATTGTAAGGTCACGACAGGAGAAAAAGGACAGGTTGGAGTGTGAAAGAGAAGTGACGGAGGGATATCGTCAGTGTTGCGAAACGGTCTGGTAGAAGGCAGCTGCCTGGAACTGCCTGGAAAGTGCTGCCCTGGGAAGCACCAGCATTTCCAGACGACCATGTACCTGAGGAGGTACTTCATGAAGGGATTTCCAGCCTCTATTTGCAGAAGATCCTTTTCCGTCGAGGTTGTTTGCATTCGACTATAACCTGGTTTCTTTTAAGTGGCGGTCTTCTCGCTGACCTCCGAGTTGGTCACATCTTTGCAATGACTATGATTTTCTGACTTGTGCTAGAAGAGCTTAAAGTTTAAATGTTCGGTCTTCGGTGAATTAAAGGGAAAATGCAGAGCAAGAAGAACATCGGTAGTCCCACAAAAAGAACCAAAACTATATTTTACTGTGAGATAATTGATAGACTACTTATAAAGGTAGTAAAGGCGTCACAACGATAGTGGTCAACGAATGTTGTATGATTAAATGCTTCTATTAGCTCTTGCTAATATAGCAGACGGTAACGCTAATAACACCAAAAGGACAACTAAAGAAGAATGATTCATACTTCTAAAGGAAGGTCGATGGGACGGGCAAATGAAACTGGAGGAGGCAATAGTGTAAGGCCTGACTCCAGAGGAAGAGAATGGCAGCTGCCTGTTGGACCGACATCGAACACCAACTAAAGAAAAAACAAAACAAGGCTTCACAGAATATCAGGTTTTCAGGCAACATTCAGTCAAAGAAAGTAAAAATATTTTCTTAATTTTATTAATATGGTTTCTTGTCCAACACTTCCGACTTTCTTCTAGTAGAGGGCAGACGTTGAAGCCAGAGTGTACAAGAAATCGCTCGTTCTTACTTGCTTCAGCGCATGGTGAGAGAAGATTCTTTGTCCTTATTTCCAAGCTCTCCTTCAGTTGTGCCAATCAATGGTATAATTCCCTCACTTCACAACTACGGAATAGTTCTGCAAGCTTCTAGTGGTAGAGGATCGCCAGATTAACGGATGGGTCTGTCATTTTCTTTGTGCTTGAACTTCACTTCCATTGTTCTTCCTCCCATGGTTTTCACTAGCGTTCTAACTCTTCTCTGTCAAAAGAAAGGACGACAGATAATAAGAATAAAATACAACCAAATTTCTGTGAAAACAAGGCACTTCCAATCACCCCCATCTGGAATTTGTTGGCTTATTAATGCATTTATTTAGTTCTATTTCAGTTTATTTGAGGAAAGGTCTTCAGGAAGGGTCTGCTTGAATTGACGGAGGAGGTGGGTGCTGGAAGGACTGAGCCAAGGGCGAAGGGGGGATGGGGGGAGAAACCAGAAATTCAAAAAGGTCCATTGTATTCGCGATTTGTCGTTTCCTTCTCGTGCTGTAGGAAAGTGTTCCTCCCGGTTGTTTGTCTTGTTTCTTGTTTCTCTTTCGTTCGTGTGTTGTTCTTCCATGATTTTGTTGAGGGAAAAATGGAGCTGGAAGGACTTTGCTTCTGAAGAAATCGGGAGATGAAAGGAATTTGAATTTTATTTATCTATTTATATTTTTTATTCATTTATTTAGCGTACTACATATTTTTTCATGATATGCCATTCGACAATAATTCACTAGTGAAGAGAAAGGAACACAACTTTGAGAAGGAAAATTGATATAAGCAGGAAAAAGAAAAAAAAAAACAAAAAATATATAAAAAACTTGTGAAGGTGAAAAATGAGTGTAACGGAAAGTAGTTCACATAAAATAATCAAAATGATGATAAAAATGTTCGAATAACACGCCATTGATAGAAAAATCTGTCATTAAAGCCGATTAATGCCAGAAAGCTACTGAATGCCTACATATTATTTGACTGAACTTGTATAAATTGAACAAACAAGTTCTATATTTCGGTCTGGTAATTCTATAGGAGGACAAAAAATAAACCGATACAGACAGGCAGACAGACAGACAGACAAACGCTGACTAGATTAAAATAGAATTCCTTACCTCCTTCCAACCAACAAGAAATTTGCTGACGACGGAGAATAATAAATCAAAGAAGTAGAAGAGGAAGAAGAAGAAGAAAAATGAGAGGTTATTTACAGTAACGAAAAATGGACGAGCGATCACGAAAGAGGAAGCAAAAAAATAAAGTAATCCTTCCAAACAGGAAGAGAACGATTTATCATTTCGAAAATGTTCGAAGTACAAGGAAAATGACCAATGCATCGTTCCGGAGGATGGGAAAGTAGACGCGTTTTCTTCATCAGATATTTCTTGAAGGTCAACTGACATACAGTTCCAAAGCGAATGAAATCTTGACGAAAATAGGACGGTATTCTTGGCGGAAATATTAACTCAGTTTTAACATAACTGATTCTGATTTCTTTCACTGTAACGCAATATTGAGTCTCCCAGCGATTGATGATGTTGTGGACATCGAAATCAGCGTTTCCTCGAAAGAAAACAAGTTTTTATAACTCGTTTAATTGCCTTTGATGTTCGTAACAATTCCACACCTGGGTCAAATATGTCATGCGGTTAATGACCATTATCTTTGGCTTTCCCAACAACAGTGGTAGTAAACATACTTATTATGATTGTGTGAAATTATAAAGTGATCTATTAGTGTTAAACATCGCAAATTGGAGCAATAAGTTTGGTCCGTCATAGATATATTCAACTGCCTATGCGGGCGAGTTTGACGTATAAAGCTTCACTGTTGGTTACACGTGTCATACGTGCATAGCATTGTGTCCATGTACATACAATATGTTTTCAAGTGCGTGTTATTGATACCAGCTGCACTCTAACAACAAAAACTGCCAGGCTGATTAGTACTAACTTAGAAATCATGAATGTTCTAGTCGGATGCAAATCTGTATGGAATACATATTAATCCTTATCTAATCAGCAAAATGATAAGACTTTAAAAAAAATTATTGAAAATCCGTACTCGTCATCAAGCTGGTTTGAAATATGATGTCTGGTATGCGGTTACCAGCTAGGTAGTCGCTTGATTTCAGCTTCCCTCCGGGTAGGTTGTCATCTGTCGTATGCTTGTTCTTTCAGTGAAGGTTTTAGTCAATTTATTCTGAATGTTTTATTGCAATTTGTAATTTTGATGATCATAGCTTACTGATTGCCATTTTTGCTGGTTGCAGCCCATATATATACACAAACAGACACACACACACACACACACACACACATATATATATATATATAATATATATATATTATATATTATATATATATATATGATATACATATATATATGTATATATATATATATATATATATATATATATATATATATATATATATATATATATATATATATATATATATGATGGATCATATATGTAGAAATATATCTATGTCCTTAGAGTCTCATATACCGGAGAGCATCGAAAAGAGGAAATTAAACGTATAAACGCTAATATGATTTACATTGAAAGGTATATTCATTCTGTAATAGGAATAAACGTGAGAGAGTCAATTTGGCAAATCAAATTCCTTTGGTAAATGGCCTTTAGGGCATAACCAAATATCGTGGTTGTGTTACCATTTGCCATATTTTTCCATTATAGGCTAATCTCTCCGGGGCTCCAATAAGGGTTTGAAATCTGACCTGCTGCCCATCTCTTATACCCCTCCCCACCCCTCCAGGGCCCAGCTACAAAATACTCAATGCCTGTCAGTTCCTCTTCATGAATGTCTTATGGCTTACTCGAGGAGTAAGCCTACAAACTACTTTGTTGTTGCTGCTGTTGGTTTTGGGAAGGGTGTAGACTGTAGATAAAGTCTATGGAAGAGCCTAAAAAGGTCTGGAAAAGGTGTTTCGCGTTGAGTTAAAAACAAAAGAATCTTAGGAAGAATGTTTATGATTTATGTATGAGAATGAAGATTCAAAGAATGAATAATGTGCATGCTAAACAGTAAAGAAAAATGATTTCTCATACAATATAGTGTGTTTATTTTAATTTTCGTTGGTGAAACTAGGATCTTTTTGACCATAGATTTTAGCATGTTTTAATTAACGTTATGTTAAAAATATAATGTTTACAACTTATGCCTGAGGCGAAAGTCTTCCACACATCCTGAATAAACTGGAGGTTGGATCATGCCTTGTTTATATAATTCCAGGTGTTTGGCAAAAGTTGCTGTGGTAAACAAGTAATAAATCATGTTTGTCAAATCGCATTAACTGTTTCGATGGTGCTGGGTGAGAAATTAATGTAAAGACAGCTAAATATTATGTATAATATTGGCTTTAATAAAGCCGAGTAATATTGTTAACCAATGTTTCAATTATCCCTACAAGCGATTCTTTGGTTTGTATAAAAACGAATTTCTGAACATTTCTATCTGTATTAAAAACTTAGGAAATTAAACTTTCAGTCAAAAACTTTTGGTAATCTCATCCTTTTGAAATTTACTCCTATTTTCAGCATCTAAATACTTATATTACGTTTAAAGGAAATGCCCTTTTTTATGCTTTTCCACACGACCCTTCTTCGTGATTGATAAGCAAAATTTTTCCAAATCAATGTTTGAACGTTTATTGATTTTTTCAGCTAAGGCACAAGATATGATTTTGCAAATTGCAGCTAATATGTATATATATATATATATATATATATATATATATATATATATATATATATATATATATAGTCCTTCAAACCCTTACGAAAGGAGTCTGGGTATTCACGGAAACCGCATTTGACCCTTTTGCTCTCTTATATGTGGGAAACGGGTACTGTTATACTCATCTCATGTTTCTCCCGAACTCATTCATCTATAAGAGAAAACAAAAAGAAAGAAGCAGCTTTATCTTCCTGAAAACAGATAGTCGTAGCAACTGAAAGAAATAGAGGAACTCTATACCAGAGGGATGAACCATCCGTCATCATCAGTTGGACGAATGGATTTGTTTTCATCAAAGATGTCGGAGGGAGAGCTTGGGGATGGTCGTACTTACCCAACACTCGGAGGCTGCTGTGTAGTTTGTTCTACGTAGCGCCAGGAGTCGATTGAAAATTATGAATGTCTGTAAAGGCGAAATGTAATTCAGAAGGATATGGCGATCTTGGAGTAAGTACATATCTTAAAAGTAACAGAACTGACTGTAAAGGATCCAATAAGAAGTTGAAAAAGGGAATGTTTAGAAATGAAGGAGTTCCCCTTTTTTCCAGGAAAACTACAGAGGACGCGAAACGAAGAGAATAACAAGTTGTCAAAATAAAATAGTTTGCTGTCTGGAGCTAATGATTTCCAAAATATAACAAAGGAGAATGATGTTACAAACCTTCTTCAGACCCTTGAGCATCCAAGGGAATTATGTGGCCGACAAGAGATGCAAACTAAGACAGGAGCTGAGTCGTTGGATGTCGGAACGCCGTTCTGTCACCCAACAAGGAAAACCGAAGGAAAATAAACAGATGCTGAAGGGAAAAAAGGAAAAGGAATATTAGCATTTTTTTATGATATATGGGAAAATTTGACTAAACAACAGAAAACGAAAATCAGGTATCATACTTCAGAGGAAATGAGATACGTGAAAGATTCTTTCTACCAGAAGAGTAAGATTTTCATTTAAAAAATAAATAATTTTCTCTGGAAGACTCAAGAAATATTTTGTTGGAAAAAGGCGAGCTAAAGTTTTTGTTTTACAAATGGAAACTTCTTTTGTTGTAAAATAAAAAAGACAATTAAATTCAGCTGAGTTCTAGGAAACCCAATAGAAAAAACTGACCTGCCTGGAATAATTAATAGAGGCAAATTGTTGGTATTTATGAGAGAGAGAGAGAGAGAGAGAGAGAGAGAGAGAGAGAGAGAGAGAGAGAGAGAGAGAATAATTTATGCTACTTTACAAAAATCCCTCTTATTTTAAATCGACCAAGGAAATTTAATGGCTTGATAGGCATATATTATCCATCAGTAAATTGAAACCAAGCCTCGCTGATATAGGGCGCATGATAGACCACTGTTTTCCTCAGCATTTTAATCAATACTTTGTGCTAATGACCTGATTTTCGTTAACATATCAACAGCGAACATTAACACGTAGCGGTGTTCATCTGCACAGGTAAATAATTCCTCGATACAACTCGAGAAAAACATTCTAAGCTGCAAGGCTGACATATTTTGCAATTCAAAATGTTTTACGTCTGAAGTCTTTCCCTCTTTCAACAATAATCATCTAGTGCAGACGCCAGCAAACATATGTATACAGATATTATGAATGTAAATTTGTAAAGTAACTAAGTCTACGGACATAACCAGCTCCGTCTCAGGGAATCCATTCTCACACCCACCCCCTTCGGAGAGGGGGGAGGTAGAATGAAACCCCATTGTAAACCATCTTAGGGGTCCCCACTATAACCCTGACATGTTTCATACCCATTAGACCAGCCTTTTGGCCGTGATTAAATGTAGTAAGAATTTGAGTATACGTTAGTTTAATCAGATCACTGAGATGATTAACTGCTCTCCGGGGACTGACCAGATGTATTAGGTTTTCTTACGTGTCTAGGAAATCGAGAAATGAATTTCTAATCACCAGAAATAAATTCCGCTGGTTCCGCATTGGCAGCAACCGGAAGCGAACTCGGGCTACCAGGTTGATAGGCGGGTATGCATCCCACTCATCCAATGAGGAACTGCAACTTTCTTCATAAAACTTTGTTCAGAACCGTTGCATCTAACATTATCATTGATAACCAATGTGAAAACAACTTCCAGTGACAGGTATCGAAATACAATTACAAGCAAAGATGATATATTTTAAATTACACTAAATAAATAATGTCTTAGCAAAACGTCAGCCACTGAATGAACAGTAATATGAATTTTAAAAAACTTCTGAATTTTTTTTTTTTAATGTTTGGAATTTACAAGAAATGAATCTAGTCACGGAGAGAGATAAAATGCCCTCACCCCCAGAAAAAAATAATCTTAATCATCCTAGATCTGACCTCCATCTTACTCGGGATACATGCAAGATTTTCCATTCACGCAATAAGTAGTAAAATTATATTCGTAACCTTTAACGTAAATTGAAACGTCCTAAAATATTAAAATAAATACATTATATCTTATTAGAATTAATTGTTCTGTACTGTCTAACATGCACATTATTTATATTTTCTACTATCCCATCCTAAAATTCCTGTATCTTTCAACTCAACACGAAACACCGTTTTCAGACCTTTATAGGCTCATCCATAGGCCTTTCCTACCTCCCCGCCCCAACAACAACAAAGTAGTTTGTAGGCTTACTCCACGAGTAAACGAAAATGAAAGAAAAACCATACCTTTTGTAGAGTAGCAGTTCTTAAACTTTTTTTCCTAGTGACCCCTCTGTATTATGTATAGATCACACGGCCCCCAAACCCTGAAATTTTTGCCAACTGTGAACTAAAAAACTATAAACAATATGTCGTCTATTTGCATACTATTGTAATTTCACTGCTTACATGAATATATGGATGAATGACAGATATTTTTCATTACTGTTAAGATTTTTTTATAAGTATGCACTCTACTACATTTCAGTGGATTATGTTTTGGCAATTTTGTAATGAACATCGCAAATTAAAAAAGCAATAATAGACACCATCTGGCAACCTTCCTTGTTGCACTCCCCAGTTTAAGAATCACTGTTGTAGAGAAAGCAAGATCTGAAAAAAGGAGAGAAGCTGTCATAGCTACATCTCAGAAATAGAAAATAAAGCAAGTTCATGAGTCTTAGAAATTAATAAAATAGAATCTCAGATTAAATTTTTTTTTTTTTTTTTGACTGATGGTTGATAAGGGGATGTGATGAACAGTGACATTCTTTGAAACGATATATATCATAATTTTGACTCCATGGAGACGAGCGGGATCTTAAAAGGACAGATTCAGTATTAGCTCCGAAAATGTTGACGCAAATACTTGAGGTGGCACCGGGTGGAAATCGCTGCCTAGGCAAAACAGATCACGTCTTATGTCCGTGCATGAGCAAAGGCAAGGCTCTGGTTTTGGTTAGATTTTATGGGCGTCATAATAATGAGCTTTTATAACGTCACGCATCTATTCCAGTGCAGTGAACTTGTGACGAATCAATGATGTCATATTATGGACAGTGTACGTACAAGCTGTTTCCCCTTCATATTAGGAAGGTAAGATTACTAAGACGGAGAAGCACGTGAAGTCGGAGAAGAGGCCTTATTAGTGAGATGGCCATTTTACTATTGGATTTTGTTAAGCGATAGTGCTCACAGCTGAAATGGGTAAGCGTACTTTTAAGCCCGAGTGTGGGTTTGTCTTTTTATATTTTAAACCTTTATTTCAGAGATGTCCTTTACCATATTTTTTATGACTTTTTGATTTATGTCATTTTGGTTTGTTTGCAATTTATTTATGTGGGATTTCTTTTTTCTCTCTCTCTCTCTCTCCAGACGGTTCTGGCAGTGGGAACTTATCTGGAAATTTTAATGGGAACTTAACTGATAGTTCCGTGGATATGGTGCGGGGAGAGTATGACTTTTCTAGTTGCTTACTTTATGATTAAACTAATGTTAGCTATTGTAGAGAAAGAGGTGGACGGGTTTGGTTTGATCCACAGGGTTATTTGAATTATCTGGATTTTGAATTTTAACTTTTTCAGTTAAACATTTGTTTCTTTGAGAATTTGATTTATTTAGTTAATCCTTTTATTATTAAATAAATATATTTTTGTAGTTTACAAGTCTGATTTAACTACCTTAGGAAGTTGGTTGAGAGAGTTGTGAGAAGTTGAGAGAGAGAGAGAGTGACCTTACCTTACATACTTTACATCTTGTTCGGGTTGCCCCTGGTCCCTCAGTGTGAGGCACCTCTGATGCCTACCAGAGAGTTGCTAGCGCATCTTTCGGTATATTTTGTATCTTCCAATCTTGGATGGTCTGGGATGCAGCTTAGATATTTGTCGAGCTTATTCTTAAACACATCTACGCTCACTACCGATATATTCCTCAGATGAGCTGGCAACGCATTGAATAGACGCTGCATTGTCGATGCTGGTGCGTAGTGGATTAATGTCCTGTGTGCTTTCCTTATTTTTCCTGGTATAGTTTTGGGCACTATTAATCTACCTCTGGTTACTCTTTCTGATATTTTTAGCTCCATGATGTTTTCGGCAATTCCTTCTATTTGTTTCCATGCCTGAATTATCATGTAGCATTCTCTTCTCCTTTCTAGACTATATAATTTTAAAAATTGTAGCCTTTTCCAGTAGTCAAGATCCTTAACTTCTTCTATTCTAGCTGTAAAGGACCTTTGTACACTCTCTATTTGTGCAATATCCTTTTGATAGTGTGGGTACCATATCATATTGCAATATTCAAGTGGACTACGAACATAAGTTTTATAAAGCATAATCATGTGTTCAGCTTTTCTTGTTTTGAAGTGCCGTAACAACATTCCCATTTTTGCTTTACATTTTGCCAATAGAATTGCTATTTGATCATTGCATAACATGTTCCTATTCAGCATCACACCAAGGTCTTTAACTGCTTCCTTATTTGTGATTGTCTCATTATTAGGTCCCCTATATGCATACAGCTTTCCTTCTCTATCTCCATAATTTATTGATTCAAATTTACCAGAGTTAAATAGCATCCTATTTACCTCTGCCCAATCATATACTTTGTTAAGGTCTCTTTGTAGTGCATTCCTATCTTCATCACAAATAATTTCTCTACTTATTCTTGTGTCATCGGTGAAACTGCTCACTACCGAGTCCTTAACATTACTGTCTATGTCTGCAATCATAACAACAAACAGTAATGCAGCTAACACCGTACCTTGTGGTACCCCGGATATTACCTTAGCTTCATCCAATTTCTCATTGTTTGTAGTAAATAACTGTTTTCTGCTTTGTAAAAATTCTTTTAACTATCTTCCTACTTTGTCCACTATATTATGTTTTCTAATTTTCTTCGCTAATATATTATGATCTACCTTGTCAAAAGCTTTTGCAAAGTCTAGATAAACCACATCTGTTTCATTTCCATTTTTCATATTTTTATATATGTTCTCACCGTGGACTAACAGTTGGGTTTGTGTACTTTTTCCGGGTACAAAACCATGTTGTTCTATATTAAACAAATCATTTTTTATTAAATTTTTCATAATATTTTTCTTCATTACCCTTTCATACACTTTCATAATATGTGATGTTAGACTCACAGGCCTATAATTACTTGCTTGTAGTCTTGATCCACTTTTGAAAGTATGGGTAATATATGCTAATTTGTGGTAATTAATAAATCTTGCCTGTACCTACACTTTGTCTTAATAATATTGCAAGGGGCTTTGCAATAGAATGAACTACTTTCTTTAACAAAATAGCAGGGACACCATCAGGCCCAGCTGCAGCTCCATTTTTTAATTCATTAATAGCCTGCACAATATCGGCTTTATTAATATCTATGTCTGATAAATATTCATTATTTTCATCCCTTATTTCTGTATCATTATCTTCATTATCAATTCTAGGGGTAAATTCTCTCATATCTTTCTGCCATTATGTTGAATGTTTCTTTTTTTCATTCGTTAATCTCCCTTCAATTCTTAGAGGGCCTATTTCTATTCTTCTTTTATTCATCTTTTTTGCATACGAGTATAATAGTTTGGGATTAGTTTAGATTAGATTATAAAATTTTTGGCACATAGCCAAGGGCCGGAGCCGAGGGGCCATTCAGCGCATATATATCTTAGGAATAAAAAAAGTCACTGTCACACAAACTAACATACATACAAGCGATCTAACATACAAATCATTCATTCATAAAAACCAAACAAGAAACCTAAAACAATTAAAAGAAAATTACAATTCGTAAAAAAGACCAATATTTTTTTAAAATGTCATAATTTGCTCTGCCTGAGCACCTTCACCTAAAATATCGGCAAGAGTCTTATTTGCCAGCAAACAAGCTCTACGTTTGGTTTCAAAATGAGGGCAGTCCACCAAAATATGCACCACAGTCAAATCCACATGACAGGTGGAACAGTGAGGAACCTGCCTATCTGCTCCGCTCGTCATTAGATACCTGTGAGTATATTTAGTGTGGCCAATACGTAATCTAGCTAAAACTATCTCAGACCTTCTATCCATCCGGCAATGAGGCCAAGGATGAACAGAAGGCCTAATAGACTTTAATTTAAGATTATTATCTAAAGTAGACCAGTGGGCCTGCCACTGGTCTCTACAATAAAATCGAATGGTACTTTTAAAATCGGAAACAGGGACGCCCATGTTGGAAATGTGCCTAAGCCTAGTTGCAGCCTTAGCAGCAGCGTCGGCTCGCTCATTCCCAACAATTCCAACATGGGACGGAGCCCAACAAAACCTAACAGAAAAACCTCTTCTATTAATTAAAAGATAAAATCAATCTTGTACTTCTTGCACTAAAGGGTGGCAAGAGACTAGGCTTTTAAGAGAAGATAAAACACTCAAAGAGTCGGTAAAAATGGTAAAAACCTTGTTAGTACAAGAACTATAAAAAATATATTTAAGAGCAGTCAAAACTGCCAGCAGTTCAGCTGTAAAAACAGAAGAATTAGATGGAAGCTTCTTTTTAATTATATTATCACTAGTGACTACAGAGCAACCAACACCATCAGAAACCTTCGAGCCATCAGTATATATATGATTAGAATCACCATGTTCGGAAGCATGGTCCAAGAAACTTGCCCTCAACTGATCGCCAGAATTGTTGCTCCTGCTGTCCCTAATTGGGCAGATCTCTAGGCATGGTCTATTCCAAGGAGGAAACTTTGAGGGAGAAATTTCAGCTACTGCAGGAGGTAGTAATCCCACCTCCCTGGCAGAGCTTGCTAGTCGATCTTCAAGTGGCTTTGGCAGTCTAGGTCTATTTGGGGCTCTATCAGTTGGTTCTCTAACGTACATATAGTTGGGGTTCAGCTTTGACATAAGTACTCTTGATATGACTCTCAAGCCTAATTCCTCTCTACGGATAAATAGTGGGGGAAAACCCGACTCAACATATAGGCTTTCTACTGGTGAGCCGAAAGATAACAAGAACTTGCTACAAGAGATTTCGTAGATATCCTTGCTTGGTAAATAAGATTATCTATAAAAGAGCTCTTGCTAAGCAAAAGAAAACATTTAAGCAAGCAAAGAGGGAATCGTTTATCAGATATATAAGTGAATTAAAATATGATTCGCCGATGTCATTAGTCTTGAACAGAATCCGAAAGCTGCAAGGGAAATTTTCTCCACCTCCCTTGCCTATATTGAAAATTGATGGCTTCTTCATATCTGATTCTGGAGAAGTTGCAGAAACCTTTGGTAGGCATTTCTCCAATATATCTAGTGCTCTACATTACTCTCCTGCATTCAGGAATATTAGGGACGGTACCACGATTGTTCCTGCTGTTAGTTTAAATTCAGAGTCTTATAATCTTCCTTTCACCATGAAAGAGTTAGATCATGCAATCTCGTTATCTTCCCCAACATCTCCTGGGGAAGATGATATACTGTACTCAATGATTTTTAATTTGCCTAGAAGTACAAAACAATTTCTTTTAGACATTTTAAACAGTTTTTGGCTTTCAGGAACTTCACCAGTCTTGGAAGATATCGATTATTGTACCTGTTTTAAAACCTTTTAAAGATTCCTTCCTTCCTAAGAACTATAGGCCAATTGCTCTAACCAGTTGTGTTAGCAAGATTTATGAGAGGATGGTCAATGCTCGACTTGTGTGGTACTTGGATTCAAAGAATCTTTTATCTAATATGCTGTATTTTATTAGAAATAATTTTTCTGTACTGTTTAACATGCACCTTTTTCTACATTTTCATTCTAATAAATAAATCATAAATATCCAATTATAAGATTCCTGTATCTTTAACTTAATGCGAAACCTTTTTCAGACCTTTTTACGTTCTGCCTTTAACAAGGACAGTAATAACAACAACAACAAAGTAGTTTGTAAGATTACTCCCCGAGTAAGCGAAAATTTGGTCACTGTAACCTCTACCTCTCCTTTATCCTACCTATACACACTCCAGATAGCCAACAACATCTTTTGGATTCTGTTCAGGGCCAAATG
This sequence comes from Macrobrachium nipponense, assembly GCF_015104395.2. Taxonomy (NCBI): domain Eukaryota; kingdom Metazoa; phylum Arthropoda; class Malacostraca; order Decapoda; family Palaemonidae; genus Macrobrachium; species Macrobrachium nipponense. The sequence continues at coordinate 27,753,612 of NC_087201.1, read as the reverse complement.
GAATACTTTTGCCTCAAATATTTTTAATTTGAATCCTCTCCTATTTCCATTATCAAAATCTTCCCTTTTCGACTAGTTTATATTTATTTCCGCTTCCCAATCAGCTGGTCACCTAACCTTCAGTGCTCCATTTAACTCAAAATATTGCTGCTTTATATACCGGAGCCGTCAATAATAATAATGATAATAAAGTGTTTTTTATCTTTTACGTTAAAATAATGAGTCTTGATAGTTACGAATAATGTTAAGAATGATGCAACTAATGATGGATGCATTGCAAATGAATGCTTAAAAAGAAGAATGACAAAAATGAACGAAAAAGAGTAACGTAGAATTTGACAGAAGGGAAAGAAATAAAAAACCAGCAGCACAGCCACTTTAAGTACATCAAAAGTTCATGTAAGCTTTGCCGTTTTTTTTAACTGAAGAAAAACAGAGCACATCGCCACCAGCCGATGTAATTCACTTTGAAAAAGACAGCTTTGTAAGCACAGCAAGAGAGTCATCCGGCCTCCAGCTTACTCGGGGCGTGTTATAGAACGTTGTTTCACCAACGAAAATTTAAATAACACTATATTTCTGTACTGTTTAATATGCACATTATTTATTTCTTACATTGTCACTCAAATAAATAAATCATAAATATCTTCTCCTAAAATTCCTCTATCTTTAACTCAACGCCAAACACCTTTTTCAGACCTTCTGAGACTTTTCCGATCCCCGAACAAGAACAACAACAATGTAGTTTGTAGGTTTACTTCCCGAGTAAGTGAACTTTAAACTCGTACGGTACAAGTGACGGAGTGGTTTGAACTAGCAGCGTAACTGGAGTTAAAAGCAATAATTTATACCGATAGTCTTCGGGATTTCCAAGGAGCGACTATCATACAAATGGAAGATAAGTTTTCATACTTACGAAACACATCTCATCCAATGTTAAGCAAGTCGAATTCTAATTTCTACTTGACTTTCCCTTTCTCGCGGGAACATACCAACCATCAAACCTTGAAAGAGCATCACTAAACGCAGTGGAGATCATGGACG
>NC_087201.1:27738174-27750674 GCF_015104395.2 Macrobrachium nipponense | reverse complement strand
TGTGGAGGAGACCTAAGTGATGGCTATGGAATTATCATATCCATTCTCTATTTCATCCTATGAAGTCACTATAAGGTGGGTCATTGTATTGATTGGCACAATAGTAGTGGCATTTCTTGGTGACTTTTATCATCCTCAAGTCAAAAAATAAATAAAGCCTTGAACACAGTAATTGCAAATCGCTCGTGAAACTAGGTTTGTTTATGGGCTACTCTAATTAAAACTATCAATTGTCGACCATAAATTGCTTGTTTATTGAAATTCGGCCTTTTAACATACATTCTAAGTGATGCCTTCATCACATATATTTAATTTGTTAATTAGGTCAAAATATGATTGAAATTGTTGGCTTTTGATTTGCCAATTTTAGAAAATTAATAATTTTAAATTGAGATTAGTTTTGGAGGTGAATTTAATTTGTTGATTTGCCTTTATATATTGTGAACAAAATTTTAGTGTAGTCAAAAATTATATTCATATTTCATTTAAACAATTCTATACAAATTCTGGTTTCCAATTTGAATTGGGTGGTTAAAGATTTATCTATCTTTTAGGGCTGGCTCAAGGTGGAGTGGAAAGCTTGGACAGAGTATATCTGCCAATGCTTCTAGGTTTGCCTGACCAGAAGCAGTCACTACTACAAAGTGAACTAGCATCAACTGACAACCAACTACATATTATAAATTTCTCAAAATGATTTAGAATATACAGATGTTAGTTTTCTGTATTGCAAATAAATATTTTTATAACACAGTCGTTTGTCCTAAGTGATTTTTTCTGCTCAGAGGCACTTGGTACTGACTTTCTGCCTATCATTTTTCCGTGGTATTTGTATATATATATATATATATATATATATATATATATATATATATATATATATATATATATAATATATATTATATATATATATATATATATATATATAAATATATATATATATATATATATATATATATATATATATATATATATATATATATATAAATATATATAAATATATATGAATATATATGAATATATATATATAATATATATATATATATATATATATATATATATATATATATAACATATCATATATATATATATATATTTTTTATATATATATATATATATATATATATATATAATTTATATATAGATATATGATAGATATATCTATATACTATATATCTATATATCTATATATATATATATACATATATTATAATTAAATATATATATATATATATATATATATATATATATATATATACATAATATAATATATTATATATATATATATATATATATATATATATATATAATAATATATATATATATATATATATATATATGTAATGGGTAAACCATGGCAAACACTTTGTTCCAAAGGTATTACCTAGGCGTGCGCGCTAGATATAAATATCCTATCCTAAGATTCCTGTATCTTTAACTCAATGCGAAACCTTTTTCAGACCTTTTTAGGTTCTGCCTTTAACAAGGGACAATAATAACAACAACACAAATAGTTTGTAGGATTCTCCCGAATAAGCAAGAAAAATTTGGTCACTGTAACCTCTACCTCTCCTTTATCCTACCTATACACACTCCAGATAGCCATCGACATCCTTTGGATTCTGTTCAGGGCCAAATGGAATACTTTTGCCTCAAATCTTGTAAATTTGAATCCTCTCCGATTTCCATTATCAAAATCTTCCCCTTTCCGACTATTTTAATATTTATTTCCGCTTCCCAATCAGCTGGTCAACCTAAACTTCAGTGCTCCATTTAACTTAAAATATTGCTGCTTTAAATACCGGAGCCGTCAAATAATAATAATGATGATAAAGTGTTTTTAATCTTTTACGTTAAAAGATTGAGTCTTGATAATTACGAATAATGTTAAGAATGATGCAACTAATGATGCGTGCATTGCAAATGAATGCTTAAAAAGAAGAATGATAAAAATGAACGAAAAGGAATGAGGTAGAATTCGACAGAAAGGAAAGAAATAAAAAACCAGCAACACAGCCACTTTAAGTACATCAAAAATTCATGTTAGCTTTGACGTTTAACTGAAGAAAAACAGAGCACATCGCCACCAGCCGATTTAATTCCCTTTGAAAAAGACAGCTTTGTAAGCACAGCAAGAGAATGATCCGACCTCCAGCTTACTCGGGGCGTGTGCTAAAATGTACGGTCAAATAGAGTCTTGTTTCACCAACTAAAATTAAAAAACACTATTTTTCTGTACTGTTTAATATTCACATTATTTATTTCTTACATTGTCACTCTAATAAATGAATCAGAAAAATCTTCTCCTAAAATTCCCGTATCTTTAATTCAACGCCAAACACATTTTTCAGACATTTTGAGACTTTTCCGATCCCCGAACAAGAGCAACAACAACAACAATGTAGTTTGTAGGTTTACTTCCCGAGTAAGCGAACACTAAACTCGTACGGTACAAGTGACGGAGTGGTTTGAACTAGCAGCGTAACTGGAATTAAAAGCAATAATTTATACCGATAGTCTTCGGGATTTCCAAGGAGCGACTATCATACAAATGGGAGATAAGTTTTCATACTTACGAAACACATCTCATCCAGTGTTAAACAAGTTTAATTCAAATTTTTATTTGACTTTCCCTTTTTCGTGGGAACTTACCAACCATCAAACCTTGGAAGAGCATCACTAAACGCAGTGGAGATCATGGACGACTCCGCTGCCAATCTAATTAGTTCTTTTTTTTGTATTTTACTTACTCTCTTAATCTGAACTCCGAAGAAATTATTTCTTTTCACACCTGGCAACCCTTTTAGGAAGAGGCGCCGGTTTCTGCTCTGGCGCCTGAATATTTGGAACGGAATTTGTGTGACACAAGAGGTGCATTTGTTGTCTTTGCCCTGAAAGTCGAACGATTTACGGTTCTTGGTTCATTTAAATGTCTTTTTCATCTTGCTTCCTTGTTTCTTTGCCTGTTAGAAGGATTACGAAACAGCTGGCCTTTTGTAAGTGTAACTAAGTGATTAAAATGCGTGAGAGATAGGAATGTGACCTTAGGAGAAAAGCCTTTTTGTGGGTTGGATTGGCTCACTCATCCTGTTCTCTTTGCCTGGGAGATTATGTTTTGGCCTGTTAAGAAAGGATGTAATTGGACATGTTTTTCAAAAGATATCAAAGCGATATTTGAAAGGCATCACAGATGGCAAGTTACTGGTCACGACAGAAACGAGTCTTCATTGGTGTTTGACGCTGCCTAGGGTATGTCTTTTTTTCTGAATGCGTTTTCTACATGTTCGTCATGTTCCGTTTTCTTAGGCACAAATTAGTCATGGAACTCAACACACTAAATGAGAGTTAATTGCAAGTACACAGGGCTATACATATGTCTGTCAAGTGCTAACATCTCTTGGTATTCATAAGTGTATGTATTTTAGTCGGAATGGTGCAAAGGTATGTATGTATGTATGTGTTTATAAGCAAAAGAAAGAAATTAATTTTCATTTGATTCGTATGCATTCGTATCCTATTGAAGAGGATTTGATGAGGGTATGTGAGTGCCCTTTCCGTTGGTATCCATATCAAAAGGGCAATACTTTATTCTTTGTTCAAATGTAATTCTTTAATAACTATCATAGGGCAAAATTAAAAACTAATGATAATTGTCAGGCGATTTGTTATAATCTCAGACAAATGTCTCACATATTTAAGTGAATTAACCTTTTTTTACCGTTACAATGGAAAGGGGTAACCAGCCTGCAATTTAAAGCAAAGAATTCTGACTCAATGGCCTTTGAATATATTGAGAAATCAAATTAAAATACTGCATCCAGGTTCTTAGCAGATTATAAATATTCTCATTGAAAACATGTCAACATTAAACGTCTTACGCTCAGACTTAATTTTCCTCCGTTTTTTATTTTCTCTCTCATTGATTCCACTTCACTTAAGTTTATTTTTCACATAGAAGTTTTTACGTTGAACTTTTTTTCTAGCTTAATCATAACTCTTTTGTAATTGAGTTAGTTTTTCATTCATCATTTGTTAGAAATTTCCGTTAAACGTTTCTTTCTGATCAAGAGATTCCAAGTTTCTTTTGTGGCTGACAACTTGCCAAAAAAGATTTTTCTTCTTTATATTTTCTTGATAACAGCCCTCGGAGAATCTGAGGACTAACATAAGTAAAAAAATACTCTTCTTGAAAATAAAACACAATAATATAGTTTTACCTTTTGACTAAGCACAGCATTTGGGTCATGTTAAACTGTACACTAGTTGGAAAGCGAACTCAGCAATAAACTAATATTTAAAACAACTTACTATGGAAAACAGCACATACTTATGTTTAGATACTTTTTTGTAACAATAATTTTTGCTAATTCTGGATTGTGGTACTTGTAGAGCAGCACCAATAATAATGTATCTTTATTGCCTTAGTTAATAAAAATATGTATTTTTTTCATTGATTCAGAAGTAAAAAAAAAAATTTCGCAATCATCAGTTTTATCAAAACTGGGCACAAAGGGATCATTGCGCATTTCGAAAACAGATGAAATGCGATGCAATATGTGTACTCACTCTATCAACTAGAATATAACGAACCTTTCATTGTGCGATCCAATATGTGAATCTATGTACAATATGTAAATGACATGCATATCATGCATATATTCACATATTCATTAAACAGCAGCATAGTATGACGTCAAGACCTTACTGTTATGCAACTACACTGAAGCTTCCGTTTCTATTTCTGTTTTTGAGTGGTCGATATCAAACATAAAAGGAAAACCGAGAAGACACTTATGGTGAGATTTTATTTTGATTTTAATGTTATTTTCTCTTCTAATTATTTTTTTAATTTTACCTTGGTTTTAAATATTCAAAAATAAAATGATTTGTTCAGTCATCTGTTTCTATATTTGTTTATTTGCCTAGTAATTTATTGCCAATTATATTTTATCGTTTAAGGTTGATACTATTTTCACTCATGTATATACCCACACAAATATATATATATAATATATATAATATATATATATATATTATATATATATATATATATATATATATATATATATATTATATCTTAATAGTAATCTCTAACCCAACATATATACACACACACACATACACATACAGACACACAATATATATATATAATATATATATATATTATACATATATATATATATATATATATATATATATATATATATATTATGTATGTGTGTCTGTATGTGTATGTGTGTGTGTGTATATATGTTGGGTTAGAGATTACTATTAAGATACTCGGCTACAAGGCTATTGATAATTTCAACGTAATACCTTCTTCGCTGTAAAGCTTAATTTCCATATTTCTCACTGGAAATCCGGTGTCGAGGATCTCATGAAAGAAATCTATGTATATCGGTTTCCACATTCTCGCCAATACACTTTTATTACATATCTCCTATAATAAATCTTATTAAGTAATTGATATCCGGGAAGAATCCTTTCCTATTGCTGTCTTATCCATTACCTAATTTCTTATTATAAATGATTTATTACTCGTTCCTTGATCATAATTTGTCTCATTATAATGTTTATGATAAAATCTTTTTTCCAATGGAAGTTTTTTTATTGCAGCGGTATTTATCATTCATTTCGGACGAGAATTTATTATCACCAGACCTTTCACCACTCTCCGCTTCAAACCCCAGTAGTCTCTCATATTGAAGCCGGGTCGCTTGTCTATGAGCCTCTAAATAGGTATTCCTCATTATCAATCTCTCATGGCATCAGTGGAACTCTTTCTTGTTCTCCATCAAGTGCCTCATTGAAAGTCGAGACGAGGACTACTTGGAGTTGAAGATTGTTCTCATTTTATATAAAAAAAAGGTCTGTTATTAAAGGGTTTAGTGCATAATGGATAGTTATGATGGAGAATGATATCTGAGCTGTCAAATCTTTAAATCTAAATCTATATTATATAGGATCTCGTCTTTCTGTCTTCGTGTACAAATGAAGCTGAGAATTTCTGGTTTCGTTCAAACGACTCTCTGTTAATCTTCTTCTCCAGTTGCGTTATTACATTTCCTTTAAACACAATTGTTCGTTTCCTTCTTGTAAATTTTTTTTATAGCCTTACGGACTTAAAAAATCCATAAAATTCCCAGAAATGGTATACTGTTAAACTTTGACTATATAATGGACTTAAACTACGTCACAGCAAATTAAATCTCTCTCTCTCTCTCTCTCTCTCTCTCTCTCTCTCTCTCTCTCTTCTTCTTCTTCTTATTCTTCTTCTTCTTCTTCTTCTTTTCTTCTTCTTTTCTGACAAGAGTCCGTCTAGGGTCACTGTTAACAAAGTAGTAGATATTACCAAGAACCTGTCTTGGCACAGACAAAGCCACTCAGGCAGCCAGAGGCTCTTGCTTTGATAGAGATTTCCGTTTGATCGCTGAATGTGCAGACGAGTTCAGAGAAAAAATGATATTCCAAATTCATTCACTTCGGTTATTAGACTGATTGACTTTACCAACTCACCTTTAGTTGGATATATCACTTTCGAAATATCAAGAGGTGGTCCCTTATTTATTTAGATTCATCTAAAATCAGGATTCATACTCACTAAATGGCTTAACTAAATCCTTCTATTTATTCAATCTTATTCGATTTCTTTTCTGATAAGTGAAGTTTTTATTTTGAAGGGGACGTTTGCTCTATTTATACCTTAATTGGTTTATTAGAATTCGTATCACTTTGAACAGACTATTCATGGCAAAAATATGTCCCTTCGTGGAGTTATTCGATTGTTTACCTTTCTCTAAAATAATTTCATTTCCAAAGTCTATACTCATTTAAGAGAAAATAATCATAGCCTCCCTGTTGAATTGGAAAATGAAGATAAAATATTCTCAGCAATAACACCATCAAAAGACGTATTCCGTAACAACAGAAACGTCACCAAAAGACATAAAGCAAAAGACGACCCCGAGAGAGAAATTAGGAGAAAAGATGCTGCTGCCCCTTCACGTGCGTCACTTGAAGCCTTGAGCCTAAATAAATATTTTGTCTCCGAGCAGCCTCCCTCCTGTGTTTATAATCTGTCTCTCAAGCGAAAGAGTCTCTCTTCTTCCTCCCCAAAACATCCTGGCCCTTGCATAATTCCGGAGACACCCTTTGGGGCTCATTGAACCAGCGAGAATGTCTTCTGCCTTCCCCGACACAAACTACACTCACTCTTTGGTATTTGTTTATGATTGTTAGTGACCTAATCTAACTAATACGAGACTGTGAGCTTATTTTTTTTCACCTGGGGAATTTCTCTCTCTCTCTCTCTCTCTCTCTCTCTCTCTCTCTCTCTCTCTCTCTCTCTCTCTCTCTCTTATAGTTGAAGACGTTTTCCCAAATATGGGAAATTTACATACTGTCCATTATTCTCTATTATGCTAAGATGTGAACTTGTATCTTTAATTTCTCTTCTTATACATTCGTTGGTAACTACTTCCCTTCCTACCTTGAAAATGCGTGAAATAATTATTTTCTGAACTTGTATATTTCTTAAACCTTTCAATTATTAAGAAATATTATTGACGGTGTTCGACAGCATCTAACTTTACATAAGGTGAAATTCCAAATTTGCTTGATAACTCGACCCTTTTTATATCTGAATGTTATTATTATTATTATTATTATTATTATTATTATTATTATTATTATTATTATTATTATTATTATTATTATTATTATTATTATTATTATTATTATTATTATTATTTGTGATGTCTGTAAGACGAAATTAATATATTATGTTCACATCATAAGTTCAGAAAAAATATCATGGACTCTAGCCAAGCTCCCAAAAATAGGATTAAGATCAGCAGTTAACATGGCTCTTGAGTGTGAATTAGTCAAACCAAAATCTCTTGGCTTCTCTGTGTTGATTTCATTTCCGTGAAGATCATCACACGCGTGTCAGTCCAAGACCTTGGCCTTTAAAGGTTTTCCACGCGAGACCAATGTCGAAGTATTCGATTCCAGCTAATCTGACTTATTAATTCAGATCGTCGCTTGTAATATTATATATATAATAATATATTATTTAATATATATATATATTATATATATTATATATATATGTATATATTATATATATATATATATATATATATATATATATATATATATATATATATATATATATAATATATATATGACTGGTAAAAATCAATTACAACAGAATTCCATCTAATAAAAGGAAGTCATAAAAGAGCCAAAATATAGAAAGTAAGTACTATATTTCAAAGACTGCTGTCTCTCTCTCAGCAGTCACTGAAATATAGAAATTACTTTCTATATTTTGTTGTTTTTATGGGATCCTTTTACTATTATTATTATTATTATTATTAATTATTATTATTATTATTAATATACACACATATATATATGTATATATAATTTAATATATATAATAATATTAATATATAATATTATATATATATATATAATTATATATATATATATATATATATTATATGAAAGGGGATCTGAGTGGAACACAATAACAACTTAGGAAATTGAAGTGTGGAAAATTTCAAAGAGAATTGCTCCATAATTTTATCATTGAATTAGTCTTCCATGTGGACGTTTACTCATTTAAGAGAGGCCTCGTCTCATTTCCGAGTATCTTCTGCATTTGCTTTTGATTATTCTTAAAAATATCAGTGAGGAGTTAATACTTTTCTATCCCTACAAAGTTTCAACAGTTTGTCCTCTGTACCTCCTACCTGTTACATATCTCAAGTCAACAATATGACTTTATGCAGCTTTAGTTTAATTGCCGACTCGTTTTGTATTTAAAAGTGACGTACTAATTGACTTTCATCCTTACTAAACCTCGTATGGGGGCAGCGCCGTCAGTGCACCTCGTACGGTGCACTATAGGCATTACTAAACGTTCTTCGTAGCGTCCCTTCGGCCCCTAGCTGCGACCCTTGCCATTCCTTTCATTACCCCTCCCTTCATATCATCCTTCTTCCATCTTGCTATGCAGCCTCTCCTAACAATTAGTTCCTCCTGTTTTTACACCTTTCAAACCTATCTACTCTCAATTTCCTTTCCAGCGCTGAATAACCTCATAGATCCTAGTGTTTGGCCTTTGGCTTAACCTCTATATTCCGTTCCATTCCAGACTGGAAGGTGAATGACCCAGATGGAATCCCATGAGTATAATTATAAATCTGCCAATAAACACTGAGTATTATATTTTGCAAGACTCCTATACGAAGGATAGTGTAATGATGAAAAAAAAATTAATATTCAACTCGTGATGTGTCTAAAAGCATAAACTAGTATCATTAACGAAATAAAGTTGTTATATTTGTTGATGGTTTTCTAAAGTTTTGGACCGGCCAGACGAGTTACAGTAAGCCTATACTGAACTAAAGCTTGAAGACTACAAATGTTAAAAATAAATAAACAAATAAATAATGAGACGAAGTTTCTACGGCGCAATCAAGTTTTTTTTTTTTTTTTGGCACAGCTTACAATCTTTCGGTGGTCTTGGTACAATACTGGAACTTTAACTTTGGCGTGGTAATGGCCTGCCTTATATCGTTGCCAGACGCACGATTATGGCTAACTATAACCTTAAATAAAATTATAACTACTGAGGCTAGATGACTGCAATTTCGAATGTTTGATGATTGGAGAGTGGCTGATCAGCATACCAATTTGCAGCCCTCTAGCTTCAGTAGTTTGTAATATCTGAGGGCGGACAGAAAAAGTGCGGATGGGCAGACAAAACCATCTCAACCGTTTTCTTTTACAGAAAAAAAGGGAGTCCTTGAAGTAAAGGAGATCATGTACCTCGTATGTGCTGAATGAAAGGAATCCATTCCTCAATATAAATAAAAAAAAGACCCATCAATCTAAAATTCCTCAATTGAAAATGAAGGAAAGTAAAGGGTCTTCATGAGCTATGTTTTACGGTTACAGGTCCAGTGCATGTCTGCATAAAGAGCATAAACTTTAATTTAGTTGAGGACTACTTCATGAAAACACGACTATTCCTTAAAAAGCCATTTGGAGATAGGGTTAGGTACGTTCATTACAACACCTGTTAATGAATACTTACGTAAATACAACAGCATGATAAAATCTCTCATTGTAAATACAAGAAACTTGAAAAACACATATGATCTGAAGTGGAAAAATCAGTCAGCTCAATCACTTGAACCTTGGTCTTGTATGTCAGGCAAAGTTCAGCTGAAATATGAAGATAAGACAAGAACACCAGGTTTTGCACCTTCAATGAATTTGCGTTGCGTCGTTTCTATGATTAAATGAATATTACACTGGCTGGAAGTCTCTTTTTTTCATTGAATTTGTTATATAACATGTATTAACATTTGGAAGTTGATATCACGTTTTGTAATATGCTAAAAGTCACGGTAAATATCAATCTACTTTACTGGGGTAGACATTTGATCTTAAATTATTGGTGACACTGCTACATTATTTCAATAGTTTATTTTAACATTCTACGCCACTGTGTGTTTGTTTAGAAAAGGAAATCGACTGGTATTGGCACTACGGTTTTGTAAAAGAAAATAGTCCTCCCTCCTTCTATTTATTGTCCAGGGGCATCTGTTGATTGACCTGTCTGTCCATCTGTCAGACATATTTCCTGGTCCTCTACATGTCCGTCCATCAGTCCGGTAAGGTTAAAGCGTTTTAGTTAGTTTTTATTTTATTTTTATTAGTATTTTGCCTAAAACTTTTGAACTGCATGAAAGAGGGACTTTAGTGTAAGTAAGTGGAGATCAAAGACGAAGTAGGTATTTATCGAAGTCAGAGTTTCAAAAACGAATCTGTTTCAGCTCATTCGTGTAACCAGTGAATTTTGCGTTGAATATATATTTAGTTTTAAACGGAAAGGTTAAGAAAAAGAGCAATACATTGCCCCTCTCAAGAAAGGTAGAAGAAAAAAAGATAAAGCTGAACCTCAAGAAAGCACTGCATGATCTGATTAGCAAAGTACGAGATAAAGTAAGACTCTAATGACCAAGAGGTATAAGAGGAGCAAGTGGGCTCAATCATATTTCAAAAACAGGGAGTCCTCGATGCTCAGCATTAACAGATCAGTGGTGGATCTGTCTTCATTTCAAAAGAGTTAGAACTTCCACAGGATCCATAAGAACCAGGGAAGAGACGCTCAAGATGCTTTCTGCCTCTTGAGGATAGGAGGCGAGTTGTGGGGAAGTTGGGGAGGAGGGGATGAAGGTCCCTACGGGGATGGGGTGTATGTGTGTGTTGGGGAGGGGGTTGGGAGGGAATTGTCATTATTCACGTGAAATGACTCCATCATATCCAGGAGAGATGCAAAAGATTGAACATCACAAGTTCTCATCTAGAACAATTATTTTGCCAATTATTCGTCATCACAGGGTTTTACAGACAAACAGGAGGAAGGACGGACTATCACCATTTTTGTTTGTCGTGTTTTTACATTTTTTTTATTCCCTTCTTCAAACAAGAGCAGAGAAAAGAGGCAGAATGTTAGCTGGTAACATCAAAGCGTCCAATATACAACCGACAATTATTTCCAGAGTTTCAGAAGGGTGAAATCAATTCCGGAAACTGCGAGAGAAGTTGCCCATAGAAAACTTTCCCAGAGTTGATGAAGGAAGACTCCCGACCCTGATGAGGAGAGGAAAGTTTGTTGGGGGGGGGGGGGGGGGGGGGGGGGGGGGGGGGGCGGGGAGAGCTGGGGGCGAAGAGCAGATAATGCCCAGACAGGCTGAGGGCAACAAAGACATAATGCAGCAAAAGTTCCACCTTCCTTCGAAAGTTATGACTGATGGCTCGACGAATGGTGAAGAACCGACGGCATGGGAGAAAATGTCGCCTATGCAAAAAAAAAAAAAAAAAAAAAAAAAAAAAAAAAAAAGAGGACAAAAACTGTAAACCTGTAAAAACAAACGGCTTTAGGAGAGGAAATAGTGCTTGAGACATTCAGAGTCAGCCACAGGCTGAAGAAAGTCCCAGTATTAGAACTTTCTTCCTTCCAATAATACTCTCACCTATTCTTATTTCAACGAGATTAGCTTTAACACAAATGTCAGTGCTAATGTTTAATTCTGCTTAAATGGACTAGGCGAAAGAAAAGGACGCGGGAATAATTCTTAATAATAAAAAAATACTCTCTCTCTCTCTCTCTCTCTTAGTCCATCCAATATGTTATGAATGTTTAAGGAAGTATAATTGAACCTTCTTTACATAATACCGGTAATATTAACAATGCTATATCATCTAATTTGGCCATTTTGAGTCTGTGTGTGTGTTTGTGTGTGTGTGTTCATCAATAAGTTCTAAATGTTTCAAGAAGTTATGTAATATCGGTATTATTAAGATGCTTGGTTATATAATTTGGCCATTTCTTTAAAGTCTCATATCTCTCTCTCTCTCTCTCTCTCTCTCTCTCTCTGTATTCATTTAGCTCTTTCAATGTAAACATATTATTATCT
>NC_087201.1:27723174-27733174 GCF_015104395.2 Macrobrachium nipponense | reverse complement strand
TTGCCATTTATTTTGTAGTTTTTCTATTTAATTTACCTGAAGTCCAAAGGTTTATGTCTCCATCGGGTCATTGTAAGGTCACAAGGTCACGACAGGAGAAAAAGGACGGGCTGGAGTGTGAAAGAGAAGTGAGGGAGGGATCTCGTCAGTGTTACAAAACGGTCTGGCAGAAGTCGCCTGGAACTGCCTGGAACTGCCTGGAAAGTGCTTCCCTGGGAAGTACCAGCATCTCCAGACGACCAAGTACCTGAGGAGGTACTATAATCTGGTTTCTTTTAAGTGGCGGTCTTCTCGCTGACATCCGAGTTGGTCACATTATGCAATGACTATGATTTTCTGGCTTGTCCTAGATGAGCTTAAAGTTTAAATGTTCGTTCTTCGGTAAATTAACGGGAAAATAATACGTGAGAAGAACATCGCTACTCCCACAAAAAGAACCAAAACTAGATTTTACTGTGAGATAATTAATAGGCTACTTATAAAGGTAGTAAAGGCGTCACAACGATAGCGGTCAACGAATGTTGTATGATCAAATGCTTCTATTAACTCTTGCTAATATAGCAGACGGTAACATTAACAACACCAAAAGGACAACAGAAGAAGTCTGATTCTTACTTCTGATGAAACTGGAGGAGGCATTAGTGTAGAGCCTGATTTCTGAGGTAGAAAATGGTAGCTGCTTGTTGGGCCGACAACGAACACCAACTAAAGAAAAAACAAAACAAGACTTCACAGAATATCAGGTTTTCAAGCAATGATCAGTCAAAGAAAGTAGAGTTTTTCTTCATTTCATTAACATGGTTTCTTGTCCAACTCTTTCGACATTCCTCTAGTAGTGGGCAGACGTTGAAGCCAGAGGGTAGAAGAAATCGCTCGTTCTTGTTTGCTTTAGTGCAAGTGGTAAAGCTTCGCCAGATTAACGGATGGGTCTGTCGCATTCTTTGTGCTTCAACTTCACTTCCATTGCTCCTCCTCCCATGGTTTTGACTAGCGTTCTAACTCTTCTCTGTCAAAAGAAAGAACGACAGATAATAAGAATAAAATACAACCAAATTTCTTTGGAAACAAGGCACTTCCGACCACCCCCCATCTGGAATTTGTTGGCTTATTAATGCATTTATTTAGTTCTGTTTCAGTTTATTTGAGGAAGGGTCTGCGTGAATTGACGGAGGAGGTGGGTGCTGGAAGGACTGAGCCCGGGGTGGAGGGGGGATGGGGCAGAGACCGGAAATTCAAAAAGGTCCATTGTATTCGCGATTTGTCGTTTCCTTCTCGTGCTGTAGGCCAGTATTCCTCCTGGTTGTTTGTCTTGTTTCTTGTTTCTCTTTCGTTCGTTTGTTCTTCTTCCAGGATTTTGTTGAGGGAAAAACGGAGCTGGAAGGACTTTGCTTCTGAAGAAATTGGGAGATGAAAAGAATTTGAAATTTTTATTTATGTATGTATATATTTATTTATTTATTTATCGTCTAATACATATGTTTTTCATGGTATGCCATTCGACAATAATTCACTGATGAAGAGAAAGGAAAACAGCTGTGAGAAGGAAAATTGGTATAAGCAGAAAGAAAAAAATAAACAAACATATCAAAAACTTGTGAAGGTGAAAAAATGAGTGTAACAGAAAGTAGCTCACATAAAAAATCAAAATGATGATAATGTTTGAATAACACGCAATTCATAGAAAAATCTGCCATTAAAGCCGATTAATGCCAGAAAGCTACTGAATGCCTTCATATTATTTGACTGAACTTGTATAAACTGAACAAACAAGTTCTATATTTCAGTCTGGTAATTCTTTAGGAGGACACAAAAAAAAACAATAGACCGATACAGGCAGGCACATAGACATACAGACAAACGCTTCCTAGCTTAAAGACAGAATTCCTTACCTCCTTCCAACCTATAAGATATTTGCTGACGACAGAGAATAATAAATCAAAGAACTAGAAGAGGAAGAAGAAGAAGAAAAATTAGAGGTTATTTACAGTAACGAAAAATGGACGAGCGAGCACAAAAGAGGAAGGAAAAAAATAAAGTAATCCTTCCAAACAGGAAGAGAACGATTTATCATTTCGAAAACGTTCGAAGCACAAGGAAAATGACCAATGAATCGTTCCGGAGGATGGGAAAATAGACGCGTTTTCTTCATCAGATATTTCTTGAAGGTCAACTGAAGTACAGTTCCAAAGCGAATGAAATCTTGACGAAAATAGGACGGTATTCTTGGCGGAAATATCAACTCAGTTTTAACATAACTGATTGATTTCTTTCACTGTAACGCGATATTGGATCTCCTAGCGATTGATGATGTTGTGGATATCGAAATCAGCGTTTCCTCGAAAGAAAAAAGTTTTCAAAACTCGATTAATTGTCTTTGATGTTCGTAACAATTCCACACCCGGGGCAAATGTCAGGCGGTAAACGATCATTATCTTTGGCTTTCCCAACAACAGTGGTAGTAAACATACTTATTATGACTGTGTGAGATTATAAAGGGACCCATTAGTGTTAAGCATCGCAAATTGGAGCAATAAGTGTGGTCCGTATTATTAATGACAGCCATAGATATATTCAACTGCCTATGCTGTCGAATTTGAAATATAAAGCTTTAACTGTTGTTACACGTGTCATACGCCCATAGCATTGTGTCCATGTATATAAAATATGTTTTTAAGTGCGAGCTATTGATACCGGAGACACTTTGACAACAAAAATTGCACCAGCTGATAAATAATGAATGTTTTGGTCGGATGCAAAGATGTATGAAATACATATCTATCCTTATGTAATCAACAAATTAAATAAAGCTGATAAAAATATTGAAAATCCGTACTCGTCATCAAGCATGATGACTTTGTAGAGTTGCAGAAAGATAAAACAATGATACGAGGAGAGCCAAGCTGCATGACATAAATGGGTTCCATGTTTGTTGAATAACTTCAAAATCATCTGTTTATGGATTGAGTACGTTTGTCTTGTCTGTTTTATTAAAGATGAGAAAATAATGCTGTTAATTCATCCTTGGTATCAAATGTGGATCGTTTGTTGGAAACTGTGCAGAACAAAAGCCTTATCTTTAATCTTTGTTAACGTCAAGTAACTCCTGGCGTCACTTGTTAATACGTCAGGAAATGTGTTAAGCCAGTGCTATTCAACCTGGGTGGACAGTCCAACTTATAGCGGACGAGATTGAGCGAGGGGTGGACAGCTGTCTAGGGGTGGACTACTGGGTGGACGAGATCCTTACCTGCATGTGTCTGTATAATATACTAGAGACACACTCTCCTATATTTCTTAAAATACATACTACAAATACATATTTACCTATTGTAACATCGAGGTTGACACCTAGCCTACTCGCAAGGTTCTTAATTGAGTGTTTGCATTGAGAGAGCAACTCTGTATTTTCTTTACTGAGGAAGCAAACCCCATGGCAGTTAAATGACAGGATGTCCTCTGGCTGGCAAAATTGTCTTACATGGCTTCAATCTTCTATCATCTGAACAAGCTGAACAGTCAGCAAGGCAAAGGTGGGGATATTTTTACAAGTATGCGTTCAACGAATAACTGATGCTATATCCTTGGAAAATAATGTTGAAGCCAATAATCCTCGGGTGATCTTCCTTTTTCCGACACTTGCCATCCGAGTGGCCTTTTGTCTAAATCCTTTATGCGTTCAAGAGTCAATATAGTGGCACTTCATAAACTATAGTTGCGGAAAAGATCCAGGTGACTTTTTTTCCAGTATATTCTTTTTTTTTTTTTTTTTTTTTTTTTTTTTTTTTTTTTACAGGAATGCCTCGTGCTCATTTCCCTGACACCCAATATATTTATGCACATATGTATGTTGACCTCCTCAGAGAGGAGGCAATATGTAAACTTATCTCTTCGAGGTATCTTGGTAGCAATGGCCCGAACCTCAGGCTCTCTCTCTCTCTCTCTCTCTCTCTCTCTCAACCAACCAAATGACCTCTATGCGACTCACATATCACAATTACTCCAGGTAGCTAAATCAGATTCATGAGTTACAAAATAACAAACTTTATTTACTAAAGAACAAAAGGACTAACTAAATAAATCAAATTCTCAAAGAACAAAATGATTAACTAAATATGACCCAAATAATGCGCCATCATAAAGGGTATGATTCAAAACAGGAAACCAAAATAACCCTTTCGATCCGACCAAAGACGTCCACCCCTTTCTTTATAGTACCTAGAAATCAGTCAGAAGATAAGTAATCAAATAAAGTCACAATGTCTCCCCACACCACTAATCTCCAGAAAAGTTTCCAGATACTTTTCCAAATAAGTTCCCAGTTTCGTCTGTTTGAAAAAAAGAAAGGAATCCCACATAAACAAATTGTAAATAAACAAAAAAAAAAATAATATAAATCAGTTCTCCAGGGGCAAAAATCATAGGAAAGAGGACATCTCTGAATCAAATGTTTAAGATACAAAAAGGCACAGTTACACTTGGGTATGAATATATGCTTACCCGTTTCAGCACTAATCACACACAAAGAAATAACACATGGCTATTCCAAAATGAGGCCGCTTCAATAAGTGTCCAGGATCCTTTCCTTCCAAAATATAGGGGACCAGAATCTACGAACTCACCTACGAACTTCCAAGACACTCCCTTTGAGGGGACGTCACTAATAGGTAACAAGTTCATTGCACTGGAAGCGTTCATGACGTCATATATGGCTAATGGTCACACCCAGGAAACTAATTATAACCAGATTCGTAAGTATATAGGGCTGATGCCTTTGTATAATAAGGCTCCCTGTGAGGTTATTTAGACCTGCGAAAATTTTACGCTAAGGTCGGTTTGTTAAGACTTCCCATACTCATTGGAGTGTCTTGGATTTCGATGATAATTTACGAAGTCAGTATCTTCTTTGGTTATGAAGACGGAGATGTTTCATCTCATGTTGATAATTTCTAAGTTCATTCAATATCTTCTTTCTAAGGTGAGGTTTCTAGTAGAAAACAGAGTACAAAAATATCTGTATTCTCTGAGACTACATGATGAAGATCAGATAAAATTTGACAGGTCTTCTAATGATGATGGTTGAATGAATTCTGACTTACAATCTGGTTTACAAATCATAAAGTGAGCAGACAGTAGCTCGAACATATGAACATACACACAGATGACATAGATTACAAGTAGGCCGTTTGAGTTATAGGTCACTGTGGTTGTCTCAAGCAGGAAGCTTGGACAACCGTTTACAAAACAAATGATTTGATGACCACATATGACGGCAAACTAGACACTGACTGATTACAACACGTCATCTTAGCCTACTTTATCATATCTGGTCTGATCACATTCATGCAAGCATCTGGTTGACCTCGTGTGTCACTGGTCTTAATTAATCATAGTTTTAGTTTTTATATATGGAATAACATTCCATATATTATATTATGTAGCACTTACAAGTATACCCATTTCCGCCCATGCACTAACATAAGCGTGACCTGAAACAATAGATCTCGTAACGAAGACTTTCCTCTTCCGTCCGACACACTCCTGAACTGACATTTTGTCGTCTCTCCACAGTGCAGCAAAATCAAAATATGCATATGCTAAGTTAATAAATTATATTTATATTGATGTTCATATAATATATTCAATACTCAATAAATATAATATATATATAAATATATTATATATATATATAAAATATTATATATATATTATATATATATATATATATATATATATATATTTTATATGAGTATTGAATATATATATATATATATATATATATATATATATATATATATATATATATATATAATATATATATATATAAATATATATATATATATATATATATATATATATATATATATCCCGTTAGGTGATGCCTGGGGTCACCATTAAGCCAACGTTGGTTCTGTTAATTGTCTTAATCCGCTCCAGATGAAACTTAGGCCAACCTAACCCTTTCATCTTCACTTATCTGAATACATTGGGAAAATCAATTAATGTTCAACAGAAACCAGTTTCTACAGTCATAGGAGTTTATGAAATCCCCTGTCAGGATTGTGATGTCATACTATGGATTCACAGGAAAATCTTTCTCGGAAATTAACTCAATATAGGCACTCAGTTAGATATAAATAACACGAACCACACCATGGATTGGAACTCATCCCAACCTCAAGAGCAGCTGTCGATACAAAAGCCAGATGATAGAATTTTCACTGATAAAACAACTAGATAATAGGATCAGTCTTTCCAATGGATCCTGGGACTCTGACCATATAGACAATATCTTCCTTAAGGCAATGATGAAGTGGATTAAAACAATAAACAGAACCAACGTTGGCTTAGCGGTGACCCCAGGCATCACTGGGCATATCTCCCATTACATATTTGGCCAATGTAAGTTCTTCTATCATTCACTACTTGATAATGGTGGAAGTCAGTCCACCCTAATATAGTCCTTAGCTTTAAACCAGAGTGTTATAATAGGCCTTTTATACTTGAGATGTATCCTCTTTTAACAGAAGAATTTATTCACAGACATAATATATATATATATATATATATATATATATATATATATATATATATATATATATATATATATATATATATATATATATATATATACATATACTCGTATATATATGCGCATGCGTATAGTGTTAATAAAGCATTTACACATGTACTCATATCTATCTTTCGTAATTCATGTATATGTGATGTTGTCTTTATTGATTAGGAATTACTAAATCAGTTAGTCTGATTTTTGTACGGTACTACATATGTTACGGATGGAAATCGTGAATAATTAACATAAACGATTAACGTTAGTTGCACATTCCATAGGTCTTGATATTCCTTTCTTTCATAAAAAATAGATATTACAACACCTAAAGTTCATTCCATTACCACAATTATAACTTATTCGGCAAATTTTAGTTTTTCTGTATTCTCATCCAATCTATTATGGTTCCTAATCTAAATACCTTCAACTAAATGATTTCGGTGTTGCTAAATATCTCTCTTCATTGAATGAAACATCAACTCAATCAAGATTGTGGGTAATCCACTGGTACAAAGTTATTGATCTTCTTTTTCCACTGGAATTTCTTGGAGGGTTTTCGACAACTATGAAGTCTGAACCTCAAAATTTAGAAGCAGCAGAATCTTAAGAAATGAACTAAAGCCATTCGACCACATTCTACTGATGAACAAACAAATGAAAGTCTGTTTAAACTGGTGAGCAAACAAATGAAAAAAGTCTTTTCGTTTGCAGGTAAATAAGCCTACAAAATACATTGTTGTCGTTGTTCTTTGGGGGGGGGGGGTTTGGGGGGGGGGGGGGCGATGTACGAAAACCTAAAAAGGAATTTTAGCATAGGATATTTATGAATTATTTATTACTATGAAAATGTAAACAATAAATAATGTGCATGTTAAACAGTACACGAAAATTATTTTTAATAAAATACAGTGTATTAAATTAATTAAATTTTGACTGTAGATTTTTAGCACGCGACCCGAGTAAGCTGAAGGTCAGATCACACCATGTTTTTTCTATCATTGAAAAAAAACTGTAGGAATAAATGTAGGTTACTGCTCTGCATGCAATGAGATCTAAAATTGATCGCAACAAAATTTTAAACAAGAAAAGGCACAGAACATTAATAAGTATGATCAAAATTGTCAGATTGCATAGACATTTTCACATGTAAGTGGACAAATACATAATAATATTAATAAAAATGGGAAGTTTTAAGAATTACTGGAGTAATTAGGTAAATTCTTAAATATTCTATAAATCTTGCCTTCCCCACATCACTGCAGTTCTCAACATAGTACGGAAGTACACTGTGGTTCTCATTAAAGCGGCAAATTACCAGTCAGCTAATTCTGATCCTATTCACATGAAAACACTGAGTTACTGTTGCCTCGTCCATTGAAGGGTTCCCCGGCTATTCTTTTTGCTCTCATTCAAGAGAGAGCAAATATACAAAATTACTGTTGTTGCTTTTCATTCGAGGAGCACTTCTGACCTCTCCCGGCCCCTTTGTCCTTGGAACACAGCTCTCTCTCTCTCTCTGACGCGGTGATTGTTATGAAAAGGAACAAAAAAGTAATTGGCTTTTTTTAAAGTTTCCGCTCTCTTCAGGAACCGTTTTTTTTTTTTTTAGTTTTTTTTTTAATTTTTAAAGTCAGTCGCGTATCAAAAGGAACAGCTTTTGGTAGAAAAAATTAACTATAGGATTTTTGGAGAGAGAATATTCGTAAGATTAATATTTTTAATGAGATATTGATCTAAATGAAATAAAAATAGATTGAAAGAGAAGAAATGCAATGGAAGAATGTTATGATAAACAAGAGCGTCAGAAGGTATTAAAAGAAATTAGTATATCATCTAATCCAAACTGAAAAAAATATGAGAAAAATATTATGGAAAAAAAAATGTAAGCAAAGGCTCAAATAACAATAAAATATTACCAGGAAAATAATTTTAAAAACTTTTAAAGAACAATTAATGTTCTTTAGCATTGTTATTTTGTTCAATAGTGTCATAAATTCTTTGATAAGGCTGACTTTTCACTTTGATTTTAGGATATTTCTCTCCTCTTCACCTTGATATCCATCCCTTAAGTATACTGCAGTATTTACCTTTTTCATGTGAAGGTCCAGGAAATAATTTCCATTGTTATTATTGCAAATGTCGCAAGAACTGAGCACTCTCAAACGCGATAGCGATACAAATTCCAATTCAGTTTTCCGTCTCTCCTTCCCTTTGTACAGATAATTATTTTCCCAGGCGAAGCCTGTACATTCTTTAACACCTTTGCATATTTCAGCGTAAAAATATCTCCCTTTTCCACACGTCCGTCGTTCCAGGATTTTATTTGCCACCTTCCCTTAGGTACTGATTCATCCTTGATGCAAAAAAAACAAAAAAACAAAAACAAAACAAGACTCTTCAGCTTTTCTCTTTTTCAGGCTAATCGAAAAATAGAATCATTTTGTGGGTCGCAATTGTTGCTAATCGTTTTTAGAGATAAAAAAACGAGGCCTGATCCGACTTCCAGCTTCCTGAGGACGCATGCAAGAGCATAAGTTGCAACCATTATATTTCTAACCTAACGTGACGTGATCTTCGTAATTAATACTCATAATTAGTACTACTCATACTAACAATAGTTATAAGTGGAAACACAAAATAATTGAACAGATCTATGGCCTCTAAATTCAGTACATCAAATAAATTGAAACGTACATAAAGTATATGGGCAGACAGCCCATTATTTCACCAACGAAAAGTAAAATAAATGCACTATATTTTATTAGAAATAATTTTTCTCTACTGTTTAATTAACATGCACAGAATTTATATTTATATTTTCTTTCCAATAAAGAAATCATAAATATCCTATCTTAAAATTCCTGTCTCTTTAACTCAACGCAAAACACCTTTTTCAGACCATTTTAGGCTCTTCCATAGACTTTCCTTACCCTCCCCCCAAAAAACCAACAGCAACAAAAACAGTAGTTTGTAGGCATACGTCCCGAGTAAGCGAAAAGAGCAGCCACTGATACGCTATAAAGATTTAGAAAATATTATATCATAATGGCTAAGTAAAATTTAAACGCACTTACAAACACATACACAAACCATGGAAAATGAAAGTGCTTAGAGTGACTCAGATCCAAACGAAATTGGTTCCATAAAATAATTATCAAGAAGCTTTAAATTTTTGTGGAGCAAATAATCAGATAATCAATGAATTCGATAGGTAGTAATTGGGCAAGTACTTTATATAAGCAGGAAGACTGACATTTATGAAATATAAGGATAAAGAATGTAAATCTCTAAAAAATAGATGTCATGCTTTTCGCGCAATCGGGGAGTAAGCCTACAAACTACTTTGCTGTTGTTGTTGTTGTTGTTGTTGTTAGGGGTGCCGTAGGAAAGCCTAAAAAAGTCTGAAATATGTGTTTTGCGTCGAGTTAAAGA
>NC_087201.1:27710674-27720674 GCF_015104395.2 Macrobrachium nipponense | reverse complement strand
TTTTACAGATAAACTATGATACCATAGTCATCAAAGTCATTAACGATTTTCTCTCTCTCTCTCTCCTCTCTCTCTCCTCTCTCCTCTCTCTCTCTCTTTCTTAAAGCGAGCTTTCGTCTGGAGCTGCCAGACATCCTCGGGCTGGGAAGCTGAGGGTGGACTGATCTTGGTGCGGTGTCCGTCCTCCTTATATCTGTGGTTGACAGCAGGGGGTCTGCCCCATGCTTGTCTCCTATTGGCTGGTGGCGGTGAGTCTTGTTTTCATTGGCTGCCTGAGCCAGGTCTCAAGCCACTTTCTTCGGGCCGATGGTTGCGTTGCAGCATATCCTGCAGCCGCCTGGACCTCCTAAGTGGCGCTGTAACATTGATGGGCGTTGCGCTACGCTGTGGGAGGCGTCACGGCTACTTGGTTTGTTTGCATTTCATCTTGGTGGCTGCAGGAGTACCTCGTTCGGGGGGGCGTTGTCATCCATAAGAGTTGTCATGATCGGTGGTGTCATTGTTGGTGGCAGGTCTTCTCATACTCGAGGGAGGAGAAATTCTTCCTGCGTCGTATTCAGAGTAGGTTTTATTTGCTGGATGAGTAGCGCCTCAGCAGGCGCAACCGACGGGCATCAGGGGCCTTCCCAATGATCTTCGTGTTCTTTATGATGACATCTCGGGAGATGGCCTCGTGATGTTTGGTGCGGGCCGTGATTCTTTATAGCCCCTCTTGGGCGTGGCACGAGAGTCTCTTCGACAGTCGCATGGTAGTCATACCTACGTAGGCGCCGCTGCATTCGCGGACTGGGCATGTATATTGGTACACAACATGCGTCTGCTTCAGGGGTTCTCGTACCTGTGGAGAGGGGTTATTTTTTCTAATAAGATCGCGCGTCTCGATTCTGGTAATATATGATTAGGTCGATATTCTTGGTGTCGTCAGTCGGGATACATTATCGGAAATAATTTTCTTAATGGCGTCCTCTTTCTTCACGGTAATGGGAAACTCATGAAGGCTTTGTAGTACAGCTTGATATTATCCTGGGGCGGGGCTGCGGGCTCTCACTACCGTACCATTTCTCCAGGGCTGTGCGGACTTCCTTGCTGATTAATTTATTTGAGTACCCATTATTCACAAGTACTTGGGAGGCGCGGTCGAGTTCCTGGTGAGTGTCCTGCCAGGTTGAGCAGTGGGAGAGGGCCCTCCTGACGAAGGCCCTGACGGTGGTGCTTTTGAATCTGGCGGGGCACTCGCTGTCTCCGTTGAGGCAAAGTCCTAAATTGGTTCTTTGTGTAGACTGAAGTACGGAGACCGTCTTCCGTCTTGCTTACAAGGACGTCGAGGAAGGGGAGCCGATCGTCGGAGCTGCGTTCGACTGTGTAATTCAGCACACTACACTGCTGAAATGCTTGACGGAGGGCTTCTACCTCATCCTCGGCGTCGACTTGCACAAAGATGTCGTCAATATAACGTCCATATCTGCGGGGTTGCTGCATCCTGGCGAAGACCCGTTCCTCCACGGTGCCCATATAAAAGTTAGCGAAGAGAACCCCCAGTGGGGAGCCCATCGCCACGCCGTCCTTTTGGCGGAACATCTGGCCACGGTGGGTGGAGAAAGGGGCCTTCTTGGTGCATATCTCCAGCAGCGTACGGAGCGAGGCTTCCGGTATGTTGAGGGGCGCCGTCGACTGATTCCTGTAGACACGATCAAGGATTATATCTATGGTTTCGTCGACAGGCACGTTCGTAAATAGGGACTCTACATCCAGCGAGGCGATAAATATTGAGACGAAGTTTCTAAGGCGCAATCGAGTTTTTTCTTTTTTTTTCTTTTTTTTCTTGTTGCACATCTTACAATCTTTCGGTGGTCTCGGTACACTACTGGAACTTTAACTACGGCACGGTGATGGCCTATCTTATATCGCTGCCAGACGCACGATTATGGCTAAAGTTAACCTTAAATAAAATGATAACTACTGAGGCTAGATGGCTGCAATTTCGAATGTTTGATGATTGGAGAGTGGCTGATCAGCATACCAATTTGCAGCCCTCTAGCTTCAGTAGTTTGTAATATCTGAGGGCGGACAAGAAAAGTGCAGATGGACAAATCCATCTCAATCGTTTTCTTTTACAGGAAAAAAAGGGAGTCCTTGAAGTAAAGGAGATCATGTACCTCATATATGCTGAATGAAAGGAATCCATTCCTCAATATAAAAAAAAAATCCATCAATCTAATATTCCTCATATGAAAAATAAGGAAAGTAAAGTATTGTCATGAGCTAAGTGTTACGCTTACTGGTCCAGTGCGTGTCTGCA
This sequence comes from Macrobrachium nipponense, assembly GCF_015104395.2. Lineage (NCBI taxonomy): Eukaryota > Metazoa > Arthropoda > Malacostraca > Decapoda > Palaemonidae > Macrobrachium > Macrobrachium nipponense. The sequence goes on along the minus strand of NC_087201.1, from coordinate 27,718,375 downwards.
TAAAGAACATAAACTTCTATTTAGTTGAAGACTTCTTTATGAAAACACAACTATTCCTTAAATAACCATCTGAGATAGGGTTAGGTACGTGCATTAAAACACCTGTTAATGAATACTTACGTAAATACAACAGCATGATAAAATATCTCATTGGAAATACAAGAAACTTGAAAAACACATATGATCTGAAGTGGAAAAATCAGTCAGCAACTGGAACCTTGGGCTTGTATGTCAGGCAAAGTTCAGCTGAAATATGAAGACATGACAAAAAGACCAGGTTTTGCACCTCTAATGAATTTGCGTTGCGTCGTTTCTGTGATTAAATGAATAGTACACTGGCAGGAAATCTTTTTATTTTCAATTGAATTTGTTATATAACATGTATTAATATTTGGAAGTTGAAATCACGTTATTGTAATATACTAAAAGTCAAGGTAAATATCAGTCTACTTTAATGGGGCTGACATTCGATCTTAAATTATTGGTGACACTGCTACATTATTTCAATAGTTTATTTTATCATTCTACGCCACTGTGTGTTTGTTTAGAAAAGGAAATCGAATGGTAATAGCACTACGGTTTTGTAAAAGAAAATAGTCCTCCCTCCTTTGTTTAACGTCTAGGGTCATCTATCGATTGACCTGTCTGTCCATCTGTCAGGCATTTTTCCTGGTCCTCTACATGTCCGTCCGTCAGTCCGCTAAGGTTAAAGCATTTTAGTTAGTTTTTATTTTATTAGTATTATTATTTTGCCTAAAACTTTTGAAATGCATGAAAGAGGGACTTCGTACACTAAAACTATTGTTTTAGTGTAAGTAAGTAAGTGGAAATCAAAGACGAAGTAGGTATTTATCGACGTTAGAGTTTCATAAATGAATCTGTTTCAGCTCATTCGTGTAACCTTTAAATTTTGCGTTGAATATATATATTTACTTTTAAACGGAAAGGTTAAGATAAAGAGCAATTCATTGCCCCTCTCAAGAAAGGTGGAAGAAAAAATAGGTAGAACTGAACCTCAAGAAAGCACTGCATGATCTGATTTGCAAAGTACACATGAAGTAAGACTCTATTGATTGACAAGAGGTATAAGAAGAGCAAGTGGGCACAAACATATTTAAAAAACAGGGGGTCCTCGATGCTCAGCATTAGCATATAGGTGGCGGATCTGTCTTCTTTTCAAAAGAGTTAGAACTTTCATACGATCCGTAGGAACCTGGAAAGAGACGCTCAAGAGGCAGAAAGCACTCTTCGACACACAATCCCGAGAGGATAGGAGGCGAGTTGTGGGGAAGATGGGGAGGAGGGGATAAAGGGCCCTACGGGGATGGGGTGTGTGCAGGGTTTGGGGGTGTGGGGGATTGTCATTATTCACGTGAAATGACTCCATCATATCCAGGAGAGATGCAAAAGATTGAACATCACAAGTTCTCATCTAGAACAATTATTTTCCCAATTATTCATCATCACAGGGTTTTACAGACAAACAGGAGGAAGGACGGACTATCATCATTTTTGTTTTTCGTGTTTTTACATTTTTTTTATTCCCTTCTTCAAACAAGAGCAGAGAAAAGAGGCAGAATGTTAGCTGGTAACATCAAAGCGTCCAATATACAACCGACAATTACCTTTCAGAGTCACAAAGGATGAAATCAATTCCGGAAAACTGCGAGAGTAGTTGCCCATAGAAAACTTTCCCAGAGTTGATGAAGGAAGACTCCGGACCCTGATGAGGAGAGGGAAGTTTGGGGGGGGGGGGGGGGGGGGGGGGGCTGGGGTTCTGGGGGCGAAGAGCAGATAATGCCCAGACAGGCTGAGGGCAACAAAGACATAATGCAGCAAAAGTTCCACCTTCCCTCGAAAGTTATGACTGATGGCTTGACGTATGGTGGAGAACCGACGCCCTGGGAGAAAATGTCGCCTAAGGAAAAAATAAAAATAAAAAAAAATAAAACATAAAGGACAAAACTGCAAACCTGTAAAAATAAACGGCTTTTGGAATGAAAATAGCGCGTGGGACGTTCAGAGTCAGCCACAGGCTGAGGAGAGTCCCAGTATTAGAACTTTCTTCCTTCCAATAATACTCTCACCGATTCTTATTTCAACGAGATTAGCTTTAGTGCAAATGTCAGTGTTGATGTTTAATTCTGCTGAAATGGACTGGGTGAAAGAGAAGGAAACTGGAATAATTCTTAATAATAAAAGGAAACAACGCGCACTCGCGCGAGCACGTGTGTGTGTATGAGTGTGTGTGTACTAGATCTCGTCTTTACTCAACAGGATATGTCCCGAATAATAAAAGAGGCTACCGACCGTCAAGCATCATTGCCATAATTATGGATCGTTGAAAACAGGAGACGAAAATTGCCCTTCTTCTCAGTCAGTCTCACTTCTTCTGTCCTGCTTCTCGCTCCTTCTCCTCACCCCTTCCCCCCCTCCCCACCATACCATGACCGCCTACCCTCTCATCATTCTGTCTCTCGATCCAAGAAATATTCCTTAACAAGGACGCTCTACTATTGAACTTTCTTTCTTAATTATGGGTACCGCAAGGTTCAAAGGGGATTGTAACCCGACCTCTGTCTATTTCAGACATAGTATATCTGTAACGGGCTGATCTAGGAGCGAGGCCCATGCTGGCATAAAGCCACAACTACTTCTCATCAAACATTGTCATACGTTTTCCTTGTTTCAACCTCGAATTCCTCCTCTTGCATTTTGTTTGCGGCTTATATGGACGCTGGTTTATGGAATTCCTTAATACAATTGTCATTCAGTTCAAGACTTTTGTGATTTCCCATTCTGTTTATTAAACTGCAGCTGGCAAAACTGTTCAGCGTAACACTGTACCCATATATTTCCTATTTATTTTATTTTTCCTTAGCTATTTTTTTGTCTACTACATAGAATCCTTCTACCACGTTACATTTAATGACTACCTTAGCAACTGTTCGAAAGCAGTGAAAAAAAGTTAGGTATGTCTTAGTTTTACCAGACCACTGAGCTGATTAACAGCTCTCATAGGGCTGGCCAGAACGGTTAGATTTTTTTTTTTTACGTGGCTAGGAACCAATTGGTTACCTAACGACGGGACCTACAGCTTACTGTGGGATCCGAACCACATTCTACCGAACCACATTCTACGTTGGCAGAGCATGGAATCGAACTCGCGACTACCGAATTGGTACGCGAGCACACACCCCACTCATCCAACAAGGAATTCTCTAAAGCAGGGGAAACGCCCTTGATAACTGCCTTGCCCATTACTGAACACATTAATAACAGTCCTACCCAAATGGCACCAAGGATGAGAGGCAGATCCCCAACAAAAATGGAAGAAAAGAGTTCCTCTGACAACTGCCTTTCATCTTATGCAATCCACAGTGTAGTCTATTTCGTAATGTCTGCATGAGTCTCCTTTCCCTTTTATATCAACCTCATATCTGCTAAACCCATTACGTCCTTCCTCTTTATGCCAGCGATTCACGTAATTAGTCTTGTGGCAACATCCTTTGGGCAATACTTTATCACTCAAGACTGTTGGCAAGGTATATTTTAGCAAATTTTCTGTATTAGCATTTAGTGACGGTCTTTTTGGCTCTTAACATTTTCACGACTAATTTAAATACCCCTCTTACAATGCTTTTCTTTTACCATAAATTGGTATATTTGCTGTGGTAACATTAAATATACTCTCTTAACGAGAAAAGACCAGAGGTGAATGTTCTTTGAAGATAGGAGTGGATGGACGAGAGGAGGTTCTTGACTTCAATTTGTAATAACAGATAAATCTCTAAGGTAGCACTTCGAATTACATTGCCGAGGTAAAAAAAAAAAAATAATTACTCTTAGGCTGCAAAAAAAAAAAAAAAATGCTAGTAAGATTTTTTTAGCATCTAGTAAAGCCTTTTTTTTCTCTTCTATAATTTTTAAAACTGGATACGAATGAAAATTAGGAATAGATCAGCATTTTGGACGACTAAAAGTACAACATTGGAAAATAAAGATAAATTATATTGATCATCCACTGTGTCTTTCTACATACACATACATGAGACCTAAATACGAGAAAATATGAATTAAAGAAAGAAGTGTTTAAAAATCTGAAGTTTTAAGAGATGAGCGAGAGAGAGAGAGATAGAGAGAGAGATTTTGAGAGAGGAGAGAGAGAGAGAGAGAGAGAGAGAGAGAGAGAGAGAGAGAGCTATATATATATATATATATATATATATATATATATATATTATATATATATATATATAGCTCTCTCTCACACACTCGCGAGCGCATACACACACACACACACACACACACATACATATATATATATATATATATATATATATATATATATATATATATATATATATATATATATATAATATATATATATATATATATATATATATATATATATATATATATATATATATATATGTGTGTGTGTGTGTGTGTGTGTATGCGGCTCGCGAGTGTGTGCATCAAATTTACAGGAACGAAATCTCTCTCAACAGCACATTATAATAGTCATTCATACACACCTTGAACCAAAATGGCTGCGACTTGTCAGTCAAGGAGTGAGGAAGCGTCTTTGTTGGTCAATTCGTTCCGTTCTCGGAAATAAGAAGAACGTTTACGGAGGGGGAAGGGGGGGGGGGGGGGGGGCGTTTGTGAGGCAGGGACGAAGCGTCCTTGAGACAAAGGCGATCCATCATGATCGAAGGATCTGGGAAATCGGCCACCACGGAGTCCCGATCTCCTCCTGAGATAGCGAGTAGCCCTTATCCATCCAGCCTCCTCGGTCTTTCCCTCAAGCCCTTTCTTTTTTCTCGAGAATTCATATGTACGCATTAAGCTAAAAAGGTTCTTTAATATCTAATTCGCTCTATCTCGGAATTGATAGATTTTAATATATATTAACCGAAGGGGATTTTGTTTAGTTGATAAGAAATTCGTCAATTTATGGGCGCGAACCATGGAACCATGAATTTTGGACGTGCAGTGAAGCGCTTTAAACCATCGATTAATGTGTATGAAAATGTATTAATTCCGAGGCATATGTAGTTTAATGTGCGCGTGCATATATATATATATATTATATATATATATATATATATATATATATATATATATATAGATATATATATATATATATATATATATATATATATATATATATATAGATATATATATATAGATATATATATGCATATATATATATATATATATACATAATATATATATATATATATATATATATATGCTATATATATATATATATATACATATATATATATATATATATATATATATATATATATATATGTGTGTGTGTGTGTGTGTGTGTGTGTGTGTGTGTTTGTGTGTATGTGAATAAGAGAAGAGAGCCTAACTGTAAATCTCCGTATGAGCCTGTTATTCTTGGCTAGAAATTACAAATTCATTGTGGCCTAATGTTCCCTCATTTGCTTAGAATCGACTCACATAAACTTTATGTAGCTTTATTCACTAATTCAGGAGTAGTCTTAATAGCACACCAATCTCACTGACGAAAACTAATCAAAGTTATGTAAGGAATCGTTCTGTGTCATATATATTTACATGAGACAGGTAAGGTATGAATTTCTACTAAAACACTGTGAGAATAAAGCAGATCAGAGTCAAATAAAATATTCGAGTCTGCAAAGGAATATTCCGGTACCAAATGCCAATAAAAAAGTTGCACGATGTCATCAGTCTTGAAACAAAAGCATTACACTGCAAAATGGGTTCCAGATTATTCAAAACGGTGTCCAGGAACATCACTACACAAATAAAGCTGACAAAACACCTCAATATACACTAGTGGCGAAAGGACAGTACTTCTATCACGAAATACGATTAATCCAACTCTTAGCTTAAATCCGAAGTAATTCAAGCTCTTCAAAATAACAGAGTACACCCGTTCTGCCTCTCTTTGTTCAACTGAGCGAGGAGGGGGACAGCTTAAAATCTCCCCCATAACGAATTCATGTGAATTAGCTCTAAAGACAGGGAAAAGTGAGAGTCAGAGAGGTTAGACAGTAAACGCCTACAGTGCGCCACGTGGAATTCACCAACGGCGGGGGACAGGGGTTGGGTGATTTGCGACATTGTGTAATGTAGCACAAAGCCACGTGCTATAGCTTGGATTTGTTTAATTCATCCACTTCTACCCAGTTTAAGACTTTCTTCGTTGTCTGCCTGAGTCTGACCTACCTTATTCTTCCAAGTTATCTTTACATTGACAATAGGTCACTGAGTTAGTATATTCATAATGGTTCGTGTTAGTGTGATCAATTGTGAATAGTTTAAATTGGGGCAACACTCATGTCTGGGGCAGAAAATTATACATTTACAAATAATAACCTCTAAGTAGATTCTGGCACAGTATGTGTGGTCATCAAACCGCTATACTTAAAGTACTGGCCATCTACAATAAAAATAAAAAGTTTTATTTAATAATTTGCAGTATAAAGCATATTGGCAATTTAAGAATCCGTTGGTAAAACCGTTCTCTCTGACACCCATTGAGTGAATATTATGACCTTTACCAATGTTTCACAATATTTCTACGGTATTGTTCACATGTAGCATTTAATCTCAAGTATTCATTTACCCATCTTTTCTTGATGCATTAAAAAGCACGCGCTTTTGTTTGTAATTACTTGGCTTTCTTTTTTTTTTTTTTTTACATAAAGCTGCTTTCTTTCACACGGAGTAGCAGCTGTAAAGGCGAAACAGCACTGCTACAATCAGTGTGTAACAAATGAACCTTGGATGAACTCCTGTGCATAATACAGCCACGTCATCAGCCACTTTATGCACCTAGAAAAAAAAGCTTATTAGTAAGGCCTTGAGCACTCTGCTCCTCTTCTCTTAAGGCCCCCACCCTCTTCCCCATTTCACACACACACACACACAAACACAGACACATCTTATTACACTACACAAACGCCTCCCTGTTATTAGAAACCTTCCTTTGTCATATCACATTCCCATAACCTCTGGAGTCCTTCCTAAGTCTTCCGTCACTCCTGTTCCTCCTACATAGTAACACCTCCGTTCTGGCGGATCTATCGTCCTTCATTTGTTTCACATCGTCATCGAATCTTCACCAATTCTCCACATTTCCAAAGTACAATAGGAGCGAAGGACTTCCCAGCTTGTTTACGAAGTCGATTGCTCGAAGAAGTCTTCGCTCAAGGCCACCATGAAGTATCTAACGGTAGTGAGTCGAGCACAGTTCGTCTTAGCCCGGCCGGCGGAGGGTGTGGGGATGGCAACCTCACGCAAACAACTTCTTTCTTTTCAAACCATGAACGAAGGAAACTTCTTCTGAGGGGAAAAACCAAACAATATCTTACAGAAACTTGTAGCACACAACAACAAACCACGAGCAAAACACATACCACACACCACAAACCACATAACAATCACCAACAACCAACACACATCCACACCACACCACAGCATATACCATATATTATAATACATATATTAAATACATTATATATAATATATATATATATAATTAATATATAGATTATAAATAACATTGATAAGTATAATCATATATATAATATAATATATAATTTATATATATATTTTACTTTTTATAACAATGATACCAATCATATATTTATTAATGGTGGGTGGGGTAATAATGTGTAAGTGTTTACATAA
>NC_087201.1:27685300-27710174 GCF_015104395.2 Macrobrachium nipponense | reverse complement strand
CGTCCATGATCTCCACTGCGTTTAGTGATGCTCTTTCAAGGTTTGATGGTTGGTATGTTCCCGCGAGAAAGGGAAAGTCAAGTAGAAATTAGAATTCGACTTGCTTAACATTGGATGAGATGTGTTTCGTAAGTATGAAAACTTATCTTCCATTTGTATGATAGTCGCTCCTTGGAAATCCCGAAGACTATCGGTATAAATTATTGCTTTTAACTCCAGTTACGCTGCTAGTTCAAACCACTCCGTCACTTGTACCGTACGAGTTTAAAGTTCACTTACTCGGGAAGTAAACCTACAAACTACATTGTTGTTGTTCTTGTTCGGGGATCGGAAAAGTCTCAGAAGGTCTGAAAAAGGTGTTTGGCGTTGAGTTAAAGATAGAGGAATTTTAGGAGAAGATATTTATGATTTATTTATTTGAGTGACAATGTAAGAAATAAATAATATGCATATTAAACAGTACAGAAATATAGTGTTATTTAAATTTTCGTTGGTGAAACAACGTTCTATTTGACCGTATATTTTAGCACACGCCCCGAGTAAGCTGGAGGTCGGATGACTCTCTTGCTGTGCTTACAAAGCTGTCTTTTTCAAAGTGAATTACATCGGCTGGTGGCGATGTGCTCTGTTTTTCTTCAGTAAAAAAAAACGGCAAAGCTTACATGAATTTTTGATGTACTTAAAGTGGCTGTGCTGCTGGTTTTTTATTTCTTTCCCTTCTGTCAAATTCTACGTTACTCTTTTTCGTTCATTTTTGTCATTCTTCTTTTTAAGCATTCATTTGCAATGCATCCATCATTAGTTGCATCATTTTTAACATTATTCGTAATTATCAAGACTCATTCTTTTAACGTAAAAGATAAAAAACACTTTATTATCATTATTATTATTGACGGCTCCGGTATTTAAAGCAGCAATATATTAAGTTAAATGGAGCACTGAAAGTTAGGTGACCAGCTGATTGGGAAGCGGAAATAAATATAAAATAGTCGAAAAGGGAAGATTTTGATAATGGAAATCGGAGAGGATTCAAATTAAAAATATTTGAGGCAAAAGTATTCCATTTGATCCTGAACAGAATCCAAAAGATGTCGATGGCTATCCGGAGTGTGTATAGGTAGGATAAAGGAGAGGTAGAGGTTACAGTGACCAAATTTTCGCTTACTCGGGGAGTAATCCTACACACTACTTTGTTGTTGTTGTTATTATTGTCCTTGTTAAAGGCAGAACCTAAAAATGTCTGAAAAATGTTTCGCATTGAGTTAAAGATACAGGAATCTTAGGATAGGATTTTTATGATTTATTTATTAGAATGAAAATGTAGAAAAAGGTGCATGTTAAACAGTACAGAAAAATGATTTCTAATAAAATACGGCGTATTTATTTTAATTTTCGTTGATGAAATAATGCGCTATTTAACCACAGAGTTTAATTTACGTAAAGTTAGGAACATAATGTTTACAACTCATGCAGGAGGGAAAAAACTTGCACACTTATCGAGTAAGCTGGAAGTCGGATCACATAATGTTCTTCTGAGACAATATCATACGGCAAGGGTGTTGAATTCTGCCACGGTCTTATTGTGGCTTCCTTAAAATTTGAAAAGTTAACACTGTCAAAAGACAGTACCTCGAGGTAGAAAATCTTTGAAAGTTTCTGAGAAGAAAAGGCAGCCATTGAAATAAAGTCGCTTTGATAAAAAGGATTCAGTAGTGGTGCTTATCCTCAGCACCGTCCTTTTCCCGTGCCAGTGACCATTGCACTAAGGATTTTAGCGTGGACTTGTTGTTTTTTATTACAATGACCTTATGCCAGCACGGGCTCTTAATCATAGAGCAGCCCATAAATAGCACGCATGCTTAGGTAATACCTTTGGAACAAAGTGTTTGCCATGGTTTACCCATTCATATATATATATATATATATATATATATATATATATATATATATATATATATATATATATATATATATATACTATATACTATATATATATATATCTATATATATATATAAAATCGAATACCACAGGAAAAATGATAGGCAGACAGTTAGCACCAAGCACCTCGATAATGCCAGAATAGAGGCGAAAGAGTCATAACTTCCTGTGGTATTCGCTTATGTAATGAAGTCACGCGGATCTACAGTGATTTTTTAAGCATATATATATATATATATATATATATATATATATATATATATAGTGTGTGATATATATATATATATATATATATATATATATATATATATATATATATATATATATATATATGTGTGTGTACCTATATATATTATATATAATATATATATATATATATATATATAATATATATATATATATATATATATATATATATATATATATTTTATATATATATATATATATATATATATATATATATATATATATATATATATATATATATATATATATATAATATATATATATATATATATATATGGAAAAGAATTATCTACGAATTAATTCAATATCCAATTCCCTTTTTCGGTAATAATACCGAAATGAGGATTATAACTGGTAATTAGTTCTTCACCTGGGATACCAGGTAACGAAGCACTTATCAGTCGTAATTCCCCTTCGGTATTATTTCCGAGGTAGAGTAAAATGGATATTAAACGTCATTTGTAGGTTATTGTTTGCGTATATAAAATCACAGTGATATGAAAATACTCATGCCTGTATTATATGAAAAATTCATAATGAGCAGGAAAATAACTCAGTTAAGTGATAATGGCTATGAAGAAAGCGAAGCAAGGTCTGGAAAATGAGAATTTGAGAAACTGGATCTGAAAAGCCATTACGTGGAAAAAAAATTAAAGTATGTTTTCTTTATCATGACGGTGATGGAACAGTAAATATAAAGAATTCTACGATTTGATATGAATTAGACTGGCAAGGATATTTAAAAAAAAAATTCCCAATAAGCAGAAACTAGTCACCTACATTGCAATATCTCTTTTGGATAAAATCCCAGCGCAATTCTGATTATTCCTAACCTGATTTCAACTGACATATCAAACAGAATATGTATTCTCCATTGGTGGGAATACGCTTCTCCTTCCATATAACCAGAGTTTTGTAGAATATCACCTACTCTCTCTCTCTCTCTCTCTCTCTCTCTCTCTCTCTCTCTCCTCTCTCTTAACAGACTTCAAGCCTAAAGAGAACTGCATGAATACAAATCAGGACTAGCGACCTCTCCTTTTCATCGGGATAAATGATGTGGGTCTCTGAATATAAGAAAGAATGTAACCATTCCTCTCTCTCTCTCTCTCTCTCTCTCTCTCTCTCTCAGTTGATTCTGACAGGTGAAAAACCACATACCAATTGTTATTCCCCTATGGTTCATTCCGAGGAAAAGCGAACTGGATATTAAACGACATTTATAGCTTAATGTATGTATATGTATGGCTTATCCAACCTCATCATCTTTTACTCAACCTGTCTTCCTCCCATGCCTACGGGCTGCTCTATGAGCAAGAGCCCGTGCTGGCATAAGGCCAGCTTAATCTCAGACAACCTCCACCCACATGACCAAAACAACTTTAGTAAACCCGTCCCGGCTGCTCACTCTCCCTTCTGCATTAGCGGTTGTCAAATAATATCTTCATTTACTCTGACCTCGGTTTATTTATCACTTTGGCAAATATGCCCCGTTACTTTAGTGATTTAAAAACGGACATACGACTTCATTTCCCTGGAAAATGCTTTTATGTTCAGTGGACCAAGAGTAAACTTTTCCATGGTTGATTTCATTCTTTCGCCAATGCTTTTCATCTCAGTGATCATTTAACAACTGCCTCGTATCTATTCAATTACTTGATGGATGTCTTCCTGTTCAGTTATTCTCTTATCGATGCCTATACGGCACATTTTTTGCTATGTAATTGGCATTGTCAGAGATCCCCTTGAATCTATTTCTTGAGCTTATCTAGCTGAATAGTTAAATAAACCTTTTGGTGTTGTTAATTCCCTTTAAATAGTTGGGTTACCTTTTACTTATAATTTTTTTTAACCTCTCTGCCTATCTGCTTCAATAGCAGTAAGCAGATGACACTCCTACTTAACGTTCTGTAAGTTGTAACTTTGCATACATGTACCTTTGTTAACTGTCTTTGTACTCTTGAGCACATGTTAGCTTCTATTTATAGCATTCATGCATCAATCGTTTTTGTGTATCTTTTTACCTTGCACATTAAAATCGTGTTGTCGGGAAATAATCAAATAAATGTATCTTTTTATTATTACTCAAAGTTTGGTGTCAAAAAGATGAAAATATCCAAGAGGTGAATGTTCCAGAAAAGAGATAGGTCTACCGTCGTCTTGTCGAGTAGCCGACGTCTGTCTGGACGCTCGAGTTTCGAAGAAAGACGCGACACACAATACCTTCCCTTCCTCCCTTCAAAAGGTGTAGCCTGTTTTCACTTGTATTCAGTCCAGAGCTGCAAGTTTACCCTCCCTTTCCAAAAGAAGCTGCATGTTTGCTCTCTCCGCATTTCAAAGGAATGCCACCTTCGCCTTCAGAGTTTGGAAAAAGCAATTCATTCAGATTCCGGAATAATAATAATAATAATAATAATAATAATAATAATAATAATAATAATAATAATAATAATAATAATAATAATAATAATAATAATAGAGTAGAAGAGAAAGACAAAAGCGCTGATAAGTAATAAGCCCTGAAAATTGAAATAAGAATGATAATGGGATATGCCAGTGGAAATTGTACCCATAATCGTAGGAACACTAGGCACGATCCCAAGATCACTGAAAAGGAACCTAGAAAAATTAGATGCTGAAGTAGCTTCAGGACTCATGCAGAAGAGTGTGTTCTTTGAAACAGTGAATATTGAAGGAAAAGTGATGGAATCCCCCCACATTATAAAACTAGCCAGTCGAACAGTGACTGTGATAAATCAAGAAAAAGAAGACACTACTACTAACTACTAATAATAATAGTTATTAATATTAGTATTATTAGTATTCGCAAGGGCATAGAAAAAATCACAAAAATTTTTCCTAAGTGGAATTTTAGTATACTTAATTGTCAGTGCTAAGCAACTGAAATCATAAACATTTTGAAGGTGAAAATGGCTAATGAAGAAAGTGACAGTAGAATAAATAGCCAAATTATAATGAGAAAGAAGGAATTATTTAAGGCACTTATTTTATCAAAAATTACATTGATATGTAACATGGAAAAAACAGAGAAATAAATGGATATGCACGTACTTCCATATGCAGGTCAAATTTCTATTTCGATAACATGCATAACACTTGTCCTTACATTTTGATTTTAAGAAATTTGATAAAAATGTATAATATATATATATATATATATATACTATATATATATATATATATATATATATATATATATATATATAATATATATATATATATATATTATATATATATATATATATATATATATGACTGGTAAAAATCTTCCATTCAGACCCATCGTTTCATGTGCTGGTGCTTTCAATTAGCTGGCCTCCTTTCCCCTTTTTTAGGCACTTTTTCTCCCAGTCACATTAAACATTCGGAAGATTTTTGTCACAAATTCAGAGAAGCACATATACCACTTCACAACATAAAACTTTTAAGCCTTAACGTAGATTCCCTGTTCACTAAGACCAGTACAGGACGTTCTTCAGTTTTTAAGGGTAAAATTATCCCCCTATTCAGATCATTTCCCATTGGCGCTTGACAAAATAATAAAGCTAGTTGAATTATGTGCACTAATAACGTATTTTCATTCGGGGAATCATTCTACAAGCAAAAATTCGGGTGTAGTATGGGTAGTCCTTTAAGTCCTGTTCTAGCCAATCTGTACATGGAATACTTTGAAACTACAGTAATAAATGCGATAAAACCCAAAAACATGCTGTGGATGAGATACGTGGATGATATCCTAACATTTTGGGATAATAGGTGGGGCAATTTCAATGAATTCCTCTCGAAATTAAACACATTAGTGCCCAGCATCAAATTTAAAGTTGAATGGGAAACAGACAACAAAATTCCTTTTCTTGATGTTTTAATAATCAGAGATACGACAGAATACAAATTTACCATATACAGAAAACCAACGTTCTCACTTTCATACATTCACTACTTTAGCTATCATGACGTTACTATCAAGATAGGTGTAGCTAGTAACTTGTTCTTAAGAGCCTTACGAATTTGCTCCCCAGAATTCCTGGAAAAAGAATTTGAACTAATTCGCAAGCAACTTTCGTCTTTAAAATACCCTGACCATATAACTGAGAAAGCAATTCACAAAGCAAACGTAATTTTCTACCGACCCCCTAAAGAACAAGACCAGAGATACACCCAATCAAGAATAATAATTCCCAATTCCCCACCTGGACACGATTAAGAGAATAACCAACCCCCTGGGAAAATCGAACCCTTTTGTATTACTTACCCAAACACCTTAGCCAAATCCCTGATTACGTCCCAACAAAAGACATCTCCAAAGGACTCTGGGGTATACGAAATCCCATGCCAGGACTGTGACCAATCTTACATCGGATTTACAGGTAAAATCCCTTCCCCAGAGATTAATACAAACACAAACGGTCAGTTAGGTATGGACACAGAACTCGGCTATTTTCAACCATATAAATGAACATAACCATAGAATAAACTGGAAATTTGTCACGTGTAATTTATAGCAGCAACTGCCGTACAAGAGTCAAATGATGGGAATCGGCCTTTAATAAAAGAGAGGCAGGTTTAATGAAACAGCTTCAAAAGGAGCATGGATTTTCGGACAACGATCGGAACAACGTCTTCATTCAAACCAACCCTTTACCTTTACCAGACCTTTACAGACCTTTACAGTTCGTTGTCCGGGGGTTGCCCCAGGTCCCCTCAGTGTTGAAGGCGCCCTTCTAATGTCTACCAGAGAGTTTTGCTAGTAACATCTTCCTGTAATATTTTTGGCATCTTCCAATCTTGGCTGGTCTGGGATGCAGTTTTTTAGATATTTGTCGAGCTTTAGTTCTTAAACACATCTACCGCTCACGTCCTGATATAGTTCCTCAAGATTGGAGCTTGGCAACCGCATTGAATAGACCGCCTGCATTATCGATGCTGGAGTGCGTAGTGGATTAATGTTCTGTGTGCTTTTCCTTATTTTTCCTGGTATAGTTTTGGGCACTATTAATCTACCTCTGCTTGCTCTTTCTGATATTTTTAGTTCCATGATATTTTCTGTTATTCCTTCTATCTGTTTCCATGCCTGAATTATCATGTAGCGTTCTCTTCTCCTTTCTAGACTATATAATTTTAAGGATTGTAGTCTTTCCCAGTAGTCTAGGTCCTTAACTTCTTCTATTCTAGCTGTAAAGGACCTTTGTACACTCTCTATTTGTGCAATATCCTTTTGATAGTGTGGGTACCATATCATATTGCAATATTCAAGTGGACTACGAACATATGTTTTATAAAGCATAATCATG
Source organism: Macrobrachium nipponense (assembly GCF_015104395.2). Classification (NCBI taxonomy): domain Eukaryota; kingdom Metazoa; phylum Arthropoda; class Malacostraca; order Decapoda; family Palaemonidae; genus Macrobrachium; species Macrobrachium nipponense. The sequence continues at coordinate 27,702,677 of NC_087201.1, read as the reverse complement.
TGTTCAGCTTTTCTTGTTTTGAAGTGCCGTAACAACATTCCCATTTTTGCTTTACATTTTGCCAACAGAATGGCTATTTGATCATTGCATAACATGTTCCTATTCATCATCACACCAAGGTCTTTAACTGCTTCCTTATTTGTTGATTGTCTCATTATTAGGTCCCCTATATGCATATAGCTTTCCTTCTCTGTCTCCATAATTTATTGATTCAAATTTATCAGAGTTAAATACCATCCTATTTACCTCTGCCCAATCATATACTTTGTTAAGGTCTCTTTGTAGAGCGTTCCTATCTTCATCACCAAGTAATTTCTCTACTTATTCTTGTGTCATCAGCGAAAACTACTCACTACCGAATCCTTAACATTACTGTCTATGTCTTCAATCATAATAACAAACAATATTGCAGCTAGCACCGTACCTTGTGGCACACCGGATATTACCTTGGTTTCATCCGATTTCTCATCGTTTGCAATAACTATCTGTTTTCTGTTGTGTAAAAATTCTTTTAACCATCTTCCTACTTTATCTACGATATTGTGTTTTCTATTTTCTTTGCTAATATATTATGGTCTACTTTGTCAAAAGCTTTTGCAAAGTCTAGATAAACCACATCTGTTTCATTTCCGCTTTCATATTTTGAATATGTTCTCACGTGGACTAACAGTTGGGTTTGTGTACTTTTTCCGGGTACGAAACCGTGTTGTCCTATATTAAACAAATTATTTTTTATTAAATGTTTCATAATATTTTTCTTCATTACCCTTTCATACACTTTCATAATATGTGATGTTAGACTCACAGGCCTATAATTACTTGCCTCTAGTCTTGATCCACTTTTGAAAGTAGGGGTGATATATGCTAATTTGTGCTCATCATAAATCTTGCCTGTATCTACACTTTGTCTTAATAATATTGCAAGTGGCTTTGCGATAGAATGAACTACTTTCTTTAACAAAATAGCAGGGACTCCATCCGGCCCTGCAGCAGCTCCATTTTTAATTTCTTAAGTGCCTGCACAATATCGCTTCATTAATTTATATGTCAGCTAAATATTCACTATTTTTCGTCCCTTACTTCTATATCATTATCTTCATTATCTATTCTAGGGGTGTGAATTCTCTCTTATATCGTTCTGCCAGTATGTTGCAAATTTTTTTTCCTTTTTTCATTCGTTAATCTCCCTTCAATTCTCAGAGGGGCCTATTTTTCTATTCTTCTTTTATTCATCTTCTTCGCATATGAGTATAATAGTTTGGGGTTTTGCTTGATATTTAATAGGGTTTTTTTCTTCCAAGTCCCGTTTTTCATTTTCTTTTGATTGTATAATCTTTTGTTCTGCATTTTCTATCTTACTTTTTAGTTCTATAACTTTCCATGCATTTTTTTCTTTTGCAAGACCTTTTTTCCACTTTCTGATTTTCTGGAATAAGATCCTTCTGTCTCTTGGTATGCATGAATGATGTTTACTTTTCTTCTTCGGTATATATTTTCCACTATTTTCTCCAATATTTTATATAATATCTCCGTATTTACCCTTATGTCATCACTTACGAAAATGTTATCCCAATCTTTGTTTAATTCTTCATTAATTTTCTGACCTTTTATATTTACTGTAGAAGTTGTATTTTCCATATCCTTCCCACTTTTTCATTTCTTGCTTATCTCTATTTTCACTTGCTTTGGAATGAACTGTTAATTCTATGACATTATGATCTGAAATACTCGCATTATAAACTATTATTTCTTTAACATAATTCATCTCGTTCACAAATACTAGGTCTAAAGTATTTTCCTTCTTGTTGGCAGGTGATTTATTTGTTGAATGTTGTATTCTAGTAGCATATCTAATAGCTTTTCAAATTGCCTCTTATCTTCTGCACTACTATTACTCTCTTTTTTTATATGTATAAGTACAACCACAGTCTCCTATTCGTTCTTTCCATTCTACGAAAGGAAAGTTTGAAGTCACCAGATAGGAGAATAGTCCAGTCCTTGTGATTTCTACATATATCATCCAATTTTTCAATTATTAAGTCAAACTCTTTAGTATTAGGAGGTCTATATATTACTATGTTCATCAATTTTTCAGATTCAAATTCTACCGCTATTAGTTCACATTCTGAGTTACTATATTTCTCATATATTTTTCCTTGTTTTTTGTCTTTCCCATATATTGCGGTTCCCCTTGATTCCTATTTTTTCTATCTGATCTATAAGTTTGGAACCCTTTTATTTGATCATCATTCCCAGTCTCTTGGGAAATACCAGGTTTCACTTATATTCATTATATCTATTTTGTTTCTTTTCATTTTGGGCTTAGTTCTTCTAAGTACTCTATTTTTCTTTTTGAGTTACTCGTAACTAAACCCTGCGCATTCATCACTATGATGGTTTGCGTGTTTTCTCCTTCATTTAATATTGGTAGTAATAAGGATTTTCCCATGTCTCTTTCCTGTTCTGGTATGTTGTTCTTTTTTTCATTTCCAGAAATTCTGACATTAAAAAATCCAACTTTTGATCCATAATATTTGATCTTCCTTCATCATAATTATTCATTTTGTGTCTGAATCTGCAATTTTCTCCGGTTTCTGCAATATCCTCTTGCATAATAAATACAGTTATTATCTCTTGAGTAGAATTTCGGAGCTGATGCTTTGAAATTTTTTGCTGACACCTCTGCATATCTCATTGGTGGTTTTTCTTTTCTCTTTTACCTGATATTCTTGATTTCTCTCTTTATTTGTTTCTTTCTTATTTTGGATTTTATTACTTGGTTGGTTATTTATTTGATTAAATAAAGAAGATTAAAGGAAGATTATCAGCGGGGGTGACTTAAAATGGCTTGTTTGTGGATGGACCTCTTGGTATAAATACCTACCTTTTCTGTAAACTTTTCTCATTCATCTACCTGAAGAGGGAGACAGCAATCTCTGAAATATAGTACTTTTTCTCTATATTTTGGTGTTTTTATGGGCTCCTTTTATTAGATTATATATATATATATATATATATATATATATATATATATATATATATATATGTGTGTGTGTGTGTGTGTGTGTGTGTGTGTGTGTGTGTGTGTATGTACATATAAAGGAATAACACTATAAATGCTTTGAACCTACAGATTCTGGGAAAAAAAGGGAATTTATTTTTCCCTCAGGTTTTAAGGCGCTTCCGATGTGAAGAACAAACAATGAAACATGGCAAATATTGTATATATGTTATTGTAGATATGGGAGGTAATGTCGGAGAGAGAGCGGGAGAGAGAGAGAGAGAGAGAGAGAGAGAGAGAGAGAGAGAGAGAGAATTATCAAATATGGATAATGATCTAGCTGGAATTAGCATTCTTAAAAAAAAAATAACATGTCTACCTACCTTAGAACTTCAGTTAATCCTGTTGACGTTAAATGCCTCTGATAATAGTCTCAGTAAGGTTAATCTAAGTGTTATAGGATCCGTAAAATATATATCATTTACATTTGCTAATCCTGAGTCGGTTTTCATTGGTCTGCACTTCACTCAGAAATGCCACTCTTAGACATCTCTAATTAATTAATTTTCCACAACTCAGATCTTTCAAATGTAAGTTTTTCACCATTTGCTAACACGTCAGTTCAGTCATCCATAAATTTAGAAAACAATATATAATTTCACTTTTTATTTTATTTTACACCTGTTCATTTACATCTCTCGCGATTGTTCAGACTCTTTTAGCCACTTGGAAGTTGGGCTCACTTTAACCTGCATATGTTTTAGGAATTAAGTCTTCTTCTGACTTTGCGAAATCTGTGGCTATTGTATGCTGAAATCAATTTGCCTAAGGCGTTCTAAAATTTACAACTCTAATAAAAATATAAGAAGGTGTGATCCGACCTCCAGCTTACTTGGGCGCTTGCTAAAATCTACCGTCAAATAGACCCTTGTTTCACCAACATTTATTAAAATAATCACGAAATATTTTATTATAAATAATTTTTCTGTACTTTTTAACATGCACATTATTTTTTACATTCGTCATTCTAATAAATTAATCATAAATATCCTACCCTAAAATTCCTGCATCTTTAACTCGACGCAAAACACATTTTTCAGACTTTTTTAGGCTTTCCTACAGCACCCCTAACAACAACAACAACAACAGCAAAGTAGTTACTCCCCGATTGCGTGAAAAGCATGACATCTATTTGTTAGAGATTTACATTCTTTATCCTTATATTTCTTAAATGTCAGTCTTCCTGCTTATATAAAGTACTTTCCCAATTACTACCTATCGAATTCATTGATTATCTGATTATTTGCTCCACAAAAATTAAAAGCTTCTTGATAATTAAATTATGGAACCAATTTCGTTTGGATCTGAGTCACTCTAAGCACTTTCATTTTTCATGGTTTGTGTATGTGTTTGTAAGTGTGTTTAAATTTTACTTAGTCATTCTGATATAATATTTTCTAAATCTTTATAGCGTATCAGTGGCTGCTCTTTTCGCTTACTCGGGACGTATGCCTACAAACTACTGTTGTTGTTGCTGTTGTTGGTTTGGGGGGAGGGTAAGGAAAGTCTATGGAAGAGCCTAAAATGGTCTGAAAAAGGTGTTTCGCGTTGAGTTAAAGAGACAGGAATTTTAAGATAGGATATTTATTATTTCTTTATTAGAAAGAAAATGTAAATATAAATTCTGTGCATGATAAACAGTAGAGAAAAATTATTTATAATAAAATATAGTGCATTTATTTTAATTTTCGTTCGTGAAATAATGGGCTGTCTGTCCGTAGGCTTTTTGTACGTTTTAATTCATTTGATGTACTGAATTTAGAGGCCATAGATCTGTTCAATTATTTTGTGTTTCCCCTTACAACTGTTGTAAGTATGAGTAGTACTAATTATGAGTATTAATTACGAAGACCCCGTCACGTTAGGTTAGAAATATAATGTTTGTAACTTATGCTCTTGCATGCGTCCTCAGTAAGCTGGATGTCGGATCAGGCCTCATTTTTTTCTATATCTCTAAAAATGATTAGCAACAATCGTGACCCACACAATGATTTTATTTTTCGATTAGCCTGAAAAAGAGAAAAGCTGAAGAGTTTTTTTTTTTGGGGGGGGGCGTGAAGGATGAATCAGTACCTAAGGGAAGGTGACAAATAAAATCCTGGAACGACGGACGTGTGGAAAAGGGAGATATTTTTACGCTGAAATATGCAACGGTGTTAAAGAATGTACAGGCTGCGCCTGGGAAAATAATTATCTGTACAAAGGGAAGGAGAGACGGAAAACTGAATTGCCATTTGTATCGCTATCGCGTTTGAGAGTGCTCAGTTCTTGCGACATTTGCGATAATAACAATGGAAAGGATTTCCTGGACCTTCACATTAAAAAGGTAAATACTGCAGTATACTTAAGGGATGGATATCAAGGTGAAGAGGAGAGAAATTTATGACGCTATTGAACAAAATTAGAGAACATTCATTGTTCTGCTATCTATTAAACGATTTTAAATTATTTTCCTGGTAATATTTTATTGTTATTTGAGCCTTTGATTACATTTTATTTCCAGTATATTTTTCTCATATTTTTTTCAGTTCGGATTAGTTGATATACTAATTTCTTTTAATACCTTCTGACGCTCTGGTTTATCATAATATTCTTCCATTGCATTTCTTCTCTTTCAATCTATTTTTATTTCATTTAGATCAATATCTCATTAAAAATATTAATCTTACAAATATTCTCTCTCCAAAAATCCTTTAGTTAATTTTTTCTACCAAAAGCTGTTCCTTTTGATACGCGACTGACAAAAAAGAAAAAAGAAAAAAGAAAAAAAACGGTTCGTGAAGAGAGCGGAAACTTTCAAAAAAGCCAATTACTTTTTAGTTCCTTTTCATAACAATCACCGCGTGAGAGAGAGAGAGAGAGAGAGAGAGAGAGAGAGCTGTGTGCCAAGGACAAAGGGGCCGGGAGAGGCCAGAAGTGCTCCTCGAATGAAAAGCAACAACAGTAATTTTGTATATTTGCTCTCTCTTGAATGAGAGCAAAAAGAATAGCCGGGGAACCCTTCAATGGACGAGACAACAGTAACTCAGTGTTTTCATGTGAATAGGATCAGAATTAGCTGACTGGTAATTTGCCGCTTTAATGAGAACCACAGTGCACTTCCGTACTATGTTGAGAACTGCAGTGATGTGGGGAAGGCAAGATTTATAGAATATTTAAGAATTTACCTAATTACTGAAGTAATTCTTAAAACTCCCCGTTTTTATGAATACTATTATGTATCTGTCCACTTACACATGAAAATGTCTATGCAATCTGACAATTTGGATCATACTTATTGAATCGAATGCCTTTTGTTCCGTGCCTTTTCTTGTTTAATATTTTGTGACGATCAATTTTAGATCTGATCACATGCAGAGAAGTAACCTACCTTTATTCCTACAATTGTTTTTCAATGATAAGAAAACAAGTTGTGATCGACCTTTAGCTTATTCGGGTCGCATGCTAAAAATCTACGGTCAAATAGAACGCTGTTTCACCAACGAAAATTTAAATGAATGTGCTGTATTTTATTAGAAATAATTTTTGTGTACTGTTTAACATGCACATTATTTATTTTTTTACATCCTATTCTAATAAACAAATCATAAATATCCTATCCTAAAATTCCTGTATCTTTAACTTAACGCTAAACACATTTTTCAGACCTTTTTAGGTTTGCCTACCGTCTGCCCCAAAAGAACAACGACAACAATGTGTTTTGTAGGCTTACTCCCGACTAAACGAAAAACTAATGCTTTTGACCAGAGTTTAAAAAGGCTTTTTAATTTGTTTGTTCACAAGAGTTTAAACAGACGTTCATTTGTTTGTTCATCAGTAGAATGTAGTGGAATGACTTTAGTTCATTTCTTAAGTTTCTGCCGTTTCCAAATTTTGAGGTTCTGACTCCATAGTTGTCGAAAACCCTCCAAGGAATTCCAGTGAAAAACGATCAAGAACTTTGTACCAATGGATTACCCACAGTCATGATTGAGTTGATGTTTCCTTCAATGAACAGAGATATTTAAATGAAAACAGCAAACCCAAAATGATTAAGATAAAGGTATTTAGATAAGGAACGATAGCACCACCGAAATGATTTAGTTAAAGGTATTAAGATTAGGAAACATAACAGATTAGATTTAGTGATGAGAATACAGAAAAATTAAAATGTGCTAAACAAGTTATATTTGTGATAATGGAATGAACATTAGGTGGTGTAATTTCTATTCTTTATGAAATAAATGAATATCAAGAACCTATGGAATGTGCTACTTACATTAATTATTTATGTTATGTATACACCATTTTCATACGTAACATATTTACGTACAAAAATCAGACTAACTGATTTAGTAATTCCTAATCAATAAAGACGACATCACACATACATGAATTACGAAGGATAGATATGAGTGCATGTGTAAATGCTTTATAAACACTATGCACACGCGCATATATATATATACGAGAATATGTGGTTATATATATATATATATATATATATATATATATATATATATATATATATATATATATATATAATATCTATATCCATAAATAGATATATATAAATATATATATATATATATATATATATATATATATATATATATATATATATATATACTATATATATATATATATAGTATATGTGTATGTAAATCAATTCTTCTGTTAAAAAAGTATAGTACATCTCAAGTATAAAAGCCATATTAAAACAATCTGGTTTAAAGCTAAGGACTATAATTCGGTGTACTGACTTCCACCTTTATCAAGAAGTGAATGACAGAAGAAATTACATTGGCGAAATATGTAGTGGGAGATATGCCCTTAGGTGATGCCTGGGGTCACAGCTAAGCCGCCATTGGTTCTGTTTATTGTCTTAAGCCACTTCATCGTTGCCTTAATTAGGATATTGTCTATATGGTCAGAGTTCCAGGATCCATCAGAAAGGTTGATCCTATTATCTTGTTGTTTTATCAGTGAAGATTCTTCCTTCTGGCATTTGTATCGACAGCTACTCTTGTAGTTGGGATGAGTTCCAATCCATGGTGTGGTTCGTGTTATTTATATCTAACTGAGTGCCTTTATTGAGTTAATTTCCTTCAGAGATTTTCCTGTGAATCCAAAGTATGACATCACAATTCCTACAGGGGATTTCATAAACTCCTACGTCTGTAGAAACTGGTTTCTGTGGAACGCTGCTTTCCCCAATGTGTTCAGATAAGTGAAGATGAAAGGGTTGGGTTGGCCTAAGGTTTGTCTGGAGCGGATTAAGACAATTAACAGAACCAACGTCAGTTTAGCGGTGACCCCAATCATCACCTAAGGGCATATCTCCCACAATATATTTTGCCAATGTAACTTCTTCTGTCATTCACTTCTTGATAAAGCAGGAAGTCAGTCAACCGTAATATAGTCCTTAGATTTAAACAAGGGTATTTTAATGAGCCTTTTATACTTTATATATATAAATATATATATATATATATATATATATATATATATATATATATATATATATATATATATATATGTGTGTGTGTGTGTGTGTGTGTGTGTATGTATGTGTATGAGTATTGAAAATATAATATGAACATCAATATAAATATCATTCATTAACTTGGCTTATGCATATTTTCATTTTGCTGCACTGTGAAGAGATGACAAAATGTCAGTTCAAGAGTGAGTCGGACGGAAGAGGAAAGTCTTCGTAACGAGATCTAGTGCTTCAGGTTACGCTTATGTCAGTGCATGGGCGGAAATAGGTATACTTCCGACTGGTTGTAATTGGTTTCCTGGGTGTGCCCATTAGCTATATATGACGTCATGAACGCTTCCAGTGCAGTGAACTTGATACAAATTATTGACGTCCTCTCAAGGGGAGTGTCTTGGAAGTTCGTACATGAGATCGTAGATTCTGATCCCCTATAGTTTGGAAGGAAAGAATCCTGGGCACTTAGGAGCGGGCTCATTTTGGAATGGCCAGATGTTATTTCTTTTTGTGTGATTAGTGCTGAAACGGGTAAGCATATATTTATGCCCAAGTGTAACTTTGCCTTTTTGTATCTTAAACATTTGTTTCAGAGATGTCCCCTTTCCTATGAATTTTGCTCCAGGAAACTGATTTACATCAATTTTTTTTATTTATTTACAATTTGTTTATGTGGGATTCCTTTCTTTTTTTCAAACAGACGAATCTGAGAACTAATTTGGAAAACTATCTGGAAACTTTTCTGGAGATTAGTGGTGTGGGGAGACATTATGGCTTTATTTGATTGCTTATCTTTTGACTGATGTCTAGTTACTGTATAGAAAGGAGTGGACGGATTTGGTCGGATCGACAGGGTTATTTTGGTTTCCTGTTTTGAATCATACCTTTATGATGGTGCATTATTTGGGTCATATTTAGTTAATCATTTTGTTCTTTGAGAATTTGATTTATTTAGTTAGTCCTTTTGTTCTTTAGTAAATAAAGTTTGTTATTTTGTAACTCGTGAATCTGATTTAGCTACCTGAGGTAATTGCGATATATGAGTCGCATAGAGGTCGATTGGTTGGTTGAGAGAGAGAGAGAGAGAGAGAGAGAGAGAGAGAGAGAGAGAGAGAGAGAGAGAGAGAGCGCCTGAGGTTCGGGTCATTGCTATCAAGATACCTCGAAGATGTAAGTTTACATATCGCATCCTCTCTGAGGAGGTCAACATAAGTATGTGCATACTGCTTCTACGCATATACATTTACATATATAACAAACGAATAAATATATTGGGTGTTAGGGAAATGAGCACGAGGCATTCCTGTAAAAAAATATATATATATATCCTGGAAAAAAAGTCACCTGGATCTTTTCCACAGCTATAGCTATATAAAGCGCTACTTTATTGCCTCTTGAACGCATAAATGATTTAGACAAAAGGCCACTCGGGTGACAAGTGTCGGAAAAAGGAAGATCAACCGAGGATTATTAAATTTTGGCTTCAACATTATTTTTCAGGGATATAGCATCAGTTATTCGAGGTACGGAACACATTTCTCACAAGCTACATATTGCTTAGCACATTTCCTGACGTATTAACACGTGACGCCAGGAGTTACTTGACGTTAACTAAGATTAAAGATAAGGCTTTTGTTCTGCACAGTTTCCAACAAACGATCCACATTTGACACCAAGGATGAATTAACAGCATTATTTTCTCATCTTTAATAAAAACAGACAAAGCAAACGTACTCAATCCGTTTAAAGATGATTTTGAAGCTGTCCAACAAACATGAAACCCATTTATGTCTTGCAGCTTGGCTCTCCTTGTATCATTGTTTTATTTCTCTGCAACTCTACAAAGACATCATGCTTCAAACAAGCTTGATGACGAGTACGGATTTTCAATATTTTTATCAAAGAGTCTTGTTCAATTTGATTATTAAATAAGGATTAAAATGTATTTCATACATCTTTGCATCCGACCAAAACATTCATGATTTCTGAGCTGGTACGAGTATCAGCGTAACAGTTTTTGTTGTCAAAGTGCCGCCGGTATCAATAACACGCTCTTAAAAACATATTTTATATACATGGAGATAATGCTATGCGCGTGTGACACGTGTAACCAACAGTGAAGCTTTATGCGTCAAACTCGACATATAGGCAGTTGACTATATCTATGACGGACCACACTTATTGCTCCAACTTGCGATGCTTAAAACTAATGGGTCCCTTTATAATCTCACACAGTCATAATAAGTATGTTTACTACCACTGTTGTTGGGAAAGCCAAAGATAATGATCTTTTACCGCCTGACATTTGCCCCAGGTGTGGAATTGTTACGAGCACCAAAGGCATTAATCGAGTTTTAAAAACTTGTTTTCTTTCGAGGAAACGCTGATTTCGATATCCACAACATCATCAATCGCTGGGAGATCCAGTATTGCGTTACCGTGAAAGAAATATGAATCAGTTATGTTAAAACAGAGTTGATATTTCCGCCAAGAATACCGTCCTATTTTCGTCAAGATTCCCTTCACTTTGGAACTGTAAGTCAGTTGACCTTCAAGAAATATCTGATGAAGAAAACGCGTCTACTTTCCCATCCTCCGGAACGATGCATTGGTCATTTTCCTTGTACTTCGAACATTTTCGAAATGATAAATCGTTCTCTTCCTGTTTGGAAGGAAAACTTTATTGTTTCCTTCCTCTTTCGTGATCGCTCGTCCATTTTTCGTTACTGTAAATAACCTCTCATTTTTCTTCTTCTTCTTCCAATTCTAGTTCTTTGATTTGTCTGTCTGCCTGCCTGTATCGGTCTATTATTTTTTTTTTTTGTCCTCCTACAGAATTACCTCACCGAAATATAGAACTTGTTTGTTCAATTTATACAAGTTCAGTCAAATAATATGAAGGCATTCATTAGCTTTCTGGCATTAATCGTCGCCTTTAATGACAGATTTTTCCATCAATGGCGTGTTATTCGAACATTTTTATCATCATTTTGATTTTTTATGTGAACTACTTTCCGTTACACTAATTTTCTCACCTTCACAAGTGTTTTATATATTTCTTTATTTTTTCTTACTGCTTATACCAATTTTCCTTCTCAAGGCTGTTTTCCTTTCTCTTCACTAGTGAATTATTGTCGAACAGCATATCATGAAAAAATATGTAGTAGACAATAAATAAATGAATAAATAAGACAAATAAATAAATAAATAAATAAAACATCAAATTCCTTTCATCTCCCGATTTCTTCAGAAGCAAAGTCCTTCCAGCTCCACTTTTCCCTCAACAAAATCCTGGAAGAACAACACACGAATGAAAGAGAAACAAGAAACAAGACAAACAACCAGGAGGAACACTGGCCTACAGCACGAGAAGGAAACGACAAATCGCAAATACAAGGGACCTTTTTGAATTTCTGGTTTCTGCCCCCATACCACCTCCACACCTGGCTCAGTCCTTCCAGCATCCACCTCCTCGTCAATTCAAGCAGACCCTTCCTCAAATAAACTGAAATAGAACTAAATAAAAGCATTAATAAGCCAACAAATTCCAGATGGGGGTGATCGGAAGTGCCTTGTTTTCACAGAATTTTGGTTGTTTTTTACTTCCTCTTCTTCTTCCATCTTTCTTTCTTTCTTTTAACAGAAAAGAGTTAGAACGTTAGTCAAAACCATGGGAGGAAGAGCAATGGAAGTGAAGTTGAAGCACAAAGAATGCGACAGACCCATCTGTTAATCTGGCGAAGCTTTACCACTTGAGGCTCGCAGAGCTATTCTGTTGTTGTGAGGTGAGGGAATTATTCCATTGATTGGGACAAGTGACGGAGGGCTTGGAAATAAGGACAAAGAATCTACTCTCACCTTGCACTAAAGCAAACAAGAACGAGCGATTTCTTGTACACTCTGGCTTCAACGTCTGCCCTCTACTAGAGAAATGTCGGAAGAGTTGGACAAGAAACCATGTTAATGAAATGAAGAAAAACTCTTTACTTTCTTTGACTGAACATTGCATGAAAACCTAATATTCTGTGAAGTCTTGTTTTGTTTTTTCTTTAGTTGGTGTTCGTTGTCGGGCCAACAAACAGTTGCCATTCTCTTTCTCGAGAGTCAGGCCTTACACTATTGCCTCCTCCATTTTCATTTGCCCCTCCCGTCGGCCTTCCGTCAGAAGTAAGAATCAGACTTATTCTGTTGTCCTTTTGGTGTTGTTAACTTTACCGTCTGCTATATTAGCAATAGCTAATAGAAGCATTTGATCATACAACATTCGCTGACCACTATCGTTGTGACATCTTTACTACCTTTATAAGTAGCCTATCAATTATCTCACAGTAAAATCTAGTTTTGGTTCTTTTTGTGGGAGTACCGATGTTCTTCTCACGTTTTATTTTCCCTTTAATTCACCAAAGAACGAACATTTAAATTTTAAGCTCATCTAGCACAAGTCATTGATGTGACCAACTCGGAGGTCAGCGAGAAGACCGCCACTTAAAAGAAACCAGGTTATAGTCGAATGCAAAGAGCCTCGACGGAAAAGCATCTTCTGCAATAAGGGCTGGTAATCCCTTCATGTACTCCTCAGGTACATGGTCGTCTGGAGATGCTGGTACTTCCTAAGGCAGTACTTTCCAGGCAGTTCCAGGCAGCTGACTTCTGGCAGACCGTTTCGTAACTGACAAGATCCCTCCGTCACTTCTCTTTCACACTCCAGCCCGTCCTTTTTCTCCTGTCGTGACCTTGTGACCTAACAATGACCCGATGGAGACATAAACCTTTGGACTTCAGGTAAACTAAACAGAAAGGCTACAAAATAAATGACAACGGTGCAAAATAAACACGTGTATCATTTTTCTCCACTTTCCAGGAATCTGACACGAATGGAAAATATTTGTTCCGTCAGATAAAATATTTTTATTGAATGGGACAACGGATTTTAAAAAACTTTACAGCTAATAAAACCTTTCTTAAAAATCTGAGAAATATTTTGCTATTTCTTGTTTCCTACTTTTCGTTTTGAAATGTTTTTCGTAATAATAATGTAGTCAGGAATATTCATGGCGGAAGTCAAGTTATTACTAGATTTTATGCTTCTAATTTTTATCAATATAGCCACTAATCTCCTCGGGTAAGAAATGCATACTACGGAGGAATATAATAGATTCAGTAAATGTTATGGAAATGTGAAACGCATTTCTGAATAATACCGAGCGTTATAGACTATCCTCAAATTAATATGAATTCATTTTGACATTGTGATTAAACTCTGAAGTAAGCATCAGTCTGTGTGCCTTTTTCAAACACATTTTCCATTCAGCTGCGTTATTCTACTCTTCATGCATGCATTATTAACCTTATTAATGGCCAAAGGTCCTAATATGGAAGACGCACACACACACAATGAGACCTGTAATTCTCTTCCATCTGGCAACCATCAGGACACGCGTGCGACAATAGTGTCCCTTGATCCCAGCTCATGCAATTAGGAACGTTGTTGTGAATCTGATGACGGGATCCAAATAGAATTCCGTTCTTCGAGATCGACAAGCTCACAATGTCGAAGATGGAGGGACGGATTTTATAACGAATATCTAGTGAATTTCTTTACACTAAACAGAATCAATACTATTTTTAGACAGTGGTTAACCATAGGAAACTCCAGAGGTGGTTATTCAAGGCTAGTATTATAGCTAGAGGTTTTGAGAAGTATGTTATGCAAGTTTGATGATTTCTACTTTAATGGAAAAAGACGTCATGAAGAGGATTAACGTTCTGTAAATATTGTTGACAGACTACTTTTTGTAACACTGCTGGTATTGAACCGGTTTCCTAGTATCCCATATTATTCCTTGAATAATATATCAAAAGTCCTCCTTCATTTTCTCATTTATAGAATTTCTGAAGACTTCTTCCTTTCAAGATGTGAACCTTTCTTTTCCATCTTGGTAAGAGATCTTCTTACCACATCTTCTCCATTGTCACTTATATGATCTATTGATTCTCAGACCAGGCTATTGGGTAGCCAGAAAAATTTATGTTTTAGTTTTACAATAGTATTAAATTTGGAAACAGATAGATTTTCATATCCAGCTACTGCATATTTTAAAATGAATTGATATAGTTGAGCAATAAGTAAATATCTTTTTACAAATTATAAGGATTAATACTTAGATAACAGGTAGATGTTGCATCTAGAAATAAGGACTATCTTTCCGTTGCTTTAACGGAATCAAAGTCAGGATGAAAAAAAATTCTTGTTATTGAAGAATTATGATTAGAAGCTTAACAACTTATGGTGGTTTTGAATATTAATGTCAAAGCTTCAATACTATAAAAGAATTTGTGTATATATAAATATATATGAATGTTTGTATGTATATATATATATACATATATATATATATATATATATATATATATATATATATATATATATATTATATATATATATATATATATGTGTGTGTGTGTGTGTGTGTGTGTGTGTGTATGTATTTCTGTGTGTTTCATTGCGGAGAGTGTGACGCCTCAATTGCCAAAGGATACCGTATGAAATCTTTCATGGAACCCTCCTCCCTACCCCCAAAACTTCCTCAGCCTGACTTACACCCCTGTGATAGGGATCACAGGGACCAGCACAGTTCGAAAAATATAATTCAGTGAAAACCTCTGGGCATGAACAACGTCGAACGCTGATGGCCGCCACTCTTATGAGGAGATCTGTAGGCCTCGGGAGAGTTAGGAAGTCAGGGACCAATGTGGTTTGCAGATTTTAATTCAGGGAGAAACGTCAAGGCTTCTCGATATCAACTGATCGACGCAGAGTGGTTGCAGGCTTCGGGAATCTCCCTGGAGCCATGGGATTCGTGCAGAGGCCAAATGGACGGTGGACTCTGGTCGTTTTCTTGAGTCTGAAACGTGACATTCGGACTCAGTTTTTCGGTCTTTATTATCTTACATATTAGAAAGCAGTCCTATAGTAAATCCAGTGTGAAGGAAGCCATGGGCTAATGGCTGAAACAGCCGTCATCTATGAAATGGATATTTATAGCAGCATAATGGTGGTTTGTGATTGCTGCTATCATGAATTGAAGATGGGAGTTTTGAAAGAAAGGTGTAGATGCCAAAATGAGCATTGGCACTTGCAGAAAATGAAAGGAAAATTGCCAGAAAAGCTTTATTCATAGATGCATGCACACACACACAAACACACACACACACACACACATATATATATATATATATATATATATATATATATATATATATATATATATATATTAATATATACATATTATATATATATATATATATATATATATATATATATATATATATATATATATATATATATAATCTATATATATATATATATTATATATATATATATATATATATATATATATATATATATATCTATATATATATAAATACATCATATATGATATATATATATATATATATAATATATATATATATATTTATTATATATATATATAATTATATATATATATATATATATTATATACTATATATTATATATATATATTATATATATATATATATATATATAATATATATATATATATATATAGCATGCACATACAGAATCACAAATATAAAGTCAGATTGTTCCATTCTCTTGATCCTGATCTTTTGTGCTGAAGAATCATGTCATGAATTTATTTAAAATATCTCTCTCTCTCTCTCTCTATCTCTCTCTCTCTCTCTCCCTCTCTCTCTCTCTCTCTCTCTCTCTCTCTCTCTCTCTCATTTTGGCAGAAATGGAACTAAATGCCACGAAATAAGTTTAAAAAAATAAATCTGAGAGTCTCTTTGAGAAGGAAAGCTCTATTTCGTTTTTCATGAGGACTTGAAGAGAAAGATTTTTCCTCCTGAGTAACTCCCTCGAAAAGGCCTGACGTCACCTATTTCTTTCACAGTTTCTGCTTCGCGTTGGTCTTGAATCGAAGGGCTTTAAAAATCTCGGCTGCAGCTTTTGTATTCAGTTCACTTTTCATATACCCGTAACGGCTGACAGAGGATGCATTTAATATGTTTTCCAGTTTATGCTGAAAAGGCAGTTTATGCTATACATACGTATACACCCACACACACATACATATATGTGTATATAATTATATATGTGTGTGTGTGCGTGTGTACATGTTTCTGTTCATATAATATTTTTCCCTCAGAAGAAGTTTCTCTCATGGTTTTAAAGAAGTAGTTTGCGTGAGGTTGCCATCCCCACACCCTCCGCCGGCCGGGCTAAGACGAACTGTGCTCGACTCACTACCGTTAGATACTTCACGAACGAGGTCACGGAGTCATGGTGGCCTTGAACGAAGACTTCTTCGAGCAATCGACTTCCTAAACAACCTGGGAAGTCCTTCGCTCCTATTGTACTTTGGAAATGTGGAGAATTGGTGAAGATTCGATGACGATGTGAAACAAATGAAGGACGATGGATCCGCCAGAACGGAGGTGTTACTATGTAGGAGGAACAGGAGTCAAGGAAGACTTAGGAAGGACTCCAGAGGTTATGGGAATGTGATATGACAAAGGAAGGTTTCTAATAACAGGGAGGCGTTTGTGTAGTGTAATATGATGTGTCTGTGTTTGTGTGTGTGTGTGTGTGTGAAATGGGGAAGGGGTGGGGGCCTTAAGAGAAAAGGAGCAGAGTGCTCAATTCCTTACTAATAAGCTTTTTTTCTAGGTGCATAAAGTGGCTGATGACGTGGCTGTATTATGCACAGGAGTTTATCTAAGGATCATTTGTTTAACTCTGATTGTAGCAGTGCTGTTTCGCCTCTGCAGCTGCTAATCCGTCAGAAAGAAAGCAG